>NC_056744.1:309267469-309279969 GCF_019279795.1 Protopterus annectens
ACACATAAAATATGCAGCAATATTTTGTCAGATTTCTGTTCCAAGTGGATCACTACAGCTAAACTGAGATTTTCTGTGCAACATTAGATTATTTACAAGGATTACACATATCCACACTGCACAAATGCACACTAAGCATTCCAGCTCAGATGCTTGGGAAGCACTCTGGAGGGCAGGTCTCCTGTTCGCCACACATTACTGCGCCTTGTCTCTGCGGCTGCTAATGATTTGCCAAGTATCATGTGCCATGTTGTTCTTCGTTAAGAATATCTGAAATAAAATAGAGAAGGAGAGAAAAAAATCATTTTTTTCTTGTTATCTAGCCACATACACAAGACAAGCACTGAGGTCTTAACGTCTGACAGACATTATTAAGCATGCAGATCAGAGTGGGTGTATTAGACATGTTAAATGTTATTGATGTAGATTGCAGTGGGGCAAATTGGACATGTTAAATGTCATTGATGCAGATCGTAGTTGTTGCAATGGACATGTTAAATGTCATTGTTTTTCCTGGATATCAAGCCATGAAAATACAACCTGGAATTCTCCTGACTTTGTTACCAAAACAGTTGTGAAAACTTAAATTCCTCACGTGAGAATCATGTCAAGGATTCCTCCTGGATTTGACAGTGTTTGCTATTTCTTAAAATAGAACTATAAATACTATAGTGTGCCACTGTGGAGCATATTCATGGAAAATTCCTTTTTCCACACAATAAATGTATCAGAAAGAGTCTGGCTACACAGAATTTCATCACTCTCCTACAGTAAATATGACACAATGTGGAAAGGAAAATTTAAAGGGATGTAGTTGTGGACACATTCACATCCTTTGCACTAAATACAACAGTAATAGGTCCAAGATGGATGGGAATGTATTTTAGTATGTATTTTAGTAGATATTTTAGATGTATTTTAGTTTTCATTTTAGTATGTACTTTAGTATTATTTTAGTATGCATTTGCTAATAGAATAGTCAGCTGAGCAAATAGGACAACTGAAGTTAAAGCAACTGAGATAAAAAAAATAAAATAATAAGACCATGATAGTGAATTTATGTGGCTGAGAAAATTGTGCAGGCCACGGACAAATGTAACCAACATGGGCAATAGCAAGTTGTTGAGGTGATACAAGCTATGTTGGAAAGACTGTAGACTGGAGAGGTATTTACATGGGCTAGAGAGTAAAGCAGGCAGGAGAATAAAGTTAGTATAGGAAGATGAAAAAGTCTGGTAAGTGGAGACTCATTTACCAAAGGTGTGATGATGTAAAGTATTGCCAGCTATGCCAGGAGAAGTAGAGCAGTGGATGTGTAACATATGCCAGCACAGCTAGCTGGAACTTAGTAAAGAATTATATGCTATTTGAGTATAAAACTGATTTGTACAAATGCTTGTGTTAAAAATGTATTTATAATGTTGCTTGTATTAAAAATGACAGAAAAGGGAAATATATGCATGTAATAACTGATTAACTGTATGCATTGTAACTACTGACGATACTGATAAGAGGTTAATCTCAGTCCAACTGCAGCTAACTTTGAAAAATGTTCTGAAATTAAATTACCTGGCTTAGGCCATAAAGACTATACCATACAGTTTTCAATGCGGCCAGAGACAAAAAGTCTATACTAGGAAGCTTTCTGCATTGTCATCACAGTGAACTAATTGCTACTGTGGAAGGGTAGAAGTTTGAAATTGTTTTATGACTTCTAGAAGTTGCAATATATCTGAGCAAAACTCTATGTGTGTGTAGTATTGACATATAAGTGCTAAATCCAGGCAGTTTCTAGCAATGGATGTAGCATGGGAGCCAAAAGTCAGATGACTAGATGTATGTGATGTATTTCTGTAATCCATCACTAAAATAATGTTTAATACTAGATGAGACTGAAGTCTCTGAGCAGTCTCTTTTGGAAACCTGACATAGAAGGATCTCTCACCCACTTCAACTTGCCTTACTCTAATAAGTCACCAGGGAATAGTAATTCTGTAGATCAGTTAGGACAATATAGTGAGATTAGTTAAGTACCGTTTTTCTGTATCTGTGTGAATCTATTCATCTGTGTTATTTTAATCTTCCCTCTGAGTGAAACTCTGGTGTTTATTGTAAATAGATATTCCATATTTTCATGTTCTTTTATTATTTATTATTAAATAAATTTAAACTTTTCATTCTGGCTGGTCCTTTAGATAATATTTTAACCTTTAAGAGAACTTATATCTATTGGTGACACTGTGGCCACTCCTGAAAGCCTGTCTGTTTGGTTAACATTACCATTTGTATTAATATTAATTTCACTCATTATAACTAGGTACCCTTATAAGAGCCTTAGAGTAGCTGGCTTTGGAGTATCTGGTGGTAGTAACTACTTTATAGTCTGGGCAGAAGGGGGATAGCTAGTAAATCTGTGCCAGTCTTTCCCATGTGTGTGTGTGTGTGTGTGTGTGTGTGTGTGTGTGTGTGTGTGTGTGTGTGTGTGTGTGTGTGTGTGTGTGTGTGAAAATCAAATCTCCAAGTATGTGTGTCATCTGCTTGCAGCAGGGACAAGAAGCACCAGTTTCACAGAGAGAGAGTGGTAGAGGACTTGGCTTGGACACTCGGCTGAGGACTCAACTGTATAGCTATGCCAATTAGGAGTCTTATTGGGGATCTGGAGAGAGAGAGAGAGAGAGAAAACTAGTCCCTCGACTGAGTGTGTTCTCTGTGTGCTCTTAAGGGAAATTGTGCTTGATGCAGAGAGCTGCATCTGGAAATACTGAGTGTATCCATTTTTGTTCCAAGTGAATGTCCCTCTCCAGTGTCAGTGGTGAGGATTCAGGCTCTTTGATTACTGGCCCAGAGGGGGAACATCACAAAAAGAATAAAGAATTTTGGCAAATGAGCAGACGAAATTGGGTTACCATGAAAAGGCACTGGCGCTTTGACTTCATAAGGCATGGAAGAAGGTAACAAAAGTTGGGAAGAGGTGAGTCTTGGGGCTTAGACTTAGTAAGTGTATGGGAAAAATAATGAAGCGGGTCAGAGGTGAATCTTGGGGGTAGACATCATAAGGCATGGTGAAGGTAAATACAGTGAGGCAGGAGTAAGTCTTGGGGCTCAGACTTAGTAAGGCATGGGAGAAAGTAAAGAAAGTATGGCAAAGGTGGGCACATGCTGTGGTGTAGAGAGACACCAGTGGCTTTTCAGGGGACATATTTGAGATGGCAGCTGTCAGGGAGGTGGCAGTGAGATGTCAAGATATGGCTTTGGAGGCAACATTTCAGCAAGGAAGTAGAAGATTATGGAGTAAAATGACTGCAACAGCAAACCAAAGAGAAGGACATGATACTACTGGTATTAAAATGAGAAAACCTGGCAGGGAGATTAGCCGTATCTCAGAAACAGGCTCATTCTTGTCACAGAAAGGATGTGGGTGCTAATGCTGGAAGCTGGGAAAAATCAGGGTTCAAGTGCAGAATACCTTTAAAAATGCTCTTCACATACCAAGCAGGAGGAGCTGTTCAGGTTCAAATACAACCATGCTCTTGCTGAAGTATAAAAATGGGGCAAAAGAGTAGGATAGTGATATTACGGGTAAAGATGCTCATTAACCTTCAATCTCGGGGCATGTTTTTTAAATTCATCTGGGGTAGTGTGAAGTAGGGATATAACCTATACACAATAGTTACTCACACCCCTATTACCCAATAAGAATAGTTACCAAAGTTATCAAAGTAATTCTTTTTTTTCTTAAAATGTTTTATTAAAACATTTTTAAGTGATAACAGGATTTAATAAAATTTGACATTAATATAATATATAAGTTAGATAATTCTTATAATTAGAAGAAAAAAATCGAATATAACTATTTACAATATATACAACAGGCCTGAGTTCAAAATTATAAAAAAATAAATCAAGGCAAAATTTGAAAATGTAGAAACAAAACTATAATATTTAACTGGATGAAGAAAATGAGTTTATATGGGGTCAAAGTAATTCTGGAACATATGAAAGAAAAGCTGATTTTGTTGGGAGACTTTATTGGCCTAATTTATGTGATGGACCTTAATGTTAAAGGGTAGTAGGGGAGTGTCGCCAATGGCTGCACTTTAAATGATTTGTCTCACCAGGACAAACAGATTTTTCATTCCCCAGGGATAGTTAAGGTGACATTTGCCCATTATCTGGGAATGGTTCCAAGACAAAAATGCAATCCAAAGGTGATCAACATTAAAAAGTGTAATCACAGAACCGCTATTGCAGGTGCATGCTGTGGCATGGAGTATTTTTTTCAACAAAATGGCTTCAATAAGAGCACTTTTTCTAAATGGAATATGTTAAAAGACATTTTGTATGTTTTACCCTGTCTACAGCCTGGTTTTGCCCTCTTGTGTTCCATGTGTCTCTGCCCTGTTCCTACATTTTCTTGTGTTTTCCACCGCAAGTAAAACTTGAAACATGATAAAACACTTATATAAACATATTTGCAGGGACTTTTCCCTGCTGATCCCAGACATGGTGGGTTATGCTGCTCCACCCTGGCTACTTATATCAATACTAAAGCCAGGATCAGTGCATTTACTTATCTTTTGTTGACTGGGTTAGCTCCACTAAGCTAGTGGCCTTTCTTCAGGGAAACTTCCCCTACTGTTTTCTGTAGGTGCTATGGGATCATTTACATCTACCTGAGATACCACCAGCTCAGTCAGATGGGACATTGGTTTTAACATGTCATCCAAAGGATGACACACTCAGGAGTACAGCACCCCCTAATGCTGTACTACAATGTCAGCAATCCAATCACTTGAAGTGGGACTAGAACCAACAGCTTTCTAGTCTTCCAGTACCAAAGATGAGTGTGGTGTCTGGTGCACCACTTACACTGCCTGCACCAAAGAGTTAGATGAATTCTCCACAATACATCACTTTTAGTGTTAGTATATGAGCCATAGTGACTGCATGTTTGTGATTACACTTTCATGCGATCACTAGTGCTTCTTTTCTAGATTCTATTAAAGGATGGGGGGTGATACTGCTGCAGAAGATCATGTTAGGTAGATGAGAAGGTGTTATTTTGACCAGGAAGCACAGAGGAGGAAGATGATGCTGGTGCACAAGATCATGTTAAAGAGATGGGGGGGAGGTTATATTAGGAAGGAAAGAGGGGGAAGATGATACTGGTGCACACGATCATGTCAAAGAGATGGGAGGTTTATACTAGACTGGAAGGACAGAGGGGGACATGATACTTTTGCATAAGATTGTGTCAGGGAGATGAGAAGGTGTCATTCTGAGCAGAAAGGATAGGTTGGAGAAGAAGGTACAATCAGCAGATTGCACGGATGAATTATTCCCCAGATTTGTAAAATATGTTGGCACACAGGGCGCTGTGGATCCTTGAAATCTCCTTTTGTAACAGTTTTAGACAGGGAACCTACTCAGTCATTCAAGAGGACATAGAACAAGCAGAAAAAGTGTGTGGATGAATAATGATGGAGGGGGTGCCGATTATTAAATTCACTTAAATGACAGATTGGACAGGCTAACTGTCTAATTCTGCTGTTGAATAAAAGTCATGTATTGTAATTTATGATTTTCAGTGGTAATGTATTTTGCAACTGTTTTCTAAGTCATTTATAAATTCAGGATTGCAAAGTTCTTATTCTTTTGTGTATATTTAAATTTGATAACTTATAGGTTTACAATAGTACCAGGGCTGGAGTAACAAGGAGGCTGATAGATCGGCTAAGCCCATGCGTCTGAAACAGACCTGCTGCTTCTACTCCCAGTTTAGTGTGAAATTCTGTACTTTTGTCACACCAATTAAAATACCCCTTATTTTCAGCTCCTGGTCAATGAAGCTTATAATCCATCAGTAATATTATATCTACAATTATGATGTTTCAGAATTTCAAACATCATATGGTCGAGCCTGTATGATCGAAGTTGTGAAACACTGAAAAACACAAAAAAGCAAAAACTATGTTTTTGCAGCAGGAAAATAATTTAAAATTGTGTTATATTATTTGGTGAATATATGCTGAGTAAAATATTGCAATGAGACTCCAAGAGCAGAATAAGTTATTTCTTACATGTATTTCATTGAATTGCACTTCTTAACGCTTATAATTGTGTTATACAGCTAATCCACTAGCTTTTGCACTGTTATAAAGCTTTTTTTTATTGGTTCACTGCATTTGTGTACTGTTTTATACTGTCTTAACTGTATTTTTCATTGCTAGATAGAGTTTCATTACTGTAGTTGCATTTTTACTGAATTTCTTAACTGTAAACTGCTTTTTCATACTGAGGGTTGTATTTTCTGTTTGTGAGTAGCTGGCAGCTATAGTATAGTTCCCCACACTCCCTTGCTGTTTGTGTCTTGTTCTTATACTTGTGGCTTTGCAGTTGCCTGCCCCTACTGTAAATTTGACCTGGGACACTCCTCCCAGTCTAGTGTAATTAGCTCATTCTACCTAATACAGAGAGAATATTTGAGAAGGCCAGCCCACTTAGTCTCTTAACCTTGAATTATATTCTGTTCCTCCTTTCTCCCTTTCTACTTTATAAAAAAGAACACTTTGCTAGAATCTACCATTGCTAGAATTTCCTTGTGTTCTGACTGAGTGTGCTTCTCAAGCAATCTGGAAATATAGAGCTGATAAATATATTTTGTGGCACTTTTTAACTGTTCAGAGTTCTGCATAATTTTTTGCTTGACTGAATTATTTATATATTTACTGGTATTGTTTTCTGATACTCTAAGTGCCTCTATTTTGATTTTTTTCCTAATTTACTGCTTTCTGCACATGTTTGTAGTCATGTTTTAATTTAATTGCATTTATTTAAAGTGTATTTGCTTTAATATTGCTATACACTCAAGTGTGCTAACTTGCACTGTATTTGAATTGTTTTAGCTGCTCTTTTAGCTGCTTTTATGTAAAAAAAAACCCATAATACAAACTCTAAGCTTGTTTCCCACTTTTCCTGTAACTAGTCTAATCCTTATGCAGTTTTGCTGTATCTAGGACTGTTTGTAAGCTTCTGAGCCCTCCAAGCCTTTCTGTGTTGGAGGGAAGCCTTCTAGCTTATCAGTGGGAGTGGTAAGCACTAGGTAGCCTAGCTACCACAAGAGGAGTGGTTTCTGAGCCAAAAAATTGTAGTTTATTGAGTGTTTGGGCAGTTTTTCCATCCCTTTCAACTTTCTGGTTTAAAAGTCAACATTTGCATGGGTTTGCACTTGTTTAAGCTTGCACTGTGGTGCCGAGCTGAGGCAAACTATTGCTGGTGCCAGAAAGTCTGCTCGTCAGTTTTTCCCTTAGATCTTGTTAGTTCTTTCTGTCTTGCACTTCAAATAGCCTAATTGCTTTGTACTTCAACTGGTTTTTGTAGCAATTATGGCACACCTAAGAGCCATCAAAACTAGTCGTTCTTCATGGAAATAGCTCCAATACTTAGTAGTTATGACCACCCCTCCTGGCATGATTAAAGGAAGTTCCCTCTGCTTTCTCCTATTAACTTGGTGCACGTGGGCATTCTGAGGCAGCGTAGTAACTGCCTCATGTACACAGACAACTGTCTCCTCTTACCTCCCAACACTCAGACTTGTGAGAGATGCACTTATATCAGCAAATTGGAAGCTATGCACTCTCCAGCCAAGACCAGACTAGCTGGTCAAGAGGAGAAGGTCAACACCTGCACTACACCACATGGAACACATAGCCCTCCAGAACACCCACTATCACATCTCTCACATAAAAATACTAACCACACACCCACCTTTGCTGAGGCACTTAATAGAAATTTACCCAAACAGCAGAGACCTCCAAGGCAGAAATGCACTCAACCACCACAACACAGCACAAACCACAGGACATATAGCTCACCTCTACAGTGTGCCCCTCAACCTAAGCCTAAACACCTTTCCCAATACACTAATCATAGTTGACTGAATAGGGAGGCACACAGATGTCCCACTCAGTAGCTTGAATAAGGAGAAGGTAACAGTCAGCTGTATATCAGGTGCCAGAATCCGAAACATAACACACACACTCAGGTCACTCGACAACAAGTACAAGTACAAGTATGACTCTGTCATTTTCCATGTGGGTGGACCTGAGATACACCTCCCTGGACTACATGAAAAAGACATGGTGGAACTCTTGGATTATGTGGCCCAGGCAGGTATGAAACTAGCCCTGAGCAGTATCCTACCATCACCCACAATGATACCACAGTACTAACAAAAAATTATTGACTTCAACAATTGGCTAAGTTTCTGGTGTCACTAAGGGGATCCAGTATCTGTCTGCTTGGGATGACATGATTGACAGACCTCAATGCTTTGCCAGAGATGGACTGCATCTGTCACCCCTGGGTTTCTGGGTACTGCCTAAGGCTCTTGACACCCCTATAGTGCCTTTTTTAGACGGTATTCCAAATACCAAATTACCACCGTAACAGCTATAGATAAATGCAATCTGAGGGTCATGCTGCTCAGTACTAGAAGTCTAAATCTCAAGATGCACTTGCTCAAAGCACTCCTCAAAATGGAGAACATCGACATTTGTGCTGTAATGGAGACCTGGTTTAAAGTGGCAAAACGCACCCCTGCGCTACCAGGCTATAACTCATTCCAAACCTTTTGGCCCCAAAATATGGACCAAAGCTCCAAAGGCCATTGTGTCTCCATATTCATAAAGGATTTGCACATGTCCAGACTAGTAGCCCAGCATAATGCGTCTGAGATACTTCAGTACAACTAACATTGGGTAAGACTGCGATCCAGGTCATAGCCTGCTATAGGTCCCCAACCATGTAGACTCTCACTCCATGTTCCTAAGCACCCTTTAACCTATCAAGGTCCAAGCTAACACTGTCATACTAGTTGACTTCAACTACCCCTCAATCAACTGGGAAAACTACTCAAGCACCAATGCACTGGCCCAACACTTCCTGGAATTCATCAGTTCCAATGCCCTGGACCAGCTCATTCTTACCCACTAGAGGAAGCTACATCCTTCACCTGGTTATTACTAACATGGACAACTGTTGCTCTACACCAATAGTCAATTCCTCCTTGGTTAAATCTGACCACTAACTAATCACCATGGAAATCCACATCTCATCCACACCCCCCACAAAGGTATCCACCATGAAAAAACTTCTTCAAAGCTCCTAAAAACAGAGGTGGCTAACTTCACAGCACCCATGCCAATGGAAAATAAATGCATGACTGCCGAATCATACACCAATGCACTGTACGAACATGTACATAAATGCATGGAATTAGCCATACCAACAGAACCAAGACTTTCTCCTCCAAAAAAGGAAGGCAGTCTGGTGGTACCCTGTCATTAATAAACTCTACAACAGAAGGAAGAAAATGTTGCAGAAAAAGGTGAAGGTGACTAGTCTGATATGTAAGGCTATAGAACACATCATCATGGACCTAATTAACAAGGCTATAGAGAATCTCCAAATACTAGATCCCACGCAATTTGGTTTTGTGAAAGGTAGATCATGCCTGCTCAACCTAGTTGACTTCTTTGAGTTAGTCACCAGAGGGGTGGATGAAGGTAAGGCAGTTCACACAGCCTACCTTGATCTGGCCAAGGCCTTTGATACCAATCCTTACTCAGGAATTATTGATAAACTCACCAAAGTAGGCATCAACCCCTATATTATTAGGTGGGTTGCAAACTGGCTCACAGATAGAACACAAGGTGTGAAAGTAGCAGACTCCAAGTCATACTGCCAAACAGTCATATGTGGAGTCCCACAGGGATCATCTTGGGTCCTCTTCTGTTTGGCATCTACTTCTCAGAAGTACAGACCAACACGGAGGGACTCTGCTTGACCAAATTCCCAGACAACTGGAAGCTGGGAGTCATTATTAACTCCCCAAATGATGCAGACATCCTACAGAAAGGCCTCACTGACACCAATGACTGGTGTCAAAACCATGGCTTAAACTTAATGCCAAAAAATGCGTTGTCATTGCCTTTGGAAAAAACTCAGTTCCCACCAATTACCACATCGATGGGAGCCCACTGAACAGTGAAGGCGTTATAAGAGATCTGGGGACACAGGTTGACAGTAACCTCTCCTTCAACCACCACATTGCCACTGTGGTCAGAAAGTCCTTTTATGTGGCACATCTCATTACCAAGGGTTAGAGGTCATCATTTCTCTTTACTCTTCCCTCATTAGACCAATCAGAGAGTACAATACCCCATTTGGCATGTACCTCACTAGACACCTGCAACAGCTGGAGAGGCCACAAAAGTACCTCACGAAGGGGATCCTAGGTATTAAACACATGTTCTACACGGACAGACTCAAAAAACTCCAGCTAGTCTCTGTCTCATATCGTCTACTAAAAGGCGATCTCTGTTTGACTTACAAAGGCATGTCTGACACAGCTCTGTTAGAAATGCTACATCTAAAGAAATCCCAATCCCTCCACACCACATGCTCCAGAGACCTTAAACTCATTACCACAATCAACAGAACATGCTGGAGGGACAGGTTCATAACCCAGAGACTGCCCATGCTCTGGAATAAACTTTGCATACATGTCAAGCAGAGCACCTCACTAGCTCTCTTCAAGAGAAATCTTGATTGATGAGTGGATGGGAAATAGAAAGTTCACCCCGGGGATCACTCTAGTGGCTGTACCTGATAGAGGCACTGGGAACTAACGACAGGCGGCACAATGTCAGGGCACTTCTATGGGCTAGGCTTATAAAGGCCCCAGGGCCATTAGCCTAGTACACACCTATGAACCTATGTGCTGTAGCAACAATGTGAGTTAGCCCAGTAAAAATAAATGAAAACTGAGTGAAACCTGAAATGAATGCTGATTAAAAAGCATCAGCTCTGAAGTAAAACATCTAAGTATAAGACATTTTCGCACATACAAGATAATGACAGTAATATATATCTAATAAAGGACAACATGTGACTCTCTAACATTAAGCAAACCGTAACATATATCTAATGAAGGACAACATGTGACTCTCTAACATTAAGCAAACCGTAACATATATCTAATGAAGGACAACATGTGACTCTCTAACATTAAGCAAACCGTAATATATATATCTAATGAAGGACAACATGTGACTCTGTAACATTAAGCAAACCGTAACATATATCTAATGAAGGACAACATGTGACACACTAACATTAAGCAAACTGTAATATATATCTAATGAAGGACAACATGTGACTCTGTAACATTAAGCAAACCGTAACATATATCTAATGAAGAACAACATGTGACACTCTAACATTAAGCAAACCGTAATATATATCTAATGAAGGACAACATGTGACTCTCTAACATTAAGCAGACCATAACATATCTAATGAAGGACAACATGTGACTCTCTAACATTAAGCAAACCGTAATATATATCTAATGAAGGACAACATGTGACTCTCTAACATTAAGCAAACCGTAATATATATCTAATGAAGGACAACATGTGACTCTCTAACATTAAGCAACCATACACTAATTTTAAGGCTGTAAAGACAGTAATTATCTTAATCTATTCTGAAGGTTCTGGTTGTGACTGTTGCAATCTTGGTGAATACACATTGATTTACAGTAAATAATTTTCTGTTTATGATTTAAATACACATCCAGGGACTCTATCTTTATGACTAGCCATTTGGTCAACCCCCCCCCCCCCCCCCATTCTCCCACATCTGCCTTTATTACATATTTTTATTTTCTTCAGCCCTTTCTTGCCATGAAGATGAACTTTTTTGTGTTTAATAGATTCTTGAACTTAAGGCTTGTCATTACTGGTGGTAATGCAAGGCAGTTATGTATGTATTGCTCTTCAATGTATTAGGCGAAAAGTATTAGTAAGAATCTGTTTCTACTTCTTAGCCATTCCCTAGACAATGTGTTTGAAGTGTTATCCTGCAGAGACAGCAGGACTGACATGGTGTTAGTACAGTGGGACAGTACATTTATCTTTAAAGGCTGATCAAAGTTACTTTGATTTTTAAATTGAACTCTATTCGTATTACAGACATATCCTGCAAAACAGAACTTGTAATCCATAAAACTCTTACTTTTAAGCCATTCCTTGATAGGCTGCATTTATGAATACTTCTGAATCTGATCCACTATAACTGTAGAAGAAAAGAAATATTAGTAACAAAGGTTATAATCAGTTTATATTTTCATTAAATCTGGATGAGAGGATTTTAAAATAGTAGGTTTTGATGCCATGGCAGTTCTTACCTTCTAAAATTCAGGGCTGTCTTATCTTCCTCTAAAATCGAAGAGAGAAAATATGTGATTATATAATTATTTTGAAAACAGTCTAAACAAACTGAGTGAAACTAATTTTTAGCCATCACATAAGTTTGTAGATAGTACAGATGCAAGAAGGCATTTCAACTCAACAAATTCAGTTTGCAATAAAGCTAGAATGAGAGACAGAGGTGATGTGTATAAATACAGTGCAGACGTGCATGGCAGGTTGTGA
>NC_056744.1:309289969-309312469 GCF_019279795.1 Protopterus annectens
AAAAATCATAATAATAACCTACTTTCCTCAGCTCTATTCTTAGACCTCTCCAAAGCCTTGGACACAGTTAACCATCATCTCATGTTAAACATTCTCAAATCTCTCTCCTTAGACACTCTAGCAGTCCAGTGGTTTAATTCCTACCTAGAAAATAGACAGCAAGCAGTTCTCTGGGACAATCACTTATCCTCACAGCTTCCCATCACCATTGGAGTCCCACAGGGCTCTATTCTGGGACCCTCCTCATTTCCATTTTTATTAATGATCTGAAAACTTCCCTTCCACAATCCTCCTGCATTCAATATGCAGATGACTCGACACTTATCTGTGCCACAGTTTCTTCTGCTGAGCTGTAGTCTAGTACCCAAAAAGTATTTACATCAGCTGAAAATTGATTCCATCAGTTATGTCTCCTTCTTAACCCCCGAAAAACTAAATTATTACTATTCACTCCAACACAGACGTCCTGTCCTATCAACTTTACAATTGTATCTAACAATGGCACAATTATATCACCTGACTCTAACACTAAACTTCTAGGAGTCACAATTGACCATAATCTTAACTTCGACTTACACATCAACTTAACCATTAAATCAGTAAATAGAAAACTCGGCTTTCTCTATAGGCTCAAACCCTTCCTTACACCTTCAGCCAGGACTACTATAGCATAAACACATCTGATCTCTACCCTTCTCTATGCCTCTCCTATTTTTACCAAGCTATTAAAATCCAGTTTTAACAAACTGGCAACCTCATACAATAACATTGCTAGATTTGCCACAGGTGCTCCATTTCGTACCCACCATTGCATAAATCTGAAACAACTAGGCTGGCTGGAATTACAAAATCAGCTGCTGCTTCAACAACTGACAATCATCCACAAGATCTTGTATCACCCCACAAATACTCCCATACTCAGTAACCTTATTACCCCTTATAAAAACTTCACAACCCTTCGCTCATCTGACAAGTTACTAGTCGCCTCCCATAAATCACATAATAAATCTGGTGACTGCGTGTTTACTAACACTGTTGGTTTTAATTGGAACAAGCTTCCTTGTGAACTCACCTCACTGGTATCAACCCCCCTTTTCAAGAAGCAGCTAAAATCTTTCCTGAATTCCCACCGGCTATGCCCATGTACTAACCATGACTGACACTTTTTTGGCCTCTTGCCTTATCACTGCTACAAAAGTACTACTATTACTCCTGTACGTTTCTTCTCCTCTAGCTATACATTCTTTTTGTATAGATTTTGTTTTTTTTACAAAACTGTTATTTTTGTGATCTGTGATTCTCCTTTTACTCCTTTTTACTTCAGTGTATACCTGGTGCAAATGAGTTAACATGGTCTGTCTTTTTGTTGTTCCATCTTTGTGTGTTAATCTTTCACAGTGTAGCAATTACTTTTGTAATGATGCCCTCCACATTTATGCAATGGTTCGAACTGATTTTACTGTATAAGCTTTTTGTACTTGCTAAAGTATATAACTTGTAGTGGAGCTTTTTCCCCCAGGCCTCTACTGAAAATGGATGTGTATCCAGTTAGACTAGCCCGGTCAACAAATGTAAAATAAATAAATAAATAAAATAAATATATATATGTGTGCGTGTGTGTGTGTGTGTGTGTGTATATACATATATATATATATATATATATATATATATATATATATATATATAAATATATATGAGTGTGTGTACTGCCATCGAGTTTTGCATGTATGTGTACTGCCATCGAGTTGTGTATGTATGTGTACTGCCATCAAGTTGTACATGTATGTGTACTGCCATTGAGTTGTGTATGTATGTGTATTGCCATCATAGGTTCATAGGTTCATAGGTTCATACTAGGCTATCTGCCCGAGGGCATTTACAAGCCTAGCCCATCGTTTTGTGGCTTACGCCACCCCTTTAGTATGGGGAACTATACCCATTATTTTGCTGTGCCTCTGTCGAGCAGTGACACTGAGGTAATCCCTGGGGTATATCTGCGATCTCTCATCCATTGGTCAAGATTTCTCTTGAACAAGGCCAGCGAGGTGCTCTGCCTCACATGTACCGGGATTTTGTTCCACAGCATAGGGAGTCTTTGGGTGATGAATCTATGCCTCCAGCACGTCCTATTAATAGCCGTGTCGAGGTTTGAGTCTCCCGCCCTTGTGGCTCTGATGGATCTAGATTTTTTGAGGTGAAGCATATTCATCAAATCTGGGTTTGACATGGCCTTGTATGTTAGGCAAAGGTCACCTCTGAGCAGCGTGCGACTGAATAGAGCTGGAGTTCTTTCAGTCGGGCAGCATAGGACAGATTTTTGAGACCCTTTATCCTTTTGGTGAGGAAGTTTTGTGGCCTCTCCAGCTGCTGCAAGTGTCGGGTCAGATACATCCCAAATGGGGCATTGTACTCAATCATTGGTCTGATGAGTGATGAGTAAAGGGAGACTATGACCTCCCTTGATCTAGATGAGAATCCCTTCATGATAAGGTGGGCAATGTAGAAGGTCTTCCTAACTACTTTAGCTACATGGGTGTCGAATGACAGACTACTATCAACCTGGGTCCCCAGGTCCCTGATAACTTCTTCTGTGCTCAGTGGATTGCCACCTATTTGGTAGCTAGGGGTAACCTTGTTTTTCCCAAAGGGTATGACTATGCATTTTTGGCATTTAACTTCAGGCCGTGGCTCTGGCACCAGTTATCCATTTCTGTGAGACCCTTCTGAAGGATATCTGTGTCAGATGTGTTTTCTACTATGGCCCAGTTTGCAGTCATCTGCAAACTTTGTCAGCCATAACCCTCCTGTGTTTGCTTGTACTTCGGAAAAGTAGATGCCAAACAAGAGTGGGCCCAGGACTGAGCCCTGTGGGACACCACTTGTGACAGGTTTTGAGTCTGACATGGCGCCAGCAACTCTGACCCTGTGGGTTCTGTCACTCAGCCAGTTTGCAACCCATCTTGTGATGTATGGGTTAACATTTAAGCTGATGAGTTTTTCAATGATACCCGAGTGGGGTATTGTATCGAAGGCCTTAGCCAGATCGAGGTAGGCTGTATGGACTGCCTTTCCCTCGTCAATGGCTTTGGTAACTGTTTCAAAGAAGTCAACCAAGTTTAAAAGGCATGATCTGCCTTTGACAAAGCCAAACTGGGTTGGATCCAAAGTCTGCAAATTCCCTATGTCTTTATTTATGAGGTCCATTATGATCCTCTCCATGGCTTTGCAGATAAGGCTTGTCAAGCTAATGGGCCGGTAATTTCCAGGGTCGGTGGAGGCACCGCCTTTGTGAAGTGGGACCACAGTTGCAGTGCGCCACTCCCTGGGTACGTATCCAGAGGTAAGACTTTGATTAAACAGCTGTCCTAGCTGTGGGTTTAATTCCTCCTTGAGTTCGTGGAGCACACAGCCGGGGACACCATCAGGTCCCATGGATGCTGTGTTTTTTGCTTTGGAGAGAGCAGTTCTCACTTGGGCGCTGGAGATGTTTGGGGGCTTCTAATCTTTTGCTATAGATATCTCCCCTTTTGGGGAGGGGAGAAGTTTGCACTGAACCTGTCAGCCAGTATGTTGGCAATGTCTGTAGGATCAGTAATCTCCACATAATTTTGAACTAGTTCTGAGCATATCTGGGAGTTTCCTCCTAGGTTTCTAACATAGCTAAAGAAGGCCTTATGATTGTCTTTTGAGTCTTTAGCTATTTTTCTCTCGAAATTTGCTTTGGATGATTTTATGAGAGCTCTTAGTTTTTTACTTATAGTGATCAAGGGTGTCTTACCTTTTAAGGATTTTGCTCTATCTTGTAGTAGCTTCCTCCTTTTATTGTAGAGTTTGTTTATGGCTGGGGTCCACCAGAGTGGACGCTTGCCTTTGGTACTAAGAGTCTTTGTTTTGTTTGGGATTGCCTTATCCATGCAGTCCTGCAGGTGCTGGTAGAAGGCGTTTGTAAGTGATTCAGCGGCTTGAGTACTGTTTTCCGCCGGCTCGGGGGCCTTAAAGGAGACCACACTAGTCTTTAGAAGTGTGAAGTCGGCTTTTGAGAAGTTCTTTACTGAGTTGTGTATGTACGTGTATCTTTATCGAGTTGTGTATGTACGTGTACTGCCATTGAGTTGTGTATGTACGTGTTCTGCCATCGAGTTGTGTATGTATGTGTACTGCCATCGAGTTGTATATATATGTGTACTGCCATCGAGTTGTATATGTATGTGTACTGCCATCGAGTTGTGCATGTATGTGTACTGCCATCGAGTTGTGCATGTATGTGTACTGCCATTGAGTTGTGTATGTATGTGTACTGCCATCGAGTTGTGCATGTATGTGTATTGCCATCGAGTTGTGTATGTATGTGTTCTGCCATTGAGTTGTGCATGTATGTGTACTGCCATCGAGTTGTTTATGTATGTGTATTGCCATCGAGTTGAATTGTGTATGTGTACTGCCATCGAGTTGAGTTGTGTATGTGTACTGCCATCGAGATGAGTTGTGTATGTGTACTACCATCGAGTTGAGTTATGTATGTATGTGTACTGCCATCAAGTTGTGCATGTATGTGTACTGCCATCGAGTTGTGTATGTATGTGTACTGCAATCGAGTTGTGTATGTTTGTGTACTGCCATCAAGTTGTGCATGTATGTGTACTGCCATGGAGTTGAGTTGTGTATGTGTACTGCCATCGAGTTGAGTTGTGTATGTATGTGTACTGCCATCAAGTTCTGCATGTATGTGTACTGCCATCGAGTTGTGCATGTATATGTACTGCCACCGAGTTGTGTATGTATGTGTACTGCCATCGAGTTGTACATGTATGTGTACTGCCATCGAGTTGTGTATGTATTTGTACTGCCATTGAGTTGTGTATGTATGTGTACTGCCATGGGGTTGTGCATGTATGTGTACTGCCATCGAGTTATGCATGTATGTGTACTGTCATCGAGTTGTGCATGTATTTGTACTGCCATCGAGTTGTGCATGTATGTGTACTGCCATCGAGTTGTGTATGTATGTTTACTGCCATCGAGTTGTGCATGTATGTGTACTGCCATCGAGTTGTGCATGTATGTGTACTGCCATCGAGTTGTGTATGTATGTTTACTGCCATTGAGTTGTGCATGTATGTGTACTGCCATCGAGTTGTGCATGTATGTGTGCTGCCATCGAGTTGTGTATGTATGTTTACTGCCATCGAGTTGTGCATGCATGTGTACTGCCATCGAGTTGTGCATGTATGTGTACTGCCATCGAGTTGAGTTGTGTATGTATGTGTACTGCCATCGAGTTGTGTATGTATGTGTAGTGCTATCAAGTTGTGGTGGAATCATGGTGACCCTATGGTCAGCTATCGAAGCTGCCTAAAAGAGTTTTCATGGCAGAAATATGGGAGGAGACTGCCAGGTGTTTCTCCCAGGTGACCATCATGAGCAACACCTGCCTGTTCTTACATGAAGGTCATTTGCATTCAGATGGAAACCTTGCCTCTGCAGCAACTGGTTGAAAGAAAGTCTATATCTGCAGTATATTTTATTTAATTTTATTTATGCTTATTTACTGATTATTAACAACTAATTTCAGGGCCAGATCAGGATGCACAGTCACAATTCAAATTGCTAATACATTTGTACTCTGGATAATCAGCGATGGATATTTGCAATTAGGACAAAGCTTTAGATGAGCATGAAATAATTGCAGTTAAAGTTCCAACATAAATCAGCAGTGACATTGGAATAGCCATAGAAAAATAGTGCAATGACAATAAATTCATGGTTAGTAATTGAGAAGGGGGAGGGCAGGTATTGTGACCGTCATCTTAATAAACATAACTTGTTCATAGGTTCATAGGTAGATTCCTGGCTATCGGCCCAAGGGCCTACGTAAGCCTAGCCAACAAGGTTCCCTGGCTTACGCCACCCAAGAAAGTTATCTTCCTGTGCCACTGTCGAGCATAGACACAGAAGTGATCCCCAGGGTGTATTTCCTATTTCCCATCCACTCATCAAGATTTTTCTTGAAGAGTGCTAATGAAGAACTTTGCTTGACATAGATGGGTAGCCTGTTTCAGAGTATGGGAAGTCTCTGGGACAGGAATCTATCCCTCCAGCATGTCCTGTTTATTGTGGTGACAAGGTTTAGGTCCCTAGAGTGTGTAGCTCGGTGGGATTGGGATTTCTTTAGGTGTAGCATGTCCAACAGCTCTGGGTTTGACATAGCTTTATATGTTAGGCAGAGATCACCTCAGAGTAGGCGATATGCTACAGAGTAAAGATGGAATTTTTTGAGGCAGTCAGTGTAGGGCATTTGTTTGAGGCCAGTAATCCTCTTTGTGAGGTACTTCTGTGGCCTTTCCAGCCTCTGCAGATGTCTTGTGAGGTACATTCCAAAAGGGGCGTTGTACTCTGTAATGGGTCTAATGGGTGTCGAGTAGAGGGGAACAATGACCTCTTTTTCCTGGATGAGAACCCTTTTATGATGAGGTGTGCCATGTAGAAGGACTTCCTGACTACTGTGGCGATGTGACTATCAAAGAAGAGACTACTGTCCACCTGGGTCCCAAAGTCTCTTATCACACATTCGGTGTTAAGTAAATTGCTGCTTATGTGGTATTTCATGGGTACATAGTTTTTACCAAAGGGGATGACACTGCACTTTTTGGCATTGAGCTTGAGGCCATGGCTCTGACACCAGGCATCTGTCTCAGCGAGGCCCTTCTGTAGGATGTCCATATCATTTGGGGACTTAACTATGGCTCCTAGTTTGCAGTCATCTGCGAACTTCATTAGCCAGAGGCCATCTGTGTTAGCCTGTACTTCAGAGAAGTATATACCAAACAGGGGAGGTCCCAGGATGGAACCCTGTGGTACTCCACTTGTCACTGCTTTGAGGTCAGATTTGGAGTCTGCAACTTTTACAGTGTGGGTTCTTTCAGTGAGCCAGTTGGCAACCCATCTTGTGACATAGGGATTTATACCTAGTTTAGTGAGTTTAGCTATAATTCCAGAATGGGGGATGGTGTCGAAAGCCTTGGCGAGGTCAAGAAAGGCTGTGTGAACCACCTTACCCTCATCTACGGCTTTGGTGACTGCCTCAAGGAAGTTGATTGGGTTCAGGAGGCATGATCTGCCTTTCACAAACCCAACCTGGGTGGGATCCAATGTCTTTGTTTATGAGTTCCATGATGATACATTCCATGGCCTTGCAGAACAGGCTCGTCAGGCTAATAGGTCGATAGTTCTCGGGATCAGTGGTGGCTCCCCCTTTGTGGAGTGGGATAACTGTTGCTGTGTGCCATTCAGTGGGCACAAAGCCTGATGCGAGGCTATTATTGAGCATGGTGCTTAAGTGGGGAGCCAGTTCGTTCTGAAGTTTGTGTAAAACGCAGCCTGGGATGTTGTCTGGTCCCATGGATGCTGTGTTTTTGGCCTTAGAGAGTGCAGCTTTTACCTGAGTAGTTGTGATTACAGGGACTCTGCATTCTTCCTGTACAGATATGGGCCCTTTACGGGGTGAGGGGGGGTAAAGTTAGCACTGAACCTATCTGCCAGGATGTTGGCAATATCAGTTGGTTCTGTAATTTTTGTGCCTTTGTGCTGTAACTCAGAGCAGATCTGGGTGTTGCCATCGAGATTCTTGACATAGCTATAGAATGCTTTGTGGTTGTCCTTAGAATTAGTGGTGATTTTGTTTTTGTAGCTAGCTTTGGAGGATCTTATAAGGGATCTCAGCTTCTTACTGAGGCTGACCAGGGAGCTCCTCCACTCATGGGATTTTACTCTCTTTTGCAACAGTTTATTCCTTCTGTTGCACAGTTTGTTTATGGCAGGGGACCACCAGATTGGCTTCCTTTTTTTGGAGGATAGCATCTTGGTTCTGTTTGGGATAGCATGATCCATGCACTCATGTTAGTGCTTATAGAGTGCATTTGTGTAGGATTCAGCAGTTGTAACTGTATTGTCCATCTGCACGAGTGTCATGAAGTTCACCACTTCTGTCTTAAGAAGCATGAAGTTGGCTTTGGAGAAATTTTTTACCATGGTTTCCTTAATGGGGGACTTCAGGTGTGGAACACCGGTCACTCATGTTGGTAATGACTAGGTCTAAGATATTGTTGCCCCTGGTGGGGGTGTGGATAAGATGATCCAGGGCATTGGGGTTTATAAATTCCAGAAAGTGTTGAGCTAAGGAGTTGGTACACGAGTAGTTTTCCCAGTTAATGGTGGGGTAGTTGAAGTCGCCCATTATTAGGGTGTTTGGTTGAACCCTAATATTTTTCAGTACATCAAGAAAATAGGAGTGGGAATCCTGGGGCATGGTGGGGGATCTGTAGCAAGCTACAATTTGGATTGCAGTTTTGCCCAGAGTTAGTTGCACTTGGATAACCTTGGATGCATTATGCTGAGCAACTAGCCTGGAGGTGTGGATATCCTGAATGAATATGGTCACACTTCCACCTTTGGTGCTTCTGTCCAGGTTACATGGCCGAAAAGTGTGGTATGAGTTATAGCCTGGTAGTGCAGGGGTGCTCTCTGGAGCCTTGAACCAGGTCTCAGTCACTGCACAGATATCGATATTCTCCATTTTAAGGAGTGCCTCGATTGAGTGCATTTTGAGATTTAGACTTCTAATATTGAGTAGCATTACCCTCAGTTTTTGCTTGCCTGTTCCTGTTGCGGTGGTGAATTTGTTATTTGAACCTTGTCTAAAAAAGGCACTATAGGGGCAGCAAGAGCCTTATCCAGTATCCGGAATCCCAGGGGCGACAGATGCAGGCCATCTGTGGCAAAGCATTGTGGTCTTTCGACCATGTCATCCCAAGCAGACAGATACTGGATCCCCTTAGAATGACACCAGAAGCTTAGCCAATTTTTGAAGTCAATCATTTTGTCCTTGTACTGCGGTATCATTCGGGGCAATGGCAGAATGCTACTCAGGGCTAGGGTCATACCTGATTAGGCTACAAGATCAGAGAGCTCTTCCATGTCTCTTTTCATGTAGTCCAAGGAGGTATGTCTCAGGTCATTCACACCAACAAGGACAATGACAGAGTCATATTTGTACTTGTTGTGGAGTGACCTGAGTGCATGGGTTATGTGGCGAATCCTGGCACCCGACAGGCAGCTGACAGTAACCTTCTCCTTGTTTAGCCTGGTGAGTAGGACATCAGTGTGCCTGACTATAGAGTCACCTATGACTAGTGTGTTGGGTACGTTGTTTTGCCTTATTGGTTGTGGTTGAGTGGCACACTGAGTCTGTGGGCTATGTGTCATTTAGGTTGGGTTGGGGGATGGAGGTTGCTTGTGTTTCTGCTTTGGAGGTCTCTGTTGCTTAGACAGATTATTATTGAGAGCCTCCACAAATGTTTTTGTGTTACTATGTGTGGATTTTGGTGGTGTAGATTTACTGAGACTATGTGATGAGTGTGGTGTGGTGCAAATGTTTACCTTCTCCTCATGACTGTCAAGTTCAGTCTTGATTTGAGAGAGCTTTATCTCCAGTTTGGCTAGATAAGTGCATCTCTCACAGGTTGTAGTGTTGGGTGGTAGGAGGAGAGGGTTGTCTGTGTACATGAGGCAATGTTTACATTGCCTCAAGATGCCCAGATTCATCAGATAGACAGGAGAGAACACTGGGAGCTGACGCTTGGACATGCCTGAATAAAAACTATTTTCTTCTAGATAAGTGAGGAAAGTGAGTACAAGAGTTGTTTTTCTCTAAGCAAGTGAGAAAAGTAAGTACAAAAACTGTTTTCCTCTAGGTAATGAGGAAGATTGAGTGCTATAGTAACTAGTAGCTTATTTAGTGCTTACAAGTTCTGAACAAGTGCTGAGCATGAACAAGCAAATTTAAGTGCTAAAAATAAGAATCTGTATCTGCACTAGACGAGTTACAGGACAGAAACAAGTGCAAATGCAGGCTTTCAAATCAGAAAGTTGAGAGAGATGGAAGAGATTGCCCAAACGGCCTAATGGTTAAAGTGTTTGCCTTACAAACACAAGGTGCAGGGTTTGAGTCTCACAAGGGATAATTGGCTAGGCTTAAAATGGCTTGCAAGGGCAGTTAGCCTAGTACTAATCTATGAATCTAAGTACAATTTCTGGGCCAGAACCACTCCTTATGTGGTAGACAGGTTACCTAGTGCTTACCACTCCCACTGATAAACTAGAAGGCTTCCCTCAAACACAGAAAGGCTTGGGGAGCTCAGAAGCTTACATACAATCCTGGATACAGCAAATCTGTATCTGGAACGCTAGTTACAGAAAAGGTAGGAAACAGGCTTACAGGTGTTTTTTTTTTGACAGAAAAGTAGCAAAAACAGTAGTAAAAACAATTCATATGCAGTGGAAGCTGGTACACTTGAGTATGTAGCAATATTAGACCAAACACAGTTTAAAAAATGCAATTAAATTAAAAAGGACTAAAAGCAAGTGCAGAAAGAGTTTATTAGGCAGAATGTGGTAAAGAGATGGGACTGGGGGAGTGTCCCAGATCAAATCTACAGTGGGGTGGGCAACTGCAAAAGCCACCAAATTTAAACTACAAACCAAAAATAGGGAGGGTGGGACAAAACAGTTTCAACAGAGATCTAAGCAACAACTAACAGTACAAACTCTAAAACCAAAAAATATCCTCAGCTCTGTATATTTGCAGATCAGTCTCTCAGAACAGGGAGACAACAGTTTCAACAGAGTTCCAAGCAACAATTAAACTCTATAACCAAAAAAATATACTCAGCTCTGTATATTTGTAGATAGTCTGGAAGGCAGTCTCTCAGAACACAGGTTCCAGCAATTAAATGCAACACTGATTGCATCAGGTATAACACTACTACCTAACATATTTTACCTGTGCTTACCTGATGCCACAGTTTCCTTCTGTAGTCATTGGTACCAGAACTTACTGATTTTAATCACAAATGCTTTCTCTGATGTATGGCAAAATTTACAAACAATTACAATGTACTCAGTCCAATAATAAAGATATGGTTTTATTTTAGGGCCAGTTATTGTTATTCCTCCTATCCACTCCTTCCTTCTGTCACTTATCCCAGAAGATTCTCCTCATGTAACCTCTCATTTTTGCCTGGAGGTCATACAAATTCAAGGTCAACAACATGTCCTCATACATTTTCACTTAAAACCATGACTGCTCTTTTATGACTTTCATTAAAAACCTCCCTCAAGTGATGTCCTTAGTCATCAGTGACGTTCTGAACTTCTAAAATACCTACAGTGCTCCATATGTCACTTCCTGAAGTGTATTCATTGTTCCATATGTCACTTCCTCATTGTTCGATATGTCACTTCCTCATTTTTCCATGTCACTTCCTGAATTGTATGCATTGCTCCGTATGTCATGTCCTGAATTGTATGCACTTCTCCACATGTCACATTCTCATTGTTCCACGTGTCACTTTCTGAATTGTATGCACTGCTCCATATGTCACTTCCTCAAATGTATGCACTGTTCCTTATGTTAGTTACAGAACTGGATGCACTGATCTAGATGTGCCTTTACTGGTACCTTGTACAGCATAATGATAATCTCAAGCTTTGTGAAATTTCTAACCTCAGCTGTGTAGCAAAATGCCCTTTTATACCTTGACTATGGTCCTTCCACAGTGAAGGATGTGGTTTACATCAGCTGTGTAGCAGAATGCCCTTTTATACCTTGACTATGGTCCTTCCACAATGAAGGATGTGGTTTACACTTGGAGTAGTTTCCCTTTTCCTTGGCTCTTAATAATACCATAATCCCTCCTAAATAACACAGATCTTGATATGATTCTATATTATAAACTGCATCTTTAAGAATGGTTTGTAAAAATGAACACAAATTATAATTGTTCTGAGAAGCATTAAAGGATGTTCAGGAGCTTGTAAGGTTTTACAAACCCTCCCTCCAAAGCCTGCACCTTTCGCATAGAGATATTTCCAGATAGACTGCTGTTGACTGCCAACACATTCCTAATGCTTCAGACAAATCACAAAACATCACCAATCGTCTTCACATTTACCACATTTGACCATGGCAGCACACCACTTAACCCAATACTATCATTGTTTATATTTAACTATTTCATGACCCCCCCCCCCACCCAACAGTCTTGGCTACACTACCATGCATTTTAGCTTTCCCATCATCCTATTCTGTTGTACTGAATAAAAAGGCTTGCAAAATTTGAAATGTGCAACATGCATAGGATTTCTCTCCCTGTTGACCTCAGCTCTAACATAATTATAATATGCATTCAAGCTGGACTGGGCAGGCCTCTCTTTCTCATTTTTCCAGATACACAGCAGAAGTAACTAGCTTAAATGACAAAGTGGAAAACCCAGACTGTGGCCCTGCCAGTGATGCTCAGTGCTGTCTTGGGACCTTGGATGCCAGACGATTTTGCTGCTGTAAATTGTGTTGTTCCAGGATGTTGTTGTGTCTTTCGGCTTTTCCCGGTTAGGGGTCGCCACAGCGGAACTCCGGTCCGCTAATGATTGGTAGTTGATTTTTACGTGTCGAGTTACCAGCCCTGATGCACAACCTTCAATGAAGGTACGCCCATTCATGCATGTCTCCACGCAGAAGACGCTCTAGCTGAGAATCGAACCGGACAGCGTCTTACTGTGAGGTGACAGTGCTGTTCCAGGATACCAAGCACAATTACCTCCTCCTTTTCCGTAATGTCCACACTAAAACATCATTTTTCTGCCATGTCTCTGATGGACTCATTACCCTTTGTTGCTGGCTTATTAACACAGGGTACCTTGAGGCAGAGGTATTACTCCTTAAAGTTTAGTGACAACCATTTAGTTCTACCTTCATTATAATCCTCATTGGTGGTGCAAATACTTAACTGAGTTGGAGGCTAGTATCTCACCTAAACATACAACACCCATGAAGTTATCAGTGCCCACAGCTACCTTGTACCTACATCCATCCACCTAAAAATAAGCCTTCTTATGCTTTGGTAATTAAGACCTCCAAGGTAAAAGTCTGATTCTCAAACACCTCTGCAGCATAACCTGACCTCACATACTACCCCTCTTTCACCACTTATTACAAACCCTACACAACAGTCATCGTACCAGCCCATCTGAACCTTTAACATCATGGGCCAGCCAACATACAATGAAATGCCCTAGACATGAGTGACCACATAGTGAGATACACAAATATTTGACTCACCATGATCAGCAATGATAAGGTTATGATGAGCTGGCCATCAAGAGCCAGGGCATAGCATTTGTCTGGGGCTGTCAAGCCCCTTCATCTGAGATACAACCATGCAATTGTCATTGTTCATGTGATGTGGATGACCTGTGGGACACATTTCTGGATTAAATGAAGAGATATGACTGAGCTCTCAGAGTAAACATCAAATGATGGGATAAAGCTAGTTTGAGCAGGGTTCTACATTAACCTAAAATGATACTTCAGTATAAACAAATGTCAAAGGATGACATACAGCTAGCTTGAGCAGGGTTCTACATGAACCTAAAATGATACTTCAGTATAAACAAATGTCAAAGGATGGCATACAGCTAGCTTGAGCAGGGTTGTACATTAACCTAAAATGATACTTCAGTATAAACAAAAGATGACTGACTTCACCAGTTGACTCAGCTGCTGGTGTCATTTGAGGAGAAGTCCGATGTGTTTTAATCTGGAGGTAGATGGTTTAGTGTCCTGCCTGTTTTTCCAGGGATGGCCAGAACCTTTGTCTGCATGGCTTTCATGTACTGGCCAGGGCCTTCATTACTCCGACACTCCCTTTTTAGGCAAAGTGAACCTGCTCCATCTAGCAGTACTGACTTAAAAGCCTTAATAAGAAATGCCCTCCTTAGAAACTTTCCTAACTTTAGAAAATAGAGACATCTGTTTCCTTACTAAAACACGGTTCCAGTGCAAAGATTGCTAACCCTCCCAGTCAGGGTTCAATGCTCATCACATGTTCAGATCTTTTACTAAGAGTGGTTCTGCATCTGGTGGTATGTCCATATTCTTCCATGACTCCTTCCCTCTAGACCTACACAGATGGGTAATAAGCATGACCTTAACATCCTAACAACTAAACCCCTGATCACTTCTTTGATAATTGTAGAGCCGCCTCTATGACACCCACAACCCATGAGGCATATCTAAATAAGATGGAATCTGTTAATACTTGGGGAAATTCAATGCTCAGTCTATTCATAGGTTCATAGGTGTGTGCTAGGCTAATGGCCCTGGAGCCTTTACAAACCTAGCTCATAGAATTGCCCCGGCATCGTGCTGCCCAATATTAGTTCCCAGTGCCTCTGTCAAGTAGAGCCACTGGAGTGATCCCTGGGGTTAACTGGAATATTTACATTTCTACAAATAAATATGATCTACACTTCTTATATTTCATTAATGCAAACCTACTAGCCCAAATTGCACACTTCCATTTGAAAAGATTAAATGTATTGAAACTGATTGTTACAAACATAGCAACATTGTGCTTAGCACCTGTAACTACACCCTCCCTGGTTAGGTCTGACCATAGAGTAGGGTTTCTCATTATTACATTCCAGCCCAAAACATTCATAAACCCTATGATTTGCAGGGATTTCTATAATGCAAATTTGCTTCTACTTTACAATGGCCTGCAAAGATTCAATGCTTTGAGTACTCCTATAAAAAGCACATTTAGGCATCTTTCAGCAGATTACTTCTGCTGACTTAGAGACGTGACATCTCAGCACATTGCTAAGTTCAAATAAAAGTCCAAAAAGCAAAGGTGTGGCTCCAAACTTCAAAATCTGTTGAAATACAAATCCAAAACCCAAGACGTTGATGTCAGCTCAGCTTTATTCACACAACCGCTTTCACATATAGCTTCGTCAGGTGCATAATACATGCTGATTAGAACACCTATTTATACTAACAGTTAAACATGTGACAAAACCTAGATGCAAATAATTAAAGTGCACATGCAGCTAAAAAATGTCATAAAATTTTTTTATATAAAACATTGAACAATATTACATACTCATGTATACATACATAAATATAAAATAAATGTTGTTAAAATAATTATAATTACTTCCTCAAAGACCGCTTCTGTAATGTTGGTTTAATAGGAACATGGTCATTTAGACCATGCCCACAGTTGGCCCTTAATCTAATAATCCAACCTGCTTCTAACTCTTCAGTTCTATGTCTTACATTACCCCTTCTCACAGTCTCAAAAGTTTTAGCTAGTACTGAGAACATAAAAACATGTTTTATATCTGTTTGCATAACATGCTTGGCAAGTGCATTAGTACCATTCATTCTCTTAATGTTATATAAATGCTCTCTAATCCTCTCTCTAAGACTGCAGTCAGCCTTACCTACATAGTATTTATTACATAGGGTACAGACTGCAAGATATACAACATGCATGGTGCCACAATCAGCACTAGTAGTAAGTTTATAAAATTCACCTGTATCTGGATGTTTAAATTCAGAAGCTGTGGACACATAACTACAATAATTACATGTCCCACATGGTTTGGTGCCCAAATTATTGGTTAAATATTCATTCTGGGATTTATGACATAACCTAGACTTTAATGATTTCATATTCTTAAAAGAAAATTGAGGTTTTGTACCAACCAAGGCCTTAATGTTGTCATCCGTCATCAGAATGCCCCAATGCTTATTTATAATTTCTGTATACAATTTTACATCTCTAGTATAATGCATAGACATTCTAAGTCGATTATCAATGGTTCTATTCTTTTTACTAGAGTGTTCAGAAAAGTAGGGTTTAGCTACGGTGGATCTCACAGCATCTATGGCTGCAGAGTTCTTCCTCACCAATCCCTGTTCGTAACCCCTTGCAACCAAATCCAACCCAATTTTAGTTTTATGATGCTCATAGTCTTCATCCCTCACATTGAGCCTTGATGCCCTAAAAAAATGATTTTTAGCAACATTGTCAAAAACAAAATTCGGATGCATACTACCCCTACTGAGTAACTGGTTGACATGACATTCCTTCTTGTACAATCTACTAATTAATCCACCTTTTTTATGCTTACATATGTATACATCTAAAAACTGTATACCTTCCGTAGAATAATTCAAAGTGAATTTCAAAACGTCAGACGACAAATTAATGTATTTAATAAATTCCATCAGTCGTATTTCCGTACCATTCCAAATCAAAAAAAGGTCATCCACAAATCATTTATAAAACAAAATATATCTGTAAAATGGACCTTGCATCAAATGTTAAGTTTCCCATACCCTCATCACTGCATTCGCATAGCTATTGGAGCAAGATCTCCCCATAGCAACACCGTTTTTCTGCCAATAAATTTCTTGATTGAACACAAAAATATTATTGCGTAAAACCAAACCCAATAAAGTTTGTATTAAATATATCTCATCCTCTTCATAGTCATTCAATAATTCAGTGACATATTCTATACCTACAGTATTGGGTATTACAGTGAAGAGAGAGGTCACATCCAAGGTAACAAAAAACATATTCCCATTAATAATAACTTTCCTCGAAAACTCATATAATTCTTTCATAAATTGTTCAGTATCTCTTAAAATTACTTTTGATGTACTAACCAAAGGTCTCAAACTCTTCTCAAGATATATAGACAAAGATTCTGTACACCAATTATTACCCGCCACAATAGGTCTCATAGGTGGTTTGTTACTATTTTTGTGTACTTTTGGTAAACCTTTTATGATAGGAATGGTAGGATTAGGTGTTTGAAAATACATAGCTAATTCATGGTTTATTAATCAACTTGCTTCTAACCAATCAATAGATTTACTTACATTGTTAATCATATTATCAACTTGTTCAGATGTAATAACTTCATATGAGGTTTTGTCTAATAACAAATCATACATAGCTTTATCATAATCAGACCTGTTCATCACAACAATCTGGCCCCCTTTATCAGCAGGCCTAATAACTAGGTCTTGTCGCTTTTCCAATGCTACTAATGCATCATGTTCTAGTCTAGTTAAATTAAACCTAGGACCTGTTCCTTGTGACCTGCATTTATTATTAGAGACATCATATATATCAGAAATACAAAGTTGTTCAAATGCATTAACCAACATGTTATTCTTCGGTACATATAAACTAGGTTTCTTAAAACAACTAGCTTGGGGCTCTTGCATGTCATGAAACAAAGTTTTAAGAGAGAGAGATTGCGTGCAAACATTTTAACATCTAAAATAATGTCTGTTATACGCATATCAGCTGTGGGTACAAACATTAAACCTTTGTTTAAAACACTTAACTCAGATTCAGTCAAACAGTGGGTAGATGGTGTTTGTCATTATTACATTCCAGCCCAAAACATTCATAAACCCTATGATTTGCAGGGATTTCTATAATGCAAATTTGCTTCAACTTTACAATGGCCTGCAAAGATTCAAGAATCCCCTCCTCTTTGAAGACCCAATAGCAAACATGGCTACATTCATGGAAGGGTTTTGATCTGTAACATGTGCTGTACCAAGCTTGGGAATAAATCCCTTTAGTGGAACGCTAGCATAAACAAGCTTTATTAAAAACAGAAAACATCCTCTCCCATAATTACAAACTGAAAATCTCACATCTCAAAATTAAACTAGAAAAGTTAAGCAAAGAGCTTGGGAACAAAATCAAATCTTCTAAGGCTAAATATGAATTCAAAACTGCCACCTCTGTCAAAGACAACCACAAGTCCTTCTTTAACTATATCAGGAACCTTAGAAATACCGTTGAAAACACAGATGACCAAATATAGTTCAAACTTGTTCCCCTCATGTCTACCTAGTCTATACACATTTAGCCTTGTCAGTAATCCCCCAAATCATCACCCCTGAACAAATCCGAAAGTCTTTCTTGGAGATGAAAAATACTAGCTCACTGGGGTCCAACAATGTGCAGAGGGGCTTATTTGCTGAAGGACTAGCTTACTGACCCCATTCACAGTTAACCTTAGCCTCTTCATTGGCTTTGTGTTTGAGGCTTGGAGAACTGCAGTGGTCAACAAAGAAGGCCCCACCACTGGTCCTGGTAACTACAGGCCTATGAGCCTCATAAGCCTTACCTGTAAGGCAATGGATTGCATCATTATAGACCTCCTAAATGTAGGCATTGGTAGCCTAAAGTCTCTTGACTTAAATCAGTTTGACTTGTGAAAGATTTATTTTGTCTGATAAACACAGTCGACCTTTGACAAAGGCAAGTCAGCATGCACAGGTTACCCCACTCGACCCAAAGCATTCACACTATTCATCCCTCAGACTTCTTCAATAAATTTAGTAAGCTAAATATAAATTCTTATACTACTTGATGAATAGCAAGCACAGCCCAAAAATTAAGATTGGGGGTATATTCTTCTTGAAAAGACTCAATACCAGCTGTGTCCCACAGATTTCAGTACTGTGGCCACTCCTAACTCATATTTACTTCTCTGACATCAAAGCTAACATTAAGGTTCTTTGGCTAAGTAAGTTTACTGATAACTGTAAGCTCAGAGCCATCATAACATACAGACACACACAGGCACACACACACACAGGCACACACACACACACACACACACACACACACACACACACACACACACACACACACACGCACACGCACATGCACTCACACTCGCGCACACATGCATACACATACCTCACACACATGTGCGTGCACTCACAAGGGCGTGCACTCACACACACGCACACACACACACACACACACACACACACACACACACACACACACACACACACACACACACACACGTGCACACACACACACACACACGTGCACACACACACACACACACACACACACACACACACACACACACACACACACACACACACACACACACACACACACACACACACACACACACACACACACATTTCCAGTACCTGAGCTTTTGCAAAACTTTGCATGTAATCAGAACAATGACATTTGGGACTCTTGTTTTTTCCCATGGAAACATAATTATTTATTATAAAATGTGTATGGACTCATTTGTTATCAGACCAAGTGCTTTCCTTTTAGTTTAATATCAGCTTTTATATCTTATTGCTTTGAGTACTCCTATGAAAAGCACATTTAGGCATCTTTCAGCAGATTACTTCTGCTGACTTGGAGACGTGACATCTAAGCACATTGCTAAGTTCATCTGAAATGTTGTAATAAACATGTTAACACTGAACACTGTCTTACTCTTTTTTGCCAGGCGTTTTAAAAGTGACATGCTGCAGACCAGACATGAAATTACTGCAATGGTGATAACAGTAGAGCCAGTGAGAAATATCAGAAATTTCTGTCCAAATGCCATATGTTTAGCTGAAATACAAAGAGAAAGAGTTAGTTTTCTAAGCTACTAACAATCAAAGATTAATGAGTTATCAGTGATTTTTTTACAGCTATGAAAAGTTTTACACTTCTCTACCAAAACATGCAACTTGTCAAAACTTAGAACCAAGTGATAGAGAGAATGTCAACATGCTTGTTAGGTAATATATACAAAAGTGGTTTAGGAAAACCTTTATTTTCAAAATAATCATTATATAATACTTGAGATGATAGGAGTCTTTCACATACATACACACACACATATATGAGCACGTTAAGTGTAAATGCACACATTCATACGAACATGCACACACACACACACACACACACACACACACACACACGCGCACACACACACACACACACACACACACACACACACACACACACACACACACACACACACACACACACCACACACACACACGCGCACACACACACACACACACACACACACACACACACACACACACACACACACACTTGTGCACATGCACACACATTCATAGACGCACACAGACACATTTATATATCTAAATACTAGCATGCACACGTAGCACGTTTTTTAAAAAAATTCACACCATTGCTGACAGAGAACTCCCACAAAATTTGCACTGTTCCCTATGGTCACATGCTATTTTTTATTTCTTGTATATCTCATTGCATCAAATAAATAACTTTTAAAAGGTGTACACAGTGGCATACATAGCATATGCCTGGTTATACCCATGAGCCAGATTGCCTTTGTCTACATCATGCTATGCATTATGATGATTTAGTATCAAGATTATATCTCCCTCATTCCAAGGGAGGGATGGGCCTCCTTGAAATTGATTACATGTATAGATCTGCAATCATGGCACTCCACACATATCTACTGACCTCACAAGATCCAAATGTAGTGAAAGTTTTGAAACATGAGGAGAATAAATCTAAGATGACTTCTCTGCTTAATTTAGCAGAAGCATATCGACGTCAAGCAGGAATGGAAATCAAACCAGAAGTGGATAAAAACCAGGCAGCAACTGAATGTGCTAAAAAAAAAAACAGAAGAAAGAATATAAAGTGAAGGATCAGAAAGGAAGGCAAGAAATATGGAAAATGCATAAATATAGTTACAAGTACAGAAAACATCTGGAAGAACCTCATGTTGATCAGGAATGAACACAGGAATGGTTAAGGAGAGGCAAATTCAAACTAAAAGATGAAAGGTTAATATTGGCAGCCCAAGATAGTGGACTACGTACCTGCTGGTTTACAAAGTCCATTGAACATGTGGGAGAAACAGACAAATGTAGGTTTTGTAAAACCGAATTGGAAACAGTCGCATACCTCATTGCTGGTTGTGACATACTAATGGCAGAAGGGCTGTATACTGAAAGGCATAATAATATGGCAAGACTGTTGCACTGGGGATTGTGCAAACATTATGGTATTGAAGTAGCTGAAAAACACTGGAAACATGAGCCACAAAGCATCATGGAAAATGATGAAGTTTATATCACATGGGATCACCCATTACCAACAGTTGAAAAGATAGATGCTAGAAAACTGGATATGGTGGTCCAAGAAAAAAAGACAAAAGTAGCACTGATCATTGAAATTGCTACACCCAGTGACTACAGTGTCTTGTGTGCAGAGAGACACAAAGTCATAACATATCAGGATCTGCAGGCAGAAATGAGAGCAATGTGGAAGAAAGATACCAAGACAGTTCCAATAGTAGTTGGAGCAACTGGTCTCATAAAAAATAATCTACACTCGTATTTAGATATGTTACCAATCCATGTAACTCTGTACAAATTGCAGAAGGAGTCATTACTAGGCACATTGCGAGTGCTGCGAAGAGCACTTTTGACTGACATCAGAGTGAAACAATACTAATTTCATGAACTTTAATCATACTTTGACTTAGGAATGGGGTCCATTCCTGTCATAGTATTAGAAACCCAAATGATTTGGAGAAATTAAAAAAGAGTCATATTATGACGCAAAGTCATAAAATATCAGGATTTGCAGGCAGATACAAGAACAATGTGGAAGAAGGATACCCAGACAGTTCCAAGAGTAGTAGGAGTAATGGGGTCTTATAAAAAAGAATCTACAATCGTATTTAGATATGTTACCAATCCATGTAACCCCATATGAATTACAGAAAGAGTCATTACTGGGAACATTGCAGGTGGTACAAAGAGCACTTGTAGCTAACATCAAAGATTGAAACAATGCTAATTTCATGAAACTTCACTCCTTAACACAAACTGAGAACCAAGCCAAGGAAGACGAAAAACCAGTGAAAATGCTTTATTCCAACACCATCAGTTTCAGTTAAGAGCTTTCATCCATTAGGACATCACCAGAACTGAAAGCACAACCCAATCAACAGTTTAAATAGCAATAAAACCAATCACATGATTCATTAATACTATTAAAATTTAAAAAGACATAATAAAAATACATGTGTACAAGCATATGCATATTACATATGTATGTTATATTAATTTAATGCGCTGATAAAATATTAAAATACTAAAAAAATTGATTAAAATTCCAAACTTTTGAGATGTAAACTAGATGAAATGGAGCAAGTGTCATTCAACCCAGGCTCCACAAGGGAATTGAGCCTAACAAATGTTCTTCAACAATTCTCCCCTATCATCTCTCTTAAGTTGTTCAATTATAAAATAACCAAAATTATGACCAAAGAAGTTTTCAGCGTGCTTATACAATGCATTAGTGTCCTTCTTATTGGAAATGTCCCTTTCATGTTCATAAATCCTGTCTCTAACACGTCTAATAGTTTTGCCAATGTAATAAGCCAAACAATGTAAACAACAAACAACATAGATAGCCCATTTAGTGTTGCAATTGTACTTCTCCTTAACCAACCTTTTGTCCATTCAGGAAAAACTGTCGTCCTACCAAAATACGCGGACATATTTTGCAACATCCACACTTAAACATACCTTGTAGTCCAGTTGAACCACATCTACTTGAATCAGGCTGATGCCTTCTCTCTAACAACTGTTTAATACTAGAGTCCTTCCTATAGACCACAGTTGGTCCATCACCCAGTATTTTACACAATTGTGGGTTAGCAGAAATCAATAACCAATTATGTCTTAGTGCCTGAACAATCTCTGGACTGTCCAGGGATTAGGTACAAACAAAAGGC
>NC_056744.1:309317469-309372469 GCF_019279795.1 Protopterus annectens
AAATTCATGAATCCAATACCATTATGACTGGCCTCTACTTGCAATATAACTGCCTTGCTCACATGTTATTTTTAATATTGGGACATCAGTGACTATTTTTCCAAGCATTTTAAAACCATTTTCCTATTCATGGTTCCATTTTCAGACTATATTTTATCGTAACAAATTTTTAGATACATGGTTGTCTCAGACATATTAGACACAAACTTTACAAGATAGTGTATCATTCTAAGAAAGGCACACATCTTCTGACCTTTGCATTTGTAAAGTTGCTCACATTTTTTTCTGGATCATGTTTCAGACCTTCTAGCATTAGAATATACTGCATGTATTTTAGACTTCTCACTCTTTTTTTAAACATCTTTATTGAATATCACTTATGACACAGGCAAACTTAAATTCATATGAAAGAAAACAAACCCTATCAACTTGTTCACATTTGCAAACATTATACATCACATATATTCTTTTATACAATATTATAAATCCAACATTTCTCTCATTGGCACACATTGAAAACAAAGACAGCTGTGTTAGAATGCTGTTTATTGACTTTATTTCAGCATTCAGTAATGTCATCCCACAACAGCTAATTGAAAAACTTGTTCATCTAGGTATTAATTTCCATATGTGCAACTGGATCATGGACTTCTTCTTGACTGAAAAACTTCAAAGAGTATGTGTGGGTAATAACTCTTCAAAAAGCATCACAATCAATTCGGGTACACCTCAAGGCTGTGTGTTGAGTCCACTACAGTCATTGGGCCTCAGCAGTAAACGAGATAAAAAGGACTACAGGGAGGACGTGAGCTCACTGATTGACTGGTGTGCAAGTACAACAAGGACTGCAGGGAGGAAGTGAGCTCACTGACTGACTGGTGTGCAAGTACAACAAGGACTACAGGGAGGAAGTGAGCTCACTGACTGACTGGTGTGCAAGTACAACAAGGACTGCAGGGAGGAAGTGAGCTCACTGACTGACTGGTGTGCAAGTACAACAAGGACTACAGGGAGGAAGTGAGCTCACTGACTGACTGGTGTGCAAGTACAACAAGGACTGCAGGGAGGAAGTGAGCTCACTGATTGACTGGTGTGCCACGTACAACAAGGACTGCAGGGAGGAAGTGAGCTCACTGATTGACTGGTGTGCCACGTACAACAAGGACTGCAGGGAGGAAGTGAGCTCACTGATTGACTGGTGTGCAAGTACAACAAGGACTGCAGGGAGGAAGTGAGCTCACTGATTGACTGGTGTGCCACGTACAACAAGGACTGCAGGGAGGAAGTGAGCTCACTGATTGACTGGTGTGCCACGTACAACAAGGACTGCAGGGAGGAAGTGAGCTCACTGATTGACTGGTGTGCCAAGTACAACAAGGACTGCAGGGAGGAAGTGAGCTCACTGACTGACTGGTGTGCAAGTACAACAAGGACTGCAGGGAGGAAGTGAGCTCACTGATTGACTGGTGTGCCACGTACAACAAGGACTGCAGGGAGGAAGTGAGCTCACTGATTGACTGGTGTGCCACGTACAACAAGGACTGCAGGGAGGAAGTGAGCTCACTGATTGACTGGTGTGCAAGTACAACAAGGACTGCAGGGAGGAAGTGAGCTCACTGATTGACTGGTGTGCCACGTACAACAAGGACTGCAGGGAGGAAGTGAGCTCACTGATTGACTGGTGTGCCAAGTACAACAAGGACTGCAGGGAGGAAGTGAGCTCACTGACTGAGTGGTGTGCAAGTACAACAAGGACTGCAGGGAGGAAGTGAGCTCACTGATTGACTGGTGTGCCACGTACAACAAGGACTGCAGGGAGGAAGTGAGCTCACTGACTGACTGGTGTGCAAGTACAACAAGGACTACAGGGAGGAAGTGAGCTCACTGACTGACTGGTGTACAAGTACAACAAGGACTGCAGGGAGGAAGTGAGCTCACTGATTGACTGGTGTGCCATGTACAACAAGGACTACAGGGAGGAAGTGAGCTCACTGATTGACTGGTGTGCAAGTACAACAAGGACTGCAGGGAGGAAGTGAGCTCACTGATTGACTGGTGTGCAAGTACAACCTCATCCTTAATGTCAGCCAAACAAAGGGCATCACAATGGACTTCAGGAAAACACAACCAGCTCATTCTCCTGTCATGATTAATGGTGAGATGGTGGAAAGAGTGCAGAGCACAAAATTCCTGGGGGCTCACATTGTGGAGGATCTATCTTGGTCAGTAAACACCACTTGTATAATAAAGAAGGCTCATCAGTGTCTGCATTTCCTGAAGAGACTGAGGAAAGCAAGTCTACCACCCCCTATCCTCTCCACCTTCTATAGGAGTACTACAGAAAGTATTCTAACGTGTAACTTTTCAGTGTGGCATGGAAACTGCTCAGTTTCAGGAAAAAACCCTACAAAGGATAATGAAATTGGCATTGGAGATAGGCTGCAAAATTCCACCAATACAGGAGTTATACACAGCACGATATCATAACAGAGTTATAAAAACAATCAAGGATCCTGCACACCCTGCTTATGAACTGTTCACATGCTTCTTGTCTGGCAGAAAATACTGCAGCATGCACTGTAAAATGTCTAGCTTCCAAAGCAGCTTCTTCCCTCAGGCAGTGAGACTTTTGAACTCTGGCAATGATCTCAGGGACGCTGGAAACTGACAAGATATGGGACAGCCAATTCTTTTGGTGCAAATAAATGAGACCTTTTGAATTCTAATCATAAACAATATATAGATGGCAATGAATGTGCAATATTATACTAACTATATCCTCTTATTCATGTGAGAATCACACAGTGCAAAAGGAACTTGTGCAATAACAAATCATTCAGCTGTTGAAAATTATATATAAGGTAACCTGTGGTAATATGAAGGTACAATAACCTGTCTAATGTAGACTGATGAATACATGTCCATTGTATGTCTTATTGTATGTATGTAATACATGTCCATTGTATGTGTTACTGCATGTATGTAATATATGTCCATTGTATGTGTTATTGTATGTATGTATGTGTCTCCTCAATTCAAGCCTGATGCATGCAGTTTCATTTAGACTGTACTTGTGCAGGGTAAATGAAAATAAAGTTTTTACTTTGACTTTGACAAATAAATTAGTCCAGTTTTCTCATTAGCCTTAAAATTATAGACCTGTATATATGATATCCAGTATGGTAGATGTGCACCAGCATGTGAGCTGCCATGGTGCTGATGTGTGGTTTATCAGTACCCATGAAGTGCATCATCACCTGTAGCATAATAGTGCTGAAAATATCCAATACTAATGAGGTATACTAGCACATGTATCATGGTGATGGCTGGTGTCCAGTACTACTGAGGTACACCAGCACATATATCATGGTGATGGCTGGTTTCCAGTACTACTGATGTATACTAGCACATGTATCATGGTGATGGTTGGTGTCCAGTACTATTGAGGTACACCAGCACATGTATCATGGTGATGGCTGGTGTCCAGTACTACTGAGGTACACCAGCACATATATCATGGTGATGGCTGGTTTCCAGTACTACTGATGTATACTAGCACATGTATCATGGTGATGGTTGGTGTCCAGTACTATTGAGGTACACCAGCACATGTATCATGGTGATGGTTGGTTTCCAGTACTACTGAGGTACACCAGCACATGTATCATGGTGATGGTTGGTGTCCAGTACTACTGAGGTACACCAGCACATACATCATGATGATGGCTGGTGTCCAGTACTACTGATGTATACTAGCACATGTATCATGGTGATGGTTGGTGTCCAGTACTACTGATGTATACTAGCACATGTATCATGGTGACGGTTGGTGTCCAGTACTATTGAGGTACACCAGCACATATGGCATGGTGATGGCTGGTGTTCAGTACTACTGAGGTACACCAACACATGTATCATGGTGATGGTTGGTGTACAGTACTACTGAGGTACACCAGCACATACATCATGGTGATGGCTGGTGTCCAGTACTACAGATGTATACTAGCACATGCATCATGGTGACAGTTGTTGTCCAGTACTACTGAGGTACACCAGCACATACATCATGGTGATGGCTGGTGTCCATTACTACGGATGTATACCAACACATGTATCATGGTGATGGTTGGTGTCCAGTACTATTGAGGTACACCAGCACATGTATCGTGGTGATGGTTGGTGTCCAGTACTACTGAGGTATACCACCACATGTATCATGGTGATGGCTGGTGTCCAGTACTACTGAGGTACAACAGCACATGTATCATGGTGATGGTTGGTATCCAGTACTACTGAGGTACACCAGCACATAATCATGGTGATGGCTGGTGTCCAGTATTACTGATGTAAACTAGCACATGTATAATGGTGATGGGTAGTGTCCAGCACTACTGAGGTACACCAGCACATGTGGCATGGTGATGGCTGGTGTCCTGTACTACTCAGGTACACCAGCACATGTATCATGGTGATGGTTGGTGTCCAGTACTACTGAGGTACACCAGCACATACATCATGGTGATGGCTGGTGTCCAGTACTACAGATGTATACTAGCACATGCATCATGGTGACAGTTGGTGTCCAGTACTACTGAGGTACACCAGCACATGTATCATGGTGATGATTGGTGTCCAGTACTACTGAGGTACACCAGCACATACATCATGGTGATGGCTGGTGTCCAGTACTACAGATGTATACTAGCACATGCATCATGGTGACAGTTGGTGTCCAGTACTACTGAGGTATACTAGCACATGTATCATGGTGATGGCTAGTGTCCAGCACTACTGAGATACATAAGCACATGTATCATGGTGATGGCTGATGTCAGGTACTACTGAAGTATACTAGCACATGCATCATGGTGATGGTTGGTGTCCAGTACTACTGAGGTACACCAGCACATGCATCATGATGATGGCTGGTGTCCAGTACTACTGAGGTATACTAGCGCATGTATCATGGTGATGGTTGATGTCCAGTACTAATGAGGTACACCAGCACATGTATCATGGTGATGGTTGGTGTCCAGTACTAATGAGGTATATTAGCACATGCATCATGGTGACGGTTGGTGTCCAGTACTACTGAGGTACACCAGCACATGTATCATGGTGATGGCTGGTGTTGAGTACTACTGAGGTATACTAGCACATATATCATGGTGATGGTTGGTGTCCAGTACAACTGAGGTACACCAGCACATGCATCATGGAGATGGGTAGTATCCAGCACTACTGAGGTACACCAGCACATGTATCATGGTGATGATTGGTGTCCAGTACTACTGAGGTACACCAGCACATGCATCATGGTGATGGTTGGTGTCCAGTACTTATGAGGTACACCAGCACATGCATCATGGTAATGGCTGGTGTCCAGCACTACTGAGGTACATCAGCATGTGTTGAATTATGGTGATGGGTAGTGTCCAGCAATACTGAGGTACACCAGCACATGCATCACGGTGATGGATGGTGTCCAGTAATTATGAGGTACACCAGCACATGCATCATGGTGATGGCTGGTGTCCAGCACTACTGAGGTACACCAGCACATGCATCATGGTGATGGTTGGTGTCCAGTACTAATGAGATACACCAGCACATTTATCATGGTGATGGGTGGTATCCAGTACTACTGAGGTATACTAGCGCATGTATCATGGTGATGGTTGATGTCCAGTACTAATGAGGTACACCAGCACATGTATCATGGTGATGGTTGGTGTCCAGTACTAATGAGGTATATTAGCACATGCATCATGGTGACGGTTGGTGTCCAGTACTACTGAGGTACACCAGCACATGTATCATGGTGATGGCTGGTGTTGAGTACTACTGAGGTATACTAGCACATGTATCATGGTGATGGTTGATGTCCAGTACAACTGAGGTACACCAGCACATGCATCATGGTGATGGGTAGTATCCAGCACTACTGAGGTACACCAGCACATGTATCATGGTGATGATTGGTGTCCAGTACTACTGGGGTACACCAGCATGTGTTGTATCATGGTGATTGGTAGTGTCCAGCACTACTGAGGTACACTAGCACATGTATCATGGTGATGGTTGGTGTCCAGTACTACTGAGGTACACCAGCACATGCATCATGGTGATGGTTGGTGTCCAGTAATTATGAGGTACAACAGCACATGCATCATGGTGATGGCTGGTGTCCAGCACTACTGAGGTACACCAGCACATGCATCATGGTGATGGTTGGTGTCCAGTAGTAATGAGATACACCAGCACATTTATCATGGTGATGGGTGGTATCCAGTACTACTGAGGTTCACCAGCACATGTATCATGGTGATGGCTGGTGTCCAGTACTACTGAGGTGCATCTGCACATGTATCATGGTGATGGTTGGTGTCCAATACTACTGAGATGCACCAGCCACATGTATCATGGTGATGGCCGGCGTCCAGTACTGCTGATGTACATCAGGACATGTATCATACTTATGGTTAGTGTCATACATGTGCTGGTGTACTACTGATGTACACCAGCACATGTATCATGGTGATGGCTGGTGTCCAGTATTCTGAGGTACACCAGTAGTTGTTGTATTATGGTGATGGTTGGTGTCCAGTACTACTGACGTACACCAGCATATGCATCATGGTGATGGTTTGTGCCCAGTGATACTGACATACACCAGGGCATGTATCATACTTATGGTTAGTGTCATACATGTGCTGGTGTACTACTGATGTACTATACAAACTAGCCAATAACTATAACACAGGTATAATCCAAATATCGACAACAAGACCACACCAAAAGAATCAAATTTATTGCTGCAAAGCTTTTGGTTTAACCACCTTCTTCAGTGCTATAAAACAATAAACATACATTACAATTTAAATAGGAGATTCTTAAAATCACATGATACCAGCCAGTCTATCACAAATTCCTAAAACCCTTCCCCACATATAAAACAATCACTAGTTAAAAAAAGACACTTATTGTAAAATAGCAGTAGATACTTATTTTAAAAATTGATACTTGTTTTTAAAAGTAGTGAATCAAACATTATAAATAGTATGTTACAAAATTTCCCTCTGTCTTTTCACCAATATAGGTTTTGCCTTCCCCTAATAACATCTTCATAAACCACTTTCACAGTTCAGTTCAGAGCAACAGACACTGTGACTCTGGGGAATAGAGGTGGTGATATAACAATATTTTAGAAATAAAGGAGTATGAATGGATAATTAGGTTACAAGCTGACTATAATCCAGGATTGAATAGTGCCGTCAGCTTAAAACCTATATTGGTGAAAAGACAGAGGGAAATTTTATAACATACTATTTATAATGTTTGATTCACTGCTTTTAAAACAAGTATCTGTTTTTAAAATAAGTATCTACTGTTATTTTACAATTAGTGTCTATTGTTTTTTAACCAATGATTGTTTTATATGTGGGGAAGGGTTTTAGGAATTTGTGATAGGCTCGGTGGTATCATGTGATTTTAAATTGTAATGTATGTATATTGTTTTATAGCACTGCAAAAAGGTGGTTAACCTGAAAACTTTTCAGCAATAAATTTGATTATTTTGGCCTGATCTTGTTGTCACTACTACTGATGTACACCAGCACATGTATCATGGTGATGTTTGGTGTCTGGTATGACTGATGTACACCAGCACATGTATCATGGTGATGTCTGGTGTCTGGTATGACTGAGGTACACCAGCACATGTATCATGGTGATGTTTGGTGTCTGGTATGACTGAGGTACACCAGCATATGTATCATGGTGATGGGTAGTGTCCAGCACTACTGATGTACACTAGCACATGTATCATGGTGATGGTTGGTGTCCAGTACTACTGAGGTATACTAGCATATGTATCATGGTGATGGGTAGTGTCCAGCACTACTGAGGTACACCAGCACATGTATCATGGTGATGGTTGGTGTCCCGTACTACTGAGGGTCACCAGCACTTATATCATGGTGATGGTTGGCGTCCAGCACTACTGTGGTACACCAGCACATGTATCATTGTGATGGTTGGTGTCCAGTACTACTGAGGGATACTAGCACATGTATTATGGTGATGGCTGGTGTCCAGTGCTACTGAGATACACCAGCACATGTATCATGGTGATGGTTGGTGTCCAGAACTATTGAGGTACACCAGCACATGTAACAGAGTGATGGTTGGTGTCCAGTACTATTGAGGTACACTAGCACATGTATCATGGTGATGGGTAGTGTCCAGCACTACTGATGTACCCTAGCACATGTATCATGGTGATGGGTGGTGTCTAGTACTACTGAGATACACCAGCACATGTATCATGGTGATAGGTAGTGTCCAGCACTACTGTGATACACCAGCACATGTATCATGGTGATGGTTGGTGTCCAGTACTACTGAGGTACACCAACACATATATCATGGTGATGGTTGGTGTCCAGTACTATTGAGGTACACTAGCACATGTATCATGGTGATGGGTAGTGTCCAGCACTACTGATGTACCCTAGCACATGTATCATGGTGATGGGTGGTGTCTAGTACTACTGAGATACACCAGCACATGTATCATGATGATGGTTGGGGTCCAGTACTACTGAGGTACACCAGCACATGTATCATGGTGATGGCTGGTGTCCAGTACTACTGAGGTATACTAACACATGCATCATGGTGATGGCTGGTGTCCAGTACTACTGAGATACACCAGCACATGTATCATGGTGATGGCTGGTGTCCAGTACTACTGAGGTACACCAGCACATGTATCATGGTGATGGCTGGTGTCCAGTACTACTGAGGTATACTAGCACATGTATCATGGTGATGGTTTGTGTCCAGCACTACTGAGATACACCAGCTCATGTATCATGGTGATGGCTAGTGTCCAATATTACTGAGGTGTACTAGCAGATGCATCATGGTGATGGTTGGTGTCCAGTACTACTGAGGTACATCAACACATGTATCATGGTGATGACTGGTGTCCAGTACTACTGAGGTACATCAGCACATGTATCATGGTGATGACTGGTGTCCAGTACTACTGAGGTACACCAGCACATGTATCATGGTGATGGTTGGTGTCCAGTACTACTGAGGTACACCAGCACATGTATCATGGTGATGGCTAGTGTCCAGTAATAATGAGGAACATTAGCACTTGTTATATCATGGTGATGGCTGGTGTCCAGTACTCCTACTGTACCTGCAGCTGTCACTGGTCAAACCTGTAGTGATAACTGCACTATGACTTTAGTGGGAGTACATAAATGTGATATATTTTGCTTGGGTCATGCAGATATATGCATTGCAGGTTGTGCTGCCAAAAGTGAAAGTGCTAGTTATGTGTCTCCAGTAGGTGAGGACATGTGCACGTCGAGGGGGGATAAGTTCAACCACATATCCCACACATATGAGATGGCATACATATACACACACACACACACACACACACACACATATATATATATATATATATATATATATATATATATATATGGGATACCTTCATTTGTTCGACCTTTCAAATGTTCGAAACTCATATGGCCGACACCATATGAGCGAACGTTTGAAAGGCCAACAAATGATAGCGGAGATCACGCTATAGTGTGGGACTGGGAGATTCCCCTTTCATGCACTGTAGTGCGATCTTGGAGTGAGAATATTTAAGTAGCAGGGGGTGTGGAGGGTGCAAGGGGCTTGCCCCCCTGCAGAATACAGTTTTACTGTGTTTACAGGTAGGTAACTGGTGCTATTTCAGGATGTCGATCTTTTGGAATGTCGATCATATGGTGTCGGCCATATGAAAGTCGGCATTCTGAACGGTTGACATTCTGAAGTAGACCTATATATATATATATATATATATATATATATATATATATATATATATATATATATATATATATATACACATACATATATATACATACATATATGCAACTGAACTGTACCAAAATGACAATGGCCCACTACAAGCCAACTGCAGAGCTTCCACTTGATATTATTTCAACAACTGGACTGGCCACCCATTCCTCCTATGGGCTAAATTGTACTGATACTGGTGACTTACTGCTGGTTGTTTTTCCTGGTGCCTTTTCCCCGTGCACTTTGGGGCCTAATAACAGTTTTGTTATGTTTTATGACCCACTCACACAGTCTATCCTGGTCATCCTATTTGCTGTCCTGCTGGACAGTTGCATGACATGATGCCATGTGTCCTGCATCACCCTGCAGTACTACAAGACAGCCTGTCCCTTACTGAGACTTATGGAGCAAATTATCACAGACATAGCAGGTGCTGGGGCACAGCTTCTACCTTCCTGAGGTCTAAGGATAGGAAAAAAGGGAGTAACAGGAATATGTACAGGCAGTGCTGTGGTCCACCATCTGCAATACTGCAACCTATATATATGAAGCTAACAAGCAAAAAGTCACAGGTGAGGAGCACTGTGGCAAATCATTTATCTTCCCTGACCTATGGGTGTGACCTATAAATATGAATCAAACAAGCAAAAGGTCACAGATGAGGAGCACTGTGGCAAAATCATTTATCTTCCCTGACCTATGGATGAAGAAAGTACATTTTAGAAGAGCATATAGGGGATAGTATGGTGCACTGTCTCTCATCCTGAGACCTGTAAACTGGAAGCAGAGGGGTGCGTGTGCATCTGCATATACATATTTGTAAGCATCCTACACATACTGGGGTACTGCTGCAACACAGTTTATTTATTTATGTACTTGTATTTGTTTTCTGGGGCAGAGCACTGATCTCTATGGCCCTTTTTCAGACTCAGCCCGGCAGCGGTCTCTGGTTAAGTGACTTGCTCAGAGTCAGACAATTAGGCAATGGAGTCTGAAGGAATCAAACCTCGAACTTATGGACCACTTATTAACATGATACAGATGGGTATCACATCATATGCAAAGATTGTTTACCACATGCAGAGGTATGATATTGTGAATTGACATCATAGGTTTATAGGTAGGTACTAGGCTATCTGCCAGAATGTGTTGGCTTTCACCGCCCCCTTCGATTAGTTTGTGTAGCATGATATACATATATGGTATGTGGTATTTTATAATATGTAAACAGGTATGGGATAAGGAGTGGTCAGCAACCTCTTTCATGGCTACACTGCAGCCATGCCAATATTGATCTATATGACATGCACTCTATAGTCCTCTCTGGTCAATATATCATCCACGCCACAGAACACAGTCACAAATATTGCAGCCTTATAAGATCCATCACCAATAACATGGTAATTGTTTTGCAATGTGTTTAACCCTAGAAAAGGTGACACTCACATATAAAATCCATGACACCCACTTTTAAAAATCTATGTCCACTTGCCCCACTAATTATGATACCCACTTTACAAACTGCACCTGCTTCAGTGAATATGGCCCCACTCTATAATTTAGCTCCATTCTAGTGAATATAGCACCTACTCTACAAACCAGTATCACCCCAGTGAATATTATAGCAATCTACAACCAATGCCACCTCAAAGATATGATACCTATTCTAAAACCTACTCAATGGGTAACACCCCATTCTATAAGCTTCACCTAGGTATCCTAGTCCCTGTGGCAGTCACCATCCTAGGTCTGTGTGAATATTGGATTCACATTATAGCCCACTGCAGTATGAAGTTCAGCAACAAACCAGCTTCAGGCAGAGTTTCTGTGAATTCCTTTGACCACAGATGGATAAACTGAAATGAATATCTGGTTTGTACTGGATATGAGCCTCTTCATTTTGATTTTGCTGAGTGCTAACTGTTGGTGCACTGAGGGTTTAAGCAGATGCCAGGACCTGCTACTCACCAGCTGCCACTGTGTGAATGTAACTAGTTCTGGTGGGTACTTATCATCAGCACGTCAGAGGAAGAATACTAAGCAGGTAAACATAAAGATCATAAGACACCCAGCTATATACACCTTTAAGTGGGCACTTAAAGTTCACACCTGTCTTTTCAAGCTCTTAATAACACTCACCTCCCAGATCAAACAGGGCCACATATGATAACCCTGGTATAAATTTGTGTCTATCCAGCCAATCATCAAGACTACCCTTAAAGGTTGTACTTTACTGAATCTACCTACAACTGCTGCCATGACAATGGTTAGGTAACGTACCATCCCATATCACAAAAAACAGAATACATTTAAGAAACTTTTCTCAGCTTCTTAATGTGACAACTTATATGCATATATTTCACATGTATATGGGAGTCTGTGTATTATATGTATGATTGCACTGTATTTTATGCATATCTTGGCGTGTATTTGTATTTTTTTTCTTTTTCTTTCAATGCACTCTGGAGTGAGGTTGTTTGTAGAGCCACTAATTTTGCAAAGAAAGAGAAACTCAAGTAGAATTGGGTCTTTTATGGCTCAAAAAGCAAGACACGCCACCTCCATGCAGTTTGTAGGCTACTGAGTTCAGCGAGAATTGTGCTAATCTGTCAGAACAGTTTAAAGGTCTAAGGCCTTTTTTAATTTTCTTGTTTAGAAATCACTGAGGCCTTTCCAGGTGAGCAAAATGCTTTGATCTACTCAGCTAAAAAGTCCCAAAGATACTTTTCCAAGAAAATTAAAGGCCTTTAATTTTTCAACAATCCTGAATAGTGGAAAATGTATATGTTCACCAAAAGCTTCCTTTAGCACAAGTAAAATTTGGGATGTTTATAATTCTATGGTTTGGAAAAGCTGAGCTGTTAAAATACATTTTAGTGACCTCAAACTGATGTGGAGTATAATTCACATATTTTGCAACAGAACAGTACAGTCAGGGCAGAGGCAATAGGCTTCCTAGATTTCTAAAAATGTCATAGGTATGACCACTGTACTCTGCTTCACGTTTTATATAAACTAGTTTGTCAGAAGAAGACTGTTTCTCAATGTAGTCTACCTATGTGTCGCAGCTGGCCTGTGGAAGCTCACATCCAGTATCCTTTCCTCCAGGACTTCCAAGCTACTTTAAAGGGCCCAGCTGGAAGAAGCTGTCACCCATTTTATCTTTGAACCACTCTTTCTATGAAAAAGTACTATCTTCTGTGAAGGTTAACATGAGTTCCTTTTATCAAACACCCTCATTCCTAACCTATCATTCCATTCCACGATAAACCCATGATATATCATCTCCCACTGTCTCCTCTGTTCTATTAAAAAGGTTGAAGCCCTTTCTTCTGTCCTCATGTTATAACTGGCTCTGACTACAGTGTTAGTGTAGGAGACTCAGCACATAGCAGACTTACCTTTCATGCCACAACATTAGGAGGCTGTGGGTTCTATTCCCTCCTGAGGGGATTGGATTCATTTTTCTGTTACTACCACTCTAGTTCAGCATTGGTGGGGGTTGAGGAGTGCTGCAATCCTGAGTGCGTCATCCTTTGCATGAGATGTTAAACTGCGGCCCCATTTGCCTATGCTGGTAGAAGATCAGATGAAAGCATAAGATCCCAAGGCACTTGTAGTTATAAACTGGAACACCATTCGAACTCCAACACCAGTAACCAAACAGGAAACACCAGTAGAAACTTAGCACTGCACTTTATTCAGACCAGTAGTTGCCAGTAGTTAAGCGCTTTCATCCAACAGGACTTCCTCAGAACTACCGATACTAAAACAATCCCCCTTATATACTCTAATCAATGCAATTAAACAATCAGTTAGCTCTTAAAGTAACAGACATTACAATGTTAAAACCTCTTGTCATTGGTATGATATTGTATAAAAAACTTTGTGTCTTTAAAAACACTTTTACCTCAAAAAAAGTAACATACTAAAAATCCACATAATAAATAATATACATAATAAATATACTTTAAACCAATACAAAATCTTACCTTCCAGGCTTTTAAGTTTTAAAACAGGTGCAATAGAAACCGCTTCATTTAAACCTGGATATGTCTGTGTATTCAAGACCAGTTGCCACATGAGTTCCCTAACCAGTAGATATTCCTCTGTAATTCTACCTCTCACATCTTTTTGTAGTTGTTCTATTACCATATATTTAAAATGATGGTCAGGACAATCTTTAATATGTCTATATAATGCATTAGATTCCCTACATTTTTTAATGTCAGTTTCCTGCTCATATCCTTTCTCAAGGTTTTTGCTATATAAAAGGCAGGACATAACTGGCACCATGCCATGTAAACAACCCAATTCGTCTCACAATTATACCAATCCTTTTCCCTAACTAATTGTCCATTTAAAGTAACCCTGTCTGCTATTGAAACAAATTTACACATAGAGCAATGGCCACATTTAAACATACCTAATCTCTTAGTGCCCCCACTACTATGAATTCTGGAGCCTCTTTCCAACAATTGTTTAAAACACATGTTTTTCCTGTACACAATAACCAGATGGTCTCCCAACAATTTCCGTAAATGACTATTTGATGAAAAAATATTCCAGTAATGTTTAGTAATATCTACTATTTTATAGGAGTCCAGTGTAAATGTTATTACAAAGGGTTAAATCTTTTTTAACTTCTAACCCATTATTCATACTCTCATTTAGACAAATCATTTGTCCATTCCACTCCCCATCAAGGTTCAATAAAGGCTTATAAAACTTCCTATACCTTTTATCAACAACTTTATCCCTAATAGGTGACAAAAATTCCATAGGATACCCCAACTTAACAAACATATCCAACAGTTTATCACATTGAACAAGAAATGTACTATCACCTGACACCATTCTGGCTAATCTAACCAACTGCCCTTTAACTTTTTTAGAAACTTAGGGTGCTGGCTACAAAATAGAAATAACTGCTGGAGAGTGTATATTTCCGATGTAAATTGGACACAAAACAATTCTTATTGTCATCTTTAGAAATTACAACGTCCAAGAATAGAGTACTATCATTATCTATAGAATGAACAAATCTCAAAAACGAGGTAGTGGAATTTGTATAATCTGAAAACTCCACTAATGCATCCTTCTTGTCATTCTATACAATAAATATGTCATCCAAAAAGTGGGTATAAAAAGAAAAACAATTGTAGGGGGTATTAAACAGATTGTAGTAGGGGGTATTAAACACATTGTAGTAGGGGGTATTAAACACATTGTAGTAGGGGATATTAAACACATGGTTCTTTTCCCAACAGGCCATTACCAAATTAGCAAAACTGGGGGCACATGCTGCCCCCATTGCCACTCCTTTAGCCTGTTTAAACAATTGGCCTTCAAAATACAAAAAGTTATTAGATAACACCATATCTATTAAATTAACCAAAACATTAATTTTGTCCTGGCTCAACATCTGGGACTCCATCAAAACATTATCCGACCATCTTAATCCTTCTTGGTGGGGAATAACCATATAAAAGCTACACACATCAGTTGTAAACAATATATCATTCTTGTTAACCCTAACAGCAGATAACAAATCTGTGGAATAGAATAAACCATTTTTAAGCCAATTGTCAATGTACTTTGAAATAAAATAGGTTTTACTCCTATTCCCATCAACAATTGGTCTGAGTGGAAGGCTGACTTCATTTTTATGGATTTTCAGAATACTGAAAATCCCTGCTATAACAAGACAACTGTTGTGTAAGAAATTGTATTAATCCTTATTGATTTTCCATTGTTTCAACATGTTATGCAATTCCATGTCTACCTTAGCGGACGCTACATTCAATTCATTTCTAGCTATTTCAATATAATTCTCAGTAAACAGTATAACATTCATTTTATTATTATAATCTATCATATCCATAACTACAACCCCCACCCTTATCCGGTTTCATAATCCTAAGTTTCTTGTCATTAACAATATCCCATAGTGGTTCCCTGTCAGAAGCCTGAAACACTATAAGCCTGAAAATCAAAATCCTGAAAACTAAAGCCTGAAAATTCAAAATCCCGAAAGCCCAAAATCCTGAAACTCAAAATCCTGAAAACACAAATAATGCTAATATGTCACTATAAAGACACTAATATCTACCAACTGACCCTGACCCTAACCCTAACCCTAAGGTCCGTCACTATCGCACACTCACCTGAACCGCGCCCTAACCCTAACTCACTTAAACTGCCCCTAACCCCAATATTTGTCACTACTGCATACATGCCTAACCTGCGCCCTAACCTTAACTCACTTAAACCGCCCCTAACCCTAACATAAAACCAACCGCACACTTACCTGAACCCAACACATGACCTAACACCACAGGGCTAACAATAGCAAAGCCACAATGATGTCAGTATGTCCATTTTGTGTTTTCAGGATTTTGAGTTTCAGTATTTTGGGTTTTCGGGATTTTGAATTTTCAGGCTTTAGTTTTCAGGATTTTGATTTTCAGGCTTATAGTGTTTCAGGCTTCTGATAGGGAACCCCCATAGTGTATCCCTTTCTTCATTGTTTAAATTGTAGCAGGGTCTAGACAAAGGTTTACTGATAGCTGACCTTATATCCCTATCACATAACTGTTCAAAAATAGACAGTGTGTTATTGACGGGTGAATTAAATAAACTAGATATTTTCAAGCACGCAGTCTGGTCTTGGGAAACATTCAATGAATTAGATAAATTAGATACATTGCCCCCAAACCAAACAGTCAAATTTAGCTTTTGAATAAATAACTTAAACTCCAACAATGTTTGTCCCACCCTTGCTTGTGTTGCAGGTACAAAATTAAACCCCTTTGCGAGCAAATCAGCATGAGCTCTATCAAAATCTGCATGAGCTCTATCAAAATCAGCATGAGCTCTATCAAAATCAGCATGAGCTCTATCAAAATCTGCATGAGCTCTATCAAAATCAGCATGAGCTCTATCAAAATCAGCATGAGCTCTATCAAAATCAGCATGAGCTCTATCAAAATCTGCATGAGCTCTATCAAAATCAGCATGAGCTCTATCAAAATCAGCATGAGCTCTATCAAAATCAGCATGAGCTCTATCAAAATCTGCATAAGAAAAGTTGAAAACTGTAAAGTCTGAGTCTGTATTCAATACCTTTCTCAAACAGTCCACTGCTTCAAAAGAATTCCCTTCACCTGCACACTGCACAGTCAATGGCATTTCTGCCTGGTGTTGGTCTTCTTGTTGAAGTTCATCTTTGGTGCTCTGTTTTTGATAAAAATCCTCAGAATTAAATGTTACATAATGTGCGCCATTATACTGCCATTGAACTCTATCAGCTCTCCTAATGTCGCTTTGCTCCAGACTGCCCTTAACTACCGAAACTTCTCTTTGAATTTCTAAAACTTGCTCTCTTCGCCCTATTGGGTGTTGCCAGGAGACCCTGGGATGTCTCGTTAAGTTATTGGATGGATATGGATAGGCAGACCCATTCTTGTATGCTACAGAGTCCTGCTATCATTTTATGTGTTTTCTAATAATGTTTCATTCACAATCCTCATCAATTTTATTGAAAATATTGAAATAGTTTGTTTTATAATGCTCAAATAAAAGGTCTTGGGTGATGCTTGAAATAAGCTTAAGTCCTTCTATGATTTTGTCATTTTTCTTAATTTAGCTGTCAACAAGTTCACAACCAGCTTTATTAAAGATGGTAACCAGCTTTAAATGAAATTCAGTACCCTTTTCCACCCCATTAGGAAACTTCCAAAATCGGAGACCCTTGGGTACAAACTCATTAATCAAGCATTCACGTAAATGCCCATTGTCCAACTGAAGTCTTCTGAACTGACGTCTTCTGAACTGAAATCTTCTGAACTGGCCCAGTTTAGTCTGAAACAAATGTAACTGATCTTGCAATGAGCTGTTAGGGGTATTAGTCTCAGACCTGTTACATCTAAAGAAATACCAATCCCTCCACACCACACACTCCAGAGACCTCAACCTCATTACCACAATCAACAGAACATGCTGAAGGGACAGGTTCACAGCCCAGAGACTGCCCATGCTCTGGAATAGACTTCCCATACATGTCAAGCAGAGCACTTCACTGGCCCTCTTCAAGAGAAATCTTGATGAGTGGATGGGAAATAGAAAGTTCACTCCGAGGATCATTCCACTGGCTCTACTTGATAGAGGCACTGGGAACTAATGTCGGGCAGCACAATGCCAAGGCACCTCTATGGGCTAGGCTTGTAAAGGCTCCAGGGCCATTAGCCTAGTATGCATCTATGAACCTATGAACCTTAAAGCTGCATCATTTTTGTTGAACCCAAACTTATTGATTTTCCACATCTGAAAGTCAAAATGATTACCATTTACCTGTCTCTGTGTGCTTTGACTTGAATTCTCAGCAACAGGTGTCCTTTGTGTAAGGGGGAAACCAAGACTATTATCACCCCTGAAAGTCATTCCTTGAACACCCCTCTGTGACGAGGTAAAGACTGTATTCCTATTTTGCAGTTGTTGATTCATCTGAGCCATTAGTGCATTCAGGTCACCGATGGAATTAGTCCACCAATAAGCTCAGGTATGTCTCCTGTGTTGCCCACTCCAGATGCCATAACCGAGAGTTATAAATTGGAACACAACTCAACCTCCAACACCAGTAACCAAACAGAAACACCAGTAGAAACTTAGCACTGCACTTTATTGGTCTAGAATACACAGACATATCCAGGTTTAAATGAAGCAGTTTCTATTGCACCTATTTTAAAACTTAAAAACCTGGAGGGGTAACATTTTGTATTGGTTTAAAGTGTATTTTATTATGTGCATTTTTAGCATGTTACTTTTTTGAGGTAAAAATGTTTTTAAAGACACTTAAAGCATCCAATAATCTGCTATACTTTCTTTTCTTTTAACCTGCCACTCTTTTTAATTTCTCCAAATCTTTTGGTTTTCTAATACCATGATGGAAATGGACCCCATTCCTAAGTTAAAGTATGATTAAAATACATGAAATTAGTATTGTTTCAATATTTTTTTTTGGAAATATTTTTATTAATTTTAGCATTAAAAATATAAATTTGAAGTAGAACAATATTAACAAATAACACATACTGTAACAAAACAGCTATATACAAAGGTGTCTACAAAGTAACCAAACAACCTAGTCCCACAGTATTGACATGTTTACATTTTTTTAGCAGTTCTTTAAGCTTTATACATATGTTGTAAGAAGTGACAACTCTGGATGTCCTCATCTTGATTGCCAGAAGTTCGTAATGACAGATGTCTGTTGCCATATTTACAAATTCTTTCATTGTAGGGGTTTGCTCTTTCTTCCAATTTTTGGTAATTGTTTTTCTTGCTATTGATAGTAGACTCCATAATAAAGGATAGTTTACTTTTTTATACACTCAGGTAAGTGCTGTTTCAATCTTTGATGTCAGCCAGAAGTGCTTTTCACAGCACTTGCAATGTGCCTAGTAATGACTCCTTCTGCAATTCGTATGGAGTTACATGTATTGGTAACATGTCTAAATATGATTGTAAATTCTTTTTTATAAGACCTGTTACTCCTACTACTATCAGAACTGTCTGGGTATCTTTCTTCCACATTGCTACAAATCCTGCTAGTTTATGACTTTGTGTCTCGCTGTAAGCAAGACACTGTAGTTATCTGGTGTAGCAATTTCAATGATTTAATTATTTATTTAACATTTGTTAACCGGGAAAGTCTGACTTGGAACAAAGCCAATTTTCAGTGGAGGCCCAGGGAGAAATGCTCCAGATGCATGTCTTTGAATGTGGGAGGAAACCGGAGCATGCAGAGGAAACCCACATGAAAACAGGAAGGACATGCAGACTCCGCACAGAAGGCACTCCAGCCGAGAATCAAACTGGTGAACCTTTTGCTGTGAGGCGACAACACAACCGCTGCACCACTGCACCGTCCAGTGATCAGTGCTACTTTTGTCTTCTTTTCATGGACCACTACATCTGGTTTTCTCGCATCTGTCTTTTAAACTTGGTAATGGGTGATTCCATGTGATGTAGACTTCATCATTTTCTATGAAGCTTTGTAACTCATGTTTCCAATGGTTTTCAGCTACTTCAGTATTGTAATGTTTGCATAATCCCCAGTGCAACAGTCTTGGCACATTATCATATCTTTCAGTATACAGACTGTCTGCCATTAGTATGTCACAGCTCGCAACAAAGTGTGCAACTATTTCCGATTTGGTTTTACAAAACCTACATTTGTATGTTTTTCCCACATGTTCAATGGACTTTGTAAATCAATGTGTATGTAGTCCACTATCTTGGGCTGCCAATATTAACCTTTCATATTTTGGTTTGAATTAGCCTCTCCTTAACCATTCCTGTGTTCAATCCTGATCAGCATCAGGTTGATCCAGAAGTTTTCTGTGCTTGCAACTATATTTATGCATTTTCCACATTTCTTGCCTTCCTTTCTGATCCTTCACTTTATATTATTTCTTTTGTTTGTTTGGTACATTCAGTTGCTGCCTGATTTTTATCTACTTCTGGTTTGATTTCCATTCCCGCTTGATGCCGATATGCTTCTGCTAGACTAAGAAGGGAAGTCATCTTAGATTTATTCTCCTTATGTTTCAAAACTTTCATGTTTAGCTCTTGTGAGGTCAGCAGATATGTATGCAGTCCCACAATTGCAGAGCTGTACATGTAATCAATTTCAATGAGGCCCATACCTCCTTTAACAGGTAATATATAATCTTGGTATACACTGATTTTTATAAATCATTTGATGAGCATGAAGCATCCTTCTTGTTTTCCTGTCTAATCTATTCAACACTTTCTGGGGCCAGTCAATTGCTCCAAAACTGTGTTAGGACACGAAGAGCAAACTGGTTTATAGCTTGAACTTTCTTCCTAGATTTCAATGCTGTTTTCAGGATTAATTAAAGTCTTCTAAAATATTCCTTAGTACGTTTATTCACATTTGTTCATGTTTTATTGTTGATCCATCATCAATTCCCGAATATTTATACACTCCCTCTTGCTCAAGTTCTTCTATATCACATTCCTGTCCCAAACTGATGTTTTCTTGGTGCTGCAGTTTTCCTGCTTTAAAGGTTGCTTTTGCACATTTATCAAGACCAAATAACATTCTTACATCGTCTGAAGAAGTTTCCTGTGTCAATGGAGACCAGTTTAACACAGTGACATTTTTAAGGTTACTATAAATGATGTATGTATACAAGTGAACTTTTTGGATGTAATTTTGATAGCTGAGTTTGAAAAAAATGTTTTGAGATCAGCATTTGCAGAAAGGATACTTTTGTTAACAGCTATATAACTGTTGATTTTAATTCTAGTTTTATGAGACGTTCAGTCTTTTTTATTTTACCTGAAGAAAGCACAGTTTTTATGGTTTTCAGCTTGGTTGTCTGGCTGACAATGACTTTTTATTATTAGGAGAATCAAGGAGGATTAGTGGGCCATAAAAGGTATACATTTAATAATGCACTATATAGGCACTCTGTAAGCAGCATAAAATATGCACATTTTGCTTGCTGTAGATCATCTTTCCTTACAGTTAAGAGGTGGAGACTTTAAAAACATATTACTGACAAAGGAAACTTCATGGCAGTTAAGGATGCAGGCAGCCAAATATCCAGTTATAAATGACAAAATCAATATCAAGTGTTTAAAAAACAATAAACAAAAGGATTACAAATAAAATAGTCCACTACCATTTTTCCATCAGGATTTTTTAAATATTATATATATATATATATATATATATATATATTTTTTTTTCTTTTTGAGACATTCAAATCATGTAGTGTGTCAAGTGATTTATTTTACTTATTCAGAGTTAATTTTGATAAACTTCTATTTACATGTTGAACAAAAGTGCTTAATACTGTCAATAAACTTTCCTTTCCAACTAATATTATTATTTGTATGTTTTTCCTTTTTTGTGTTTGATTTGCTTTGTTTCTAACTCTGTCCCTTTGAAGTTCCCATTTGTTCTGGAAATAGCGGTGTGAAGGCTGCCAGCCTATCTTGATAGAATTTTGTAAATAATTCTATGTCATTGTAAATATCAATGTAATCCACAGGCTTGGTCTACAAATGTAAACAGAACTATATGTTATGATTAAACTATTTGTTGTACTGAGCTTCAAAAATGTAACCACAGTGCACTCTGCTGGAAGAAAGCTGATATGTCAAGCACTGTATGACTAATCTGAAGCTCGGAGACAGGATGTCTGGACTAAGGAATCCTTTCTATTGTCTTAGGACAAGAGTTAATTACTAGATTTTACATGTAAAATGTCTTTTATTGCTGTGGCTTCCTGCAGGTACAGATTACAAAAAGAAATGTAAATTTTGAGTTTCTGTTAGCCTGGGAAACTAAATCAGAACTGTTAAGAATGATGTAATCTGAAATGACTCAGCAGTACTGTGTTATCAATGTAAGACTTTCTCAGAGAGAAGGAGCAAGCATTTTGGATTTTGTCTGAAGAACATCCACTCACCAGCACTTGCTTGCTCTGTAAGTAAGATATTTATTTAGAACAATGATTTCTCTTAGAGATATATAGAAATAGCCAGATTTGTCTAGCTGTTTTCTATATTTATTTCAGACTATTCTACAGAATTATTTTAAAGCATTTTCCTGTGATTTCTGAATGCTGTAACATCATTGTGCTGAAGTAATAAGTATTGTCTTGTGGTTTTATTATTTATTATTAAATATTTTTAAACCTTTCAACTGTGACTGTTTTGTGCAGAGATAATTTAAGCTCTTAGCGTACATTGCATGTATTCAGTGATGCTGTCCAAGCCACTCCAATAGCTTAGCCCTGGGTCACACTTACTATTTGGATAACAGTAATATTACGCAGAGAAATTGGTCACCCTTTGGGAAGGGCCTTATTAGTAGCTGATAAGAGTAGTTGATGGCAGTGATTACTACCTTATAGCCTGGCAGGAGGGGGCATAGCTGGAGAACCTGTGCCAGCCTTCCCCAGGAGTGTCTGTGTGTTTGTATATAAACCAGATCTCAACGTGTGTGTGTGTGTCAGCTACTTGGATAGGGACATGAAGCACTGGTTGGACAGAGAGGGTACTGGAGGTTTTGGCTTGACTACTCGGCTGGCATCTGAACCCTATAGCTGTCCCAGTGGGGAGTCTTATTGGGGATCTGGACAGAAAGGGAGAGACCAGACCCAGACTGACTGTGATCTATGTGTGCTCTTAATGGAAATTGTACTTTACTGTGTGTGTACTTGTTATCCTTCCCAATGTGCACGCCCCTCACTGGTGCTAGTGGTGAGAATTGAGGCTCCTTGATTACTGGGCCAGTGCACGGGCGTCTCACATTAATTGTTTGGCAGTGGTGGGATATCCACATCAAATAATTATTGTTTGATAGTGGTGAGTTAGCCACATCACATACTAATTGGCTTGTAGTGGTGTGGATAGTGAATTCCTGTAGCTTGGTTACAGTGATCACTGAAGGTGTTTTTGTACTTTAAATCAGCCACTCGGTGAATATTCATAGTTCAGATCACAATTGTTTTGTTTCTTTTGTTAGCTTAGTTAGTCAGGGAGAGCAGGCAAGTATGTCAGCAGAGGAGTATGGCAAGCTGACAAGGAGCCAGTCAGCTGAGATGTGCCAGGCTAAGGGACTGCATGGAAACTTGACTTAGGCAGACATAATTGCAGCATTGGTCACAGCTCCATCAGAAAACAGCAATCAGGAGGACGATCAGACTGGCTGTGTTGATGTACAACACTCAGAGAATGGACAATGAAGAGGACGATCAGACTGGCTGTGTTGATGTACAACACTCAGAGAATGGACAATGAAGAGGGCGATCAGACTGGCTGTGTTGATGTGCAACACTCAGAGAATGGACAATGAAGAGGGCGATCAGACTGGCTGTGTTGATGTACCACCCTCAGAGAATGGACAGCTCAAGCTTTCTTCAGAGGACTTAAAAATTCATCTGGAGCTAAAGAGACTTGAGTTGGAGGCCAGGCATTTGGAAATGGAAGATGTGGAGAAGAAGAGGCAGAGACAGCTCTGAAAGGAGATGCTGACTCTTCAACAGAGTCATGGAGACAATGGAGAAGGGAGTAACTGGACCCCAGAAGCACAAAAGGTCAGTAAATTTCTTCCACAGTTTACAGAGGGGGGATCATTTTGACAGTATCATTCATGTGTTTGACAGGGTATGTAAACAGTATGATGTTGACCAAAGGATCTGGGGACAATTCCTGACCCACTTACTCCATGGTAAAGCTGTAACTGTGTTGTCTAAATTATCTGATTATGAATGTTTTGATTATACTGCTGTTAAGAATTGTTTGTTAGAATTTTTTAAGCCAACACCTGAAACTTATAGGAAAAACTTTTTTGTGAGCATAGACGCAAGGCAGATGAAAGTGTGTGTGAATATGTTGCTGAACTAAGCACTTATTTTCATAGGTGGGTGAGTGATTGTCAGGTCACCACTTTTGAAGAGCTGGCAGACCTTTTGGTGAGGGAACAAGCCCTTAGCACTTTGCCTGAGGACATGAGGATCTGGTTAGCTGATAGAGAATGTGCTACTTCAGATGAGTTGTGGAAGAAGGGAGAGCTATATCTAGCAACCAGAGCATCACTGCACAGGAAAGGGACACCCAGTGCTGCTCATGGGTCTAAAGGAGCCCATGGTGGGCAGCCCAGACTGCCCCAACATAATCTGCCAGTAGCAGGGAAGCCACAAGTCCAGGTACATGTCCAGGGCCTAGGGTTAAATGTTTTGAATGCAACCAGTGGAGCCATGTGGCACATAGATGCCCACAGAGACAAGGTGAGGAGCAAAAGCTGAGGGACCCAGTAAGTGGGAAATACAAAATGCCAACAGTAGGCTGTCTTGAGACAGCAAGGGTACCAAACTACCACCAGAGGTTATATCCTATCATAGTGAGTGGCAAAGAGGCCATTTCTAAGAGAGATACAGCCTCTGACAAAACCATTGTGAAGCCTACAAAGGATACAGAAGAGCACTACTTGCCTGGGCAGTCTACTCCAGTCAGAGCTTTAGGAAGGACCCCATTCCAAATACCTTTGGATAGGGTTCACCTTGATTGGGAGGGTGGAAAAGGAAGCCAGCAAGTAGGTGTGTTTGAGGATATCTCTGCAGATGTCCTGATAGGGAATGATTTTGATAATCTGGTGCCATGTGCTTATTCAGTTACACCTAGTCGGTCTTGGTGACAAGCATGTGGGTCTGGTAGCCTGGGGGAGTCCCAGACAGAACGCATACTTGCAGCAAGGACTGGTGAGATGGTTATTTCAGGAAGGGAGCTACACTGTAGCAGTGAGACTGAAGGTGAGCCACAGCTGCTTGTGGGTACTGATGGTCCCTTGGACAGAGTGACTGGAAGGGTAGAGGTGAGTAGTAGTACCCAGGCTGACAGTGAGGCACCACTGTCAGAGGATGCCAGAATTCCTGTGGAAGGGGAGCTGGAAGGGTTACTAAGAGAGAGAGTTGAAACAGGCTCAACTCTCAGACCCTACATTGCAAGGTCTGAGGCAGGTAGCTATTGAGGTGCCTGATTCTCAAGAGAAAGGGGATTCTGTTTACTGTGACAAGGGGTTTCTGTATAGAGAGTGGACCCCTAAAGGAGAGCTAGGAGGTGAGAGAATACAACAGTTGGTAGTGCTTAGAGCATACTGTCTGGTACTTCTAGCCATTGGCCATGATATTCCCTTTGCAGGTCATATGGGCTTCTCCAAAGCAAAAAACACAGCATCCATGGGACCTGATGGTGTCCCCGGCTGTGTGCTCCACGAACTCAACGAGGAATTAAACCCACAGCTAGGACAGCTGTTTAATCATAGTCTTACCTCTGGATACGTACCCAGGGAGTGGTGCACTGCAACTGTGGTCCCACTTCACAAAGGCGGTGCCTCCACCGACCCTGGAAATTACCGGCCCATTAGCTTGACAAGCCTTATCTGCAAAGCCATGGAGAGGATCATAATGGACCTTATAAATAAAGACATAGGGAATTTGCAGACTTTGGATCCATCCCAGTTTGGCTTTGTCAAAGGCAGATCATGCCTTCTAAACTTGGTTGACTTTTTGAAACAGTCACCAAAGCCATTGATGAGGTAAAGGCAGTCCATACAGCCTACCTCAATCTGGCGAAGGCCTTCGATACAATACCCCACTCGGGTATCATTGAAAAACTCATCAGCTTAAATGTTAACCCATACATCACAAGATGGGTTGCAAACTGGCTGAGTGACAGAACCCACAGGGTCAGAGTTGCTGGCGCCATGTCAGACTCAAAGCCTGTCACAAGTGGTGTACCACAGGGCTCAGTCCTGGGCCCACTCTTGTTTGGCATCTACTTTTCCAAGTACAAGCAAACACAGGAGGGTTATGGCTGACAAAGTTTGCAGATGACTGCAAACTGGGCCATAGTAGAAAACACATCTGACACAGATATCCTTCAGAAGGGTCTCACAGAAACGGATAACTGGTGCCAGAGCCATGGCCTAAAGTTAAATGCCAAAAATGCATAGTCATACCCTTCGGGAAAAACAAGGTTACCCCTAGCTACCAAATAGGTGGCAATCCACTGAGCACAGAAGAAGTTATCAGGGACCTGGGGACCCAGGTTGATAGTAGTCTGTCATTCGACACCCATGTAGCTAAAGTAGTTAGGAAGACCTTCTACATTGCCCACCTTATCATGAAGGGATTCTCATCTAGATCAAGGGAGGTCATAGTCTCCCTATACTCATCACTCATCAGACCAATGATTGAGTACAATGCCCCATTCGGAATGTATCTGACCCGACACTTGCAGCAGCTGGAGAGGCCACAAAGTTCCTCACCAAAAGGATAAAGGGTCTCAAACATCTGTCCTATGCTGCCCGACTGAAAGAACTCCAGCTCTATTCAGTCGCCATCGCTTGCTCAGAGGTGACCTTTGCCTAACATACAAGGCCATGTCAAACCCAGATTTGATGAATATGCTTCACCTCAAAAATCTAGATCCATCAGAGCCACAAGGGCGGAGACTTAAACCTCGACACGGCTATTAATAGGGCGTGCTGGAGGGATAGATTCATCACCCAAAGACTCCCTATGCTGTGGAATAAAATCCCGGTATATGTGAGGCAGAGCACCTCGCTGGCCTTGTTCAAGAGAAATCTTGACCAATGGATGGGAGATCGCAGATATACCCCAGGGATTACCTCAGTGTCACTGCTCAACAGAGGCACAGCAAAATAATGGGTATAGTTCCCCATACTAAAGGGGTGGCGTAAGCCACAAAACTATGGGCTAGGCTTGTAAATGCCCTCGGGCAGATAGCCTAGTATGAACCTATGAACCTATGAACCTATGAACCTATTATGCAGAACCTCTATTGGCCTGGAATTTCCAGAGATGTAACAAGGTATTGCAGGACCTGTCAGCAGTGCCAAAAGGTAGGCAAGGCAGGAGACAAGGTGAGAGCTCCTTTGATGCCTTTGCCTGTGATTGAGGAGACATTTAATCAAGTAACTATGGATATTTTGGGGCCTCTGAGTACCCCAAGTTCCAGAGGGAAAATGTATATCCTAGTGGTAGTAGATTATGCTACAAGATACCCTGAGGCAGTGGCTTTGTCCTCCATTGATTTTCAGCAGGGTAGGTTTCCCAAAGGAAATACTGACTGACAGAGGTGTCAATTTCATGTCAGACCTGCTGGCTTGTCTGTGGAAGTACTGTGGGGTGAAGCACCTGAAGGCCACCCCCTACCATCCCCAGACTAATGGTCTTGTTGAGAGGTTAAACTCTACAATCAAGTCCATGCTACAGGCATTTGCAGACCAGTTTAAGAGGGAGCGGGACAAATATTTGCCCCATCTGTTGTTTGCTTACAGACAGGTTCCCCGGGAATCCACAGGTTTTTTCACCCTTTGAGTTGTTGTATGAGCATAGGGTGAGGGGGCCACTAGACTTAATTCAAGATGAGTGGGAAGGTGAGTGTGAATCCCACAAGGAGTCTGTTGTGGTATATGTCCTAAACCTCAGGACAACGCTCAAGAAACTCATGGGTTTGGCCAAGGAGAACCTGGCAGAAGACCAGCAACAGAAAAAGGTTTGGTATGACAGGAATGCTCGAGCTAGAGAGCATGCTGTAGGGCAGCAGATAATAGTTCTCATTCCTGTCAGACAGAAGAAGCTGCAGGCAGCCTGGGAGGGACCCTACAATGTGGTAAGAAAGGTAAGTGATGTTAACTACATGGTAGAACTGCTAGTCAAGAGGCAGGAGCACAAATTGTACCATGTTAACATGATGAAACCTTACCATGATCGGGAGGCCCTTGTGTTGTGTATTTGCAGTGGACTGCAGGAGGACTCTGAGGAATATCTGGTGACTGATCTCCTCATGATGCTTGGACTGAAACCTCAGTGGAAGGGGTAGCAATGTCCCAGCAGCTATCTCCTACCCAGGTTCGAGAAATCTGAGCAGTGTTACAGGAGTTTGAGGACATGTTCACCAGAAAACCAGGGTGCCCCCAGCTGGTGCAGTACCAGGTAGATACAGGACCCCAAAGGCTTATTAGGCAGTTCCCTTATAGGGTGCCTGAGGGATTCAAACAGATTCTGAGGGAGGAGATACAGGACATGTTGGAACTAAGGATAATTCAAGAGTCCAACTGTCCCTGGCTTCCCCCATGGTGTTGGTGTCAAAGAAGGATGGCAGCACCAGGTTCTGTGTGGACTACAGGAAATTAAATAATTACACAGAGTCAGATGCTTATCCCATGCCTAGGACAGATGAAGCCCTAGAACAGCTGGGTGGCGCTAAGTATCTTACCACCATTGATCTTACCAAGGGTTACTGGCAGGTGCCCTTGACTCAGTGCTAGGGAGAGGTCAGCATTTGTGACTCCTTTTGGCTTGTATGAGTTCATAAAGATGCCCTTTGGGATGAAAAATGCCCCAGCAGCTTCCCAGAGGCTGGTAGATCATATCCTAGCAGGAGGGTTTGCCCTTGCTTACCTAGATAATATTGCCATCTACAGCCATTCCTGGAAAGAGCACCTTCAACATGACAGGGAGGTGCTGGGCAGACTACAGAGGGCAGGATTGACCATTAAGCCAAGCAAATGTCAGGTGGGTATGGCAAAGGTATCCTACCTGGGACATACAGTGGGAAGTGATAAGAACAGGCTAGAACCTGCCAAAGTGTAAGACATTCAGGCATGGCCTGCACCTGTTACCAAAAAGCAAGTGAGGGCATTCTTAGGGATAGCAGAGTACTACAGAAAGTTCATCCCCAGTTATAGTAACATAGCTGCTCCCCTCACAGACCTGACAAGGAAAAACAGGCCAGATAAGGTAGTGTGGACCATAGCATGTGAGCAGGCATTCCTGAAGCCTAAAGAAGGAGGACCCCGGTGTTAGCCAGTCCAGATTACCTGGTAGTTTATCTCAGTCATAGGCTCCAACCCAGGGAGAAATACTATGCAGATACAGAAAAGGAATGTCTAGCCATAGTGTGGGCACTGCATAAACTTCAGCCTTATCTGTATGGAAAGAAATTCACTGTAGTTACAGATCACAATCCCCTAACATGGTTACACCGAGCCAGCCAGTAAAATGCCAAGTTGCTAAGATGGAGCCTAGGGTTGCAAGCATATGATATGTAAGTGCAGCACCACAGTGGGATTAACAAAGCCAACCCAGATGGGCTCTCAAGACAGGGAATGGGGTAAGGTATACTCAGATAGACCTAACCCTCTCAAGCAACATTTCTCACGGGTCACTTGAAAAACTAGCTTGAGTTCTCTGGGGGGGGGGGAGGATATGTGAAGGCTGCCAGCCTAGCTAGATAGAATTTTGTAAATAATTCTATGTCATTATAAATATAAATATAATCCAAAGGCTTGTTCTACAAATGTAAACAGAACTACATGTTATGATTTAACTATTTGCTGTACTGAGCTTCAAAAATGTAACCACAGTGCACTCTGCTGGAAGAAAGCTGATAAGTCAAGCATTGTATGACAGATCTCAAGCTCGGAGACAGGATGTCTGGACTAAGGAATCCTTTATGTTGTCTTAGGACAAGAGTTAATTACTAGATTTTACATTTAAAATGTCTTTTATTGCTGTGGCTTCCTACAGGTGCAGATTACAAAAAGAAATTTAATTTTTGAGTTTCTGTTAGCCTAAACTAAATTAGAACTGTTAAGAATGATGTAATCTGAAGTGACTCAGTAGTACTGTGTTATCCATATAAGACTTTCAAAGAGAGAAAAAATTTTAAGCATTTTGGATTTTGTCTGAAGAACATCCACTCACCAGCACTTGCATGCTCTGTAAGTAAGATATTTATTTACAACAGTGATTTCTCTTAGAGATAGATAGAAATAGTCAGATTAGTCTAGCTGTTTTCTGTAGTTATGTCAGAGTATTCTACAGTATTATTTTAAAGCATTTTCCTGTGATTTCTGAACTCTCTAACGTCTTTGTGTTGAAGTAATAAGTATTGTCTTGTGGTTTTATTATTTATTATTAAATATTTTAAACCTTTCAACTGTGGCTGTTTTGTGTACAGATAATTTAAGCTCTTAGCATACATTGCATGTATTCGCTGATACTGTCCAAGCCACTCCAGTAGCTTTAGCCCTGGGTCACGCTTACTATTTGGATAACAGTAATATTGCACAGTGAAATTGGTCACCCTTTGGGAAGGGCCTTATTAGTAGCTGGTAAGAGTAGTTGGTGGCAGTGATTACTACCTTATAGCCTGGCAGGAAGGGGGATAGCTGGAGAACCTGTGCCAACCTTCCCCAGGAGTGTCTGTGTTTTTGTATATAAACCAGATCTCAAAGTGTGTGTGTGTCAGCTACTTGGGTAGGGACATGAAGCACTGGCTGGACAGAGAGGGTACTGGAGGTTTTGGCTTGACTACTTGGCTGGCATCTGAACCCTATAGCTGTGCCAGTGGGGAGTCTTATTGGGGATCTGGACAGAAGGGGAGAGACCAGCCCCAGACTGACTGTGATCTCTGTGTGCTCTTAAGGGAAATTGTACTTTACTGTGTGTGTACTTGTTATCCTTCCCAATGTGCACGCCCCTCACTGGTGCTAGTGGAGAGGATTGAGGCTCCTTGATTACTGGGCCAGTGCACGGGCATCACAAGCAGCTCAGGAAGAAGCGGAGAAGGTGGGGATGATGAAGAACAACAGCGTTTCAAAACAGCATGTGTGAGGACTACAAAACAGATATGTGGCTGGGTCATGTATAGAAATAATGTACATAAGGAAAGCTGGTGGTGGAATGCAGAAGTCCAAGAAGTCATTAAAGAAAGAAAGGAGGAGTGCAGGAAGAAGTGGGAAACAGAAAAGTTGGACCAGGCTAGAAAGGAATACTGGATGGCTAACAAAGGGGCTAAGAAAGCAGATGCAATAGCAAAAAAGAGGGCATCAGAGACACTTCACCAGCTTCTGGAAAGATATTCAGTAGGTGGCAAAAAACTGTAGTGGGTTGCAAGGCAAAGACAGAAAGATAAAGAAGATACTCAGATACCCTTCATAAGGGATGCCAACAGCAACCTACTCAGCAGTCCACAGGACATCAAAGGCAGATGGAAGGAATATGTCCAGCATGAAAAATATCCTCAGAAGCTGAACTGCTGACACACCCCATGGTGAGAGAAAAGGAGGAGCCTAGCCTAGAGGAATTAAGAACAGGACAAAGGAAAATGAAGTCAGGGAAAGCAGCAGGGTCAGATGAGGTCACAGCAGGTATGATGAAGATGCTGGGTGCGATAGAGGAGAAATGGCTCCTGAGGGTACTCATAGCAGTATGAAGTGAAAGACATATCCCAGATGACTACAGAATAAGCATACTCATTCCAGTGTTCAAGGACAAAGAAAAAATTCACACCTATGGACAGTATAGGTATCAAACTCCTGTCACACCCCATGAAAGTTCTGAAGAGGGGACTGATAAGTGAATATGCAGAGAAGTATAAAGTATGATGTAAGAGGAGCAGTTCAGGTTCAGATTAGGATGCAGCACAACTGACCCGATGCTTGCAGTGATACAGAGAGTGGGGAAAAATCTGGAGATGAGGAGTGCATGCAATTGGGCATTCCTAGAGCTAGAGAAAGCATACCACCATCAGTCTTTTCTGAAAGTAGGTCACAAGCTTAATAAGACTCACTTGGTCAACAAAACATACATACATACATACATTCAATGCAAATGTACATATGTACATAAATAAATAAATCATTGTCACCTTTCTGCATACCATCTCCACCATTCCTGTAAGGTCCTCCACCTGTGACCAAACCTAGTCCTGATAAAGAAGTATTATCACCTGCCTAAATGTGAATTCCTCTGTCCCCACTACATACAAATGCATTTCATAATGTATTTGATATTGGATTGAAAGTCTCTTGCGTGTTCATTCAGAAAATAGCAGCCATGATAAAAAGAATAATTTAGTGAGCTTTTAAAGTAATAATTGGCAAAGAAAGGCCACAGGATCTTGTGTAGTCATTTTAGAAGCTAATGGAAGAAGGGCTTCCTTTTTCTTTTGTTCTGTGCAGCACCTTAAGTATAACTATTTGACAGTAAACACATCACTATGACTTCTGTCACTGACTTCGGAATTTTCATCTGACATTACCTTCATAGTTCGGAAGTGGATTTGTCCACAGAACAGATGAGTTACAGAGATGTTTGGATCCTTCTAGAACATACCCAACTGCACAGTCAAATACACAAGATGAAGTGAAGCTGAAGAGTTCAACAAGGTGGGAACAGTTCATTGTTAGCCTATATTTTTATTACAGTTTGGAGAAACTATTTCTATGATTAATTTTGTCAATCAAAATTAATTCTTGATAATATCCAGAAGAAAAATCGAGTTTTGTGATTTTTCTGAGTCATAGTTCTGTCAGAAGTTTTTTTGGACAGATCCAGTCATGAGCCACTCTAAAGTTTCTTCTTAGGAGAGTTTGATGAAGAAGAAATTACAGTCCATTCTTACAACTATCCAGTATATTTCAGTTAAACTGGATAAGCTTGAGAGTAAAAGGGATAATAAAGAAACAATTGGATTTAATAAATTAAGTTATTACAAAACAATCAGTTCAGATTTCAACTACAGAAGAAGCAAAGCCAGTAAATGACCTGGATGGACGACTGACTGAAAATGACAGCCATGTTGAATTTATCTTAAAACAAAATACTTTACTTTTGGAAAAGGTAAGCAATATGGAAAGTAGATCTACAAGGAATATTATCAGAATTTATGGAATACCAGAGGAAGAAGAAGGAGACAACATGATGCAGTTTCTAAATAACCAGTTACTAAAAACCTTAAATCTACCAGAATCATGTTCTTTTGGCATAGAGAGAGCCCATAGGTCTCTTTCAAATTCTTCTTCAAAAAATAATCCATTCACTCCCAGATCTGTAGTTGTTAAATTCCTTTTAACTCAGGACAAAGATTTGGTATTAAAGACAGCCTGGTCAAATTTTCCAATAAAAATGAAGGGAAATAACTTCAGATTTGACAATGACTATTCTTCAGCTGTGATATCTAAACAAAAAGCATGCATCCCTTTAATTAAGACCTTAAAGAAGTCGAACATCAAATCCCAACTTATTTTCACAGCAAAAAAATAAGATCTTTCTTCCTGAAGGACAAAAAAAAAAAAAACTTTTAACATGCTTGAAGAAGCTTTGGACTTCACTCAGAAGAATAAACTTTTGGACAAACCTGAAGAAATGGACTTGGCCTTAACTAGTTTAAAGAGACAAACAATTAGAAAAAAGCTTCAGTTCATTGCATTTTACAAAAGGAGCGAGGGCTAGAAAGCCACATACTAAGGGTCTGTGTTTTTTTTCCATAGGCAGTTATTTTTATTTTATTAGTATCGTTGAAGGTTTGGTGCAGCGGTTAGCATTGCCACCTCACAGCAAGAGGTTCTCCGGTTCGATCCTCGGCTGGGGTGCTTTTTGTGTGGACTCTGCATGTCTTCCCTGTGGTCGCATGGGTTTCTTCGGGTGCTCCGGTTTCCTCCGACATCCCAAAGACATGCTGTAGGTGGATTGAACACTCAAAATTGGCCCTAGATGTCAATGCGTGTATGTGTGCTTTCTGTGGAAGGTTGGGCATTGGGTTGGCAACTCGACACTGTAAAAACTCCACTGCCAATCATGAGTGGACAGGTGATCTGTTGTGGTGACCCCTAACTGGCAAAAGCCAAAAGAAGAAGAAGAAGAAGAAGAAGAAAGAAATAAAAGAAAGAGAGAGAGAATTAATTGTAGCTTTCCTCATAAATCTCATATTTAACAATAGTGTGATCATTTTGATCAAATAACAGGGTTAGTTTATGCACTAAACAGCACCTGTACTTGGGTAAGAGGCTATTTCTATATGCTGTTACTGATTTGGACCTTATCAGCACATAAAGAAGCATTTTTTCCCACGAGGTCTGTTTTCTAATGTATAAGTTCAGCTCTTGGGTTGTTAGTTGATATGCTGGTTTATTTATTTCTTTAAATTTGTTTACCATGGTAGAACCTTGATGAAACAATGACCAATTACAGGCTCAGCCCAAGATACTTCATAACATAACAAAACAATGCTCTGTTAGTGAGGTATATGATGGGTAGTGTGCAGGCTAATACCAGCACAATCAAACCAGTGTCTCTACCATAAACCTTTCATGTGGGGGTCTGTCCAATACAGCTGCAGTTTTCTATGCTCTTCACTCACTGAGTCAGAATACAATGTCATGCATGCCTACTCTGACAGAATGCACCCTTACTTCTCCATTCTGAATATATCCGTCCTCACCCATGAAGTGCCTGGTGACAGTGCATACTGCAAGATTTAGACACATAAAGTCCTATTAGGAGTTTTTCTGCTTCTGTCCATCTGTTTTCCAAATGACTGCATAGCAAACAGCTGCTCAGTGACTCAAATACTGATGACACACTTTATTGTCATTCATCATATAGCACACCAACACTGATTTTTGGTAACCAACATGCATTCTACAATTCTACCTGTGTTCATAGTACCTCACTGAGGATAAAATTCTTTGAAAGATGAATATCTTATGAATATATAAACATCATTCAGAATACACAATTAAAACTAATGATTTATACATATCTTTAACAAATAGCTAAAATCTATAATACCGCTGTTTCAACATAATAAATATGTCCATTACATTAACTGATTTTATATTTCTTAAACACTGAATATCAATCAGTGTTTTTACTTTTTCTTTAAATGTGTTAAATCTACCAGAATCACAATCACAGGACAGCACGTAAGGCCTTATGCAAGCAAGCACACAAGCTTTGTTTGCTTGTTTATGAGGTTAACTTGGACAGCATGCTGATCGACATTTACCGTTTTCAGATTCAGCCCAGGTGTACAAGATTTCAAACAAACTTTCCACACATTAGAAAATATAACAAGATTATGAAACCCATCATTTGTAATTACATTTCTTAATAACACATAAGCAGTAGATAATGTTAATACATCAACATATTCGTTATGAATTTAAATGACACACTAATATTCAGGAGGGATTTGCAGTGACAAAGGTATAAACATGTTAACGAAAATATTGTTTTTGCCAAAATTTGCTAGATTGGCTGATACATGTTTTTATGTTTAGTGTGAGCAGATGTTTGTTTGAATCTGCATTCTATTGTATTTTATAACTGATTAATCTAAAGCTTCTGGTTTCAAACAGTCTGAAGTGTTAGACCAGATACATTCCCAGTTTTTCACAGCTATTTATTAATGGGTCTGTATACAGAGGCAGCCTTTAAAGGTACCTCAAGAGAATATGCTTTTAATGTGTTAACCTGTTCAGGATTCCTCAGAGCAGAGTTTGATACCATCAAGATGTTATGCTAAATACCAAAGCAGTTATTATTTAACTGGGAGGTTCTTGAATGTATTCACCTGTACAAGTGTAATACACTGGTGAAATTGAAATTTGAAAGAGATGGCTATTGCAGTGACTGGACTTCTGTGGACTAACTGTTGGGATAAATTAAAACAGCAACAGAAAAAGCACACTCTGATGATATCCTGTTACATATTTGCACTTCAGTTAAAAGTTTTATTCTGTTTGACTGAGTTGACGTTCTTTTCAAAAACTGTCAAGACCGAACCAAATCTTGCCAATGACATGCAGAGCCATTCGGCATATGCTCCCAGACAGAATGTGGGTCAACTAGTGTGTAACATATTTGGGCATTATAAGTTATTTACATCTGTAGAGGCCCTGATGAAACAAAATTTAGATTCAATAATCAAAAAATGTTTGTAGGTATGGACAGACAGAATAAATTGTTATTGTTCCTTTGGGAATGAATATGTGCCCTCACCATTAACATGTTCCTTGTTTTCTATGCTAAACATTTTCACCCCTTTTGAATTTGTTTACTAAGATAAAGCCAGCATTCCTAAATTCATCTGAAGCAGAGACTGACATAAGGCATAGTATATTTCAAATAACACCTAATAAAAATTAAGTTCCCAGTATAGAATGGTAGCACTTGTATCCCACAACAAAATTTGAGAGATAATACAAAAGTAAGTAACATAGGTGCATCCATGAGAGTGGCTTAGGAAGAGGGTGAGAGAAAGAGAGAGAGTGTGGAGTAGTCACTATCTTTTCACTGCACAAAGGGAGACATTTTTATAGAAATATGAGCTATTGCTGGACAAACCATACCCATAATCACTGTAAAGAGCAGTACTTCACTCTTTTAGAATTAACGAGTTTGTATTGCTTATGTAATATTAAAGTGTTTCAGCTCAAAAACAACTTTTTATGCAAATAGAAGAAACTTGTGAAATATATTTTGTTCTAAATTTTCAGGACATTTGCTGTTTTTCATGCTTTTTTACAGAACACAACTGCCTAAATAAGGACTGTCCTGTGCAAAAAAAAACATAAGACAGAGAGGGAGAGAGACTGAGACTGAGAGAGAGAGGAAGAGAGAGGGAAGGGGAGAAAGACGTGGACAGGGGAAAAGAGGGAGAGAGACAAAGGGAAAAACAAAATATGTGCTATGAAGTTGGCAGGAACTACATCATTGTATGTGTGGGCAGGGGAATTCTTTTTCCCCGTGACCCTAAAAGACTTATCATTAAACTGGATCTTAAGAAGTAGACTCTAGCAAACTACAAAATTTGCTACAAAGTTAGAAATAGTTTGTACAACATATTTAAAATTCCCATTTTAAAATAAAAGGAAAGTCAATTGATATAAACTGATTAGAAGAACGTGAAAACAGGTTTCAAGACTTTTGTAAAAAGGAGGAATTATCTGCTGTGAAATTCTGCATAAATACTAAAGTGTTCCAGTAACTGCAGGGCAACTTCTCCAAATGTCCTGTACTCTGAATATATGGAAACTGGCTAAACAATGCTTATGACAAACAGGACAAATTTGGGGAAACTAGTATAATCAAGGGTGCAAAGACCATGCACTGTAGTTCTGAAAAGTTAGAACACAGTTAATAGAAAACAATTAGTCATTACAACTCTTAGTATAGACATAGTGGTAACCTTTATGAATCCCAACCATTGTATTAAGTAAAACAAAACAATCAAAAAATAAAAGTAACAAGTTAAAAAATGCAGACTAAATCAAACCAAACGTGATCTGCATTATTTTCTCTTTATTAAAGTACTAAAATGCTTATACTTGAACACTGTGCATGTAAAACAATTTACAGTGAATGTTAAAATCCAGCAATAAAATCATTTAAATTGAGGATTTCCAACATGGCTGCACACCAATCAACAGCTTACCATCAGCTTTCCCAGTGTGAAAAAAGAAACTGAGGAAAAGGAGAGCCATTTACATTCTGGGGGTATGGGGTGGGTAAAATTCAGTTATTGGATACTATGTATAGTACCTGGATGCCAGCAAAGAAGACATTTGAAAAACCTGAAAAAAAATTCAACCAGAAAAGATGAAGATAAAACACTGTCTGGGAAGGATTCTGCAGCTGTTCAGCAAAAAGCAGTCCAGCTTCAGGTTTTGTTCAAGGGTTGTCTTCCAGTAATTTAGAAGAAATAATAAATCAAATGCACTCAGAGGTGATTACAACAAATGAAACATTGAAGGAATCTATCAGTTCAAATAACAGGTCTGTAAAAATAGAAGCTTTAACAAGATGACCACATGAATTGATAAAACTGCAAAAACAGAGGCTGAAATAAAGAAAAAGCTGGCTGAAGATGAGGTTTCTCAAGAAGAGATGCTTCAAAACATGGTAAAGTTAGAAGACAAGCTTTTCTGCTACTCCAGAGAAACTGGAAGAAACAGACTGTATTAAATTTTATGAAAACACAAACAGGCAGCTGGAATGCTGTTCCACAGCAGGATTTGTTAACTGAAAGGGCACATTGAGTGTATGCTTCAAACTGGCCATAAGAAAGCAGCCAAGACCAATATTAATAAAGATGCAATTGTACCAGCAGAAATAACTGATCCTTAGAAAACTGTGGCAGAAGGTCAAAATATTAAAAACTGGAGGCATGGAGAAGTATTTGTAAAAATGATTATTCACTATACAACAGACAGAAGACAAGTAAATTCATTCCAGCAATTAGGAAATATTGAGAGGCATGTGTGAGATTTAACCTGCTGTATCCAGCTGTCTTCAGAGTATTTTTCTGGAGGATCAAAGTCATTATTTTGTGATGCAGAACAGACTAAGAAGGAAATAAAAAAAATATCCAACAAAACGTGAGTCAGCAAGTAGAAGGGGACTCTGGTTCTCATTCTTCTGACAGCAGGTTCATAGAGAAACATTGCCAGTAAAACCCCTTCCAATGTTCCAAAGGAAGACACTTGAGAGACAAAGAAAAGCACAAGAGTTGTTTAGAAGAATCTGGAGTACCTTGGAGTTGAACCAGAGTCTGGTGTTGGGAAATGTAGATGAACAGGAAGAAGACCAGCAACACTGAAACTAATGAACACATGTGACACTATAAAGCATCAATTACATTTGTGAAATATAGCTTTGCAAGAAAATGTGGCTGAAAAACTGGACTTGTGTTAACTTTGTTGAAGTTGTAGATAGACTTTAAAGCATACACTCCTAATTTGTGTAATTAACATTTAGAAGGATACTAAAGGGAGAAAAAGTAAAGGTAAGACAATTGTTATTCTTATTAGTGTTTGTATAAAACATTTCATGATATTAACTGCATGCTATATATATAGCAAAGCAGTTTTGTTTAGTGTGGAATGCAGGGGAATTTTAAATGTGGGAAGTCTCTCCAGTGACTGTTGTTTGTGTTAAAGATATTTAGGTAATAAGTGCTTTTTAGTTGTAAGAAACATAGGCTTTCCAGTATAACAAAAGAGAAGAAAGGCTGCTCAAAAACAAGTTTAATGTTAATATGCTATGATCTTGACTGCTGTGGTAGGGGTGGGGTGAGAAGAGCACTGATTGTATTATATGTACAGTTAAGATATTTTCTCTTATTTTTATAAGAGTTAATGTCTATATTAATGTCTTTGTCTTGTGCTATGAACACGTTTTTTTTTTCTAAGCAAGTAGACTTTAAAAATAAGACATAATGATAACAAATGCTGTTTCTTACAAATGCAAAGATAACAACTTTTTTTTTCATTAGCTACTGTTCAGTGGAAGTCAAGAAGTTTGCAGTGGAAGGCAGCTGTATATTTTGTTCTGAGTGAAATTTACAAAGATGAATTGATGAGTACTTTTCCATGGAGATGAGATAAATGTACATACCATCAATTAATCAGAGAGCTCTGAGCATTTTTTGCTGAGGGAAATACAAAATTTAAAGGTACAATAGCAAGCAGTTCGGTGAAAAATACATTTTGAAACTATGGGATGTGAATATGAGCAGCCTCCTTAGAAGCCTTAATACTTAATGCATTTAATAGAAATGTCTACAATTTACTTTTATTTAAAAATAGCTAGTGCACCTTTTCTTAGGCCTAAAAGTTATTTTTTTCTGAAAACAAGATGTTTTTCACATCTAGGATACGAATTGAGATAAGAAAAGAACAAACAGCACTCAGTAAAATTAGGATCACGGGTTGCAGCATGCACTTCAGCATGGGTAACATTAATTTTAGGTGTGTGCATTTGTCAATTTCTTCCTATCAGGAGGGTTAAACTGAATTTTTGATGATGTACATAGTTGTATGTGTTTATTCTAAGTTAGTAGGAGATGATGGTATTTTGAAAATGTTTTTTTTTTGAGGTTTTCATTAGTCTTGAAAAAAATGTGACATAAGCACAATTTTACAAAAGATCAGCCCACTAAACATTAATGTGTGCATGTAACACAAACGTTGGAAATACACATTAAAAAATGACGTATAATAGGTGGAAACAATAGCTTTTGTATCATAATGACTATGATATCCATATTATCCTGGAATGTAAATGGCTTTACAGGTATAGACAAAAAGGAAAGAGTACTGAAATATATTAAGAAATGCAGAGTACAAATAGCAGTACTGTGGGAGACACATTTGGAAAGAAATGAACATGTGAAGTTGACAAATAAAGGATTTCTAGATGGATATTCAACAGAATATCAGAAAGAAAGGAAAATGGGAGTAATTATATTAATTGCTAGAGGGGCTGCTATAGAGGGGCTAGAGGAAGAAAAAGGCCTAAGATAAGGTTTATGGATGTGGTGAGAGAGGACATGCAGGTGGTTGGTGTGACAGAGCAATATGCAGAGGACAGGAAGAAATGGAAACAAATAATCTGCTGTGGAGACCCCTAATGGGAACAGCTGAAAGAAAAGAAGAAGAAGAAGCTACAGGGGCTGCAATAGTGATAGTAGAATAAAAAAAGACAATAATGGTATGTTTGTGATTGTAAGGGGCTAGTGGAAGGGTAAAAGATTACGCTGGCATGTATTTACATTCTAATGAAACTGCTATACTATGGAGCCTAACACAATTTTGGGAGAAATAAATTGCTTTCAGCAGGGAATATTTCTTATTTACATCCAGTTACTTTAAAATATATACTTTTCGGTTTTATGCAGACTGCAGAAGCTGTAACCTTATATATCTAACCTTTTGTGTTAAATGGAATTCATGTTATGTTGAGAAGACTAATTATTTCTTTAAATAACGCATTTGTGAACATCTAAATGATATTAAGATGAAAGATGCACATACACGCTTTGCAAACATGTCCTTGAAAGAGACAGTAATCATGCTTTTAAATTCTATATCTTAGAGTTACTAAACTGCAATAGTAGAAAAGGGGATGTCAGGAATAAGACAGACTGTTTAGAAATTAAATATATTCTTTAGCTTCAAGCTGATGGTGTACTGGGTTTAAATGGAATGGTACCTTTAAAGCCAGTACTCAAATCATGTGACCTGAGGTGGTAATTTTGTATTTGTCTTTATAAGCCTGCTATTTATTTTTGGCTTTAGATCTGATGAAGTGTCTGTTTTGAAAGGGCATGAAAGCACTCATTTTTTGTATTATTATTTTTACAGTAAAGCTGTCTTTCCTGTAAATATGATCTGCTGTGGTTGACTTGCTGTTTTTTTACTTAATGATCATGTGAGAACCAAAGGAGGAGGATTATCTATCTTTAGCAAAGATAAATGCACCTCTAAACTGATTAGACAGGAAAACTCCATGGAGTTGCTCCAAGTTCAACTACCTGTGGGTAAGACCCCCCCTTCAAGTCACCATTAGCTATAGGCCCCCTTCAATGAACCAAGATACCCACACTGCTTATTTGGACCTACCTGAGTCAAATTACAACTGCATACTTTATCATGGGTGATTTTTAACTATCCCTGTATCTTAAGAAGTAGACTCTAGCAAACTACAAAATTTGCTACAAAGTTAGAAATAGTTTGTACAACATATTTAAAATTCCCATTGGGAAACTTACACAAGTACCAACATGTTCATGCAAAGGTTTCTGGACTTTGTTAACACTAATACCCTGGAACAAATAGCATGCAGTCTCACAATGGGCTCAAATATTCTTGACCTGCTCCTCACCTATGTGGGTGACAGCTGCACCACCACAAGTATAGGACCATCACTGGTTAAATCTGATCACATATCAGTCACATTTGAAGTAGCTATAACACCTGAACCCCCCTTAAGTGAAATCAAGCCAAAAAATCACCAAAGCTAATTATACCCTCCTAAGGGATGGCATAAATAACTTCTAAGATCCTGTTTCCACAGATGGCATTCACAACTATATTAAGGTATACACAAATATCCTGTACAAACACTTATACAAATGTATTGACACAGCTATACCTGATAGGATTAAAACAAGATCTTCAAGAAAAACCAGGCCTCCCTGGTGGACATCTAGCATTAATTCATCATACAACCAAGAGGAAGAAGTTGCTGTCTAAGAATAAAAAAAGAGGTCCCAGCACTGGAAGAACACCCTCCTCTGCTTGAACAAACAAATAAGACAACTTGTAAAATCCTCTAAGGGCAACTTCCAAGAAAACTTAGCAACCATAGCTAAGGATAACCATAAGGCATTCTTCAGGTATATCCGTAACCTAAAAGGTAGGACCTAGATGTGTGCTGAGCTAGCTGTGGATGGTATCACACACAGTGATCATGCAAAAATAGCTAATCTATTAGCTGACAGGTTTGGTGAAAATTATACCCCCCCTGTCCCTTCCTAACATTCCACAAAGCATTCCCTCTATATCTCCCCCACCTTGCATCTTCAAAAAGCAAGTCATTAATTCTCTTTCTGAGGTCAAAAACACAGCCTCTATGGGACTAGATGGCATCCTAGGTTGCATTTTAAATGGTCTAAAGCATGAGTTAACAACTCCAATAGGTACTCCCTTCAACTACAGTCTGAGTAGTGGTTTTGTCTCTGCTGAATGGAAAACAGCAACTGTCATCCCCCTTCTTAAAGGAGGCACAGCAACAGACCCTGGGAACTACAGACCCATAAGCTTAACTAGTCTTATCTGTAAGACCATGGAACAAATCATCATGGGCCTTATAAATAAGAATATAGGTGATCTCCAAACCCTTGATCTGACACAGTTTGGTTTTCTCAAAGGCAGGTCATGCCTGTTAAACCTGGTGGACTTCTTCTAAAATGTCACCAGAGCCATAGATGAAGGCAAATCTTTGCATACTGCCTACCTTGACTTAACCAAGGCCTTCAACACAATCCCACATTTGAGCATTACTGATAAACTCTTCCAGTTGAATATCAACCCTTATGCTGTCAGGTGGAACTGGATCACCAACAGATCACACTCAGTCAAAGTTGGGGGCTTTACCTCAACTAGCAGATCTGTCAGCAGTGAAGTTCTACAGGTGTCAATGCTGGGTCCCCTATTGTTTGGAATATACTTATCAGAAGTTCAGGCCAATACAGATGAGCTGTAGATGACTAAGTTTGCTGATGACTGCAAATTAGGTCCAATCATTGAATCTCCAAACAATGTCACTATACCTCAAAAAGGACTTTCACAAACAATGATTGGTGCCAAAGCCATGGACTCAAACTCAGTGCTAAAAAGTGCATTATCACCCCCTTCGGTAAAAACGATATCCCTTCAGACTATCATATAAATAATAATACCCTAAGCAACAACTCAGTAGTGAGAGACTTGGGAATGCAAGTTGACTGTAACTTGTGTCTACTCTGGTAAGGAAGGCATTCTATGTTGCACATCTCATTAGCAAAGGCATCGCCTCAAGAGTGAAAGAGGTCATAACTCCCCTAAACTCGACCCTCATCAAACCAATAATTGAGTACAATGCTCCCTCTACTATTTACCTTATCAGGCACCTGCAGCAACTGGAGAGACCATAGAGATTTCTAGCCAAGAAAATGCAGGGTCTCCAGCACATGTCATACATTAACAGACTGTAGTCACTATCATTGTACTCAGTAGCATACAGACTACTTTGAAGAGACTTGTGTCTGGCCTACAGAGCAATATCGGATCCAAACCTAATGCAAATGCTGCACATTCGCAAGTCAAATGGGACAAGGGTCATCTGCTCCAGGGACCTTAACCTGGCCTGCGACATAAATAAGACCTGCTGGAGGAGACAGATATATATTTCAGAGGTTGCTACTCCTTTGGAATAGGCTACTAATTCACATCAAACAGAGCCCCTCTATGACCCTGTTTCAGTGTAGCCTGGATGACTGGATGGGAAACTATACATTCCTGCCAGGGATTTCACCTATGACTCCCCTAAATATGGGCAGTCATTGCTAACTATGATCTGGAGTTTAGGCAAGATCCTTTATATTGGGTTTCTCTAGTATTATATTGGGTACACATGGCCAGGCTTATAAAGACATTCAGGTCAATAGCCTAGTAACTACTTATGAACAAATAAAAATTTATAAAAAATTGTACAGATGTCTTTGTAAGGGAAAATAAATTATGAATCCAAAAAATTCTGTGAGTCCACCAGTGTGTAACCATGAACCAAACAGTAAAAATGCACACAGAGCTATGACAAAGGGAAATACTGTCAGCCCAGGTAGCTGGAATTTTGTAAATAATTCTACGTCATTTGTGAATATTAATATGGTTTATATAAAAATGTAACAGAAGGAGATACTACCAGCTCAGCTATCTGGAATTTTGTAAATAAGTATATGTCATTTGAGAATATTAATTTGATTTATATAGAAGTGTGACAGAAGGACATATTGCTGGCCCAGTTATCTGGATGTTTGGAAGTGGTTGTGTGTCATTTCTGAATGCCAGCTGGCTTAGAACATAAATGTATATAACCTATTGTAATTGTGTAAATCTATATGTTTTAACAGTGGGAACTAGAATGTAGAGGGTTAACTTGAAAAACTTCAAGAAAATAGCTGAAATTATATTGTTTTACAATTGTGCTATAAAAGTTATCTTTCAGTTTCAGTCAACAGGAGACATTGTATCTACACTAGGGGACTCTCTGTGTTGTTTTGTAAGTGTTTTATTGTTTTATGTTCTCTAGCAGTTGCAAACATTTGAAGGCTATGTATTTTCACAGAGAGATGTTAAATGTTGGTAGTTTCTGACACTGGGGGTTTAGTTTGGAAACTAAAGTCAGGTAACAAAAAGTGATGTCATCCAAGTTAACCCAGCAGTAATATTTGATATTAATTTAACAACTCTCTGAGACAGAGAGAGAGAGAGAGAGAGAGAGAGCATTATGTAGCTTGTCTTTGACCTAGGAACATGCACTCACTTCTGCCTGTGTGTTGTTCTGTAAGTTTTTAGGGCATAGTAAATCTTTTAGATTCAAATAGGAATATAGTAAAGTATAGCATAGATGTTTTCTTTATTTATTTGAGACTGTCCTGCAATGTTGTTTTAACTGTTTCCTGTGATTTTGAACTCTGATGCAACTGATTTCTTACTGAGCATTGTCTTACTCTTTCATTATTTATTATTAAATATATGTAAACCTATCATTGTGGCTGATATCTGTGAGACATATTTAAGCTCTTAGAGTACTTGCATATCTATTTGGTGACACTGTACAGGCCACTCATAATAGCCTGGTGCTTGGTCAAACTACCCCTTGGATAATAGTAACATTACACAGTAAGATTGGACACCCTTTGCTAAGGGCCTTAATGTATCTGATAAAGAGCGGGCTAGTGGCAGTGAAAACTACCTTATAGTCTGGTCAGAAGGGGCATGGCTAGTAAACCTGTGGCAGCCATTCCCAGGCTTGTGTTTGTGTATAAATCAAATCTCAAAGTGTGTGTGTGTCAGCTACTTGGGGAGGGACATGAAGCACTGGTTGGACAGAGAGAGTGCTGGAGGTCTTAGCTTGACCACTCAGCTAAGATCTCAACTCTATAGCTGTGCCAGTGGGGAGTCTTATTGGGGATCTGGAGAAAGAGGGAGAAACCAGCTCCAGATTGACTGTGGTCTCTGTGTGCTCTGAAGGGAAATTGCACTTTACTGTGTGTGTACTTGCCATCCTTCCAGTGTGTACATTCCCTGCTGTTGCCAGTGGTGAGGATTGAGGCTCTTTGATTACTGGGCCAGTGATGGGGCGTCACACACCCAACTAGATAAACGTATTGCATGAACATTGATTAAGCACTTTCATTCCAAAGAACTTCATACTTCATCAGAATCTGTCATTATGCTCCATTAAAAAATATTTAAATCATAAAATTTAATCATGTGATGAGTTACAACCAATCACGTAGATTAGTGACATCAAACGTATATCATGTCATATGTTACCCTGTGAAAACAAATGTTTCTTTCTTCAATATGTTCACTCACACTGTCATCTTCATTTCTTCTGTGCTGTCTGGATTTTTTTATATGTATAGAGTTTCAGATTTTGATTCTGTTGTCAGAGAAATAGCAGAAAATATTCTGGTATCATGGCTGGTATATGTGTTGGTTAAAACTTCTACCAAAGTTCTTTGCTCATCTGGATATGGTGGCCGATAAATATGCATGGACTTTTTTATCATAGGATACTCTTGGCCTTTTATAATACTCGTGTCTGCACCACTTCTTTCTCTCGTGGCATTTTCTGCTCTTTTCAACAAGCCACTTTGCCCTCTGTGGCTTACTTTTCTTCTCTTTCTATTGATTTGCTGTTTAGCTGTCTTTGCTTTGCTTGTGACAAACCATCATGACTGCTTTCTTCACATTCCAGAAGCTAAACACTGGAGCCTTTCTGGTCCTCTCTGTATGAACCCCTCTCCACAGGTGAAATTACAGGTGGAATTATAACTGAAGTCACCAACAGGATGGCTGCAGGTCATAGCACCCAATTCTGATGATGTTATCACATTGCACTTCTAGACTGAAAAGCGTATTTCTATAATAATTGTGAAAATCTGCATGCATTATCTTTATAGGCTCATTCTGTGTTGAAGATAGCTGACACTTTTGGTGCAAACTTTAGCTCTGAACAACGATATTAATTCTACAAATATCTGAATCCCTTGCAGCTCCTAATATCTCAAATGAACACGTACAGAAGCTGCTCTCTAAGTTTAAAAATACTGCTTTCATCAGGCCCAGTAATTTAATTTATTTATTAATTTTTACCAAGTTAGTCCCACCAGACTAGTGACCTCTTTTCAGGGGGAGACTCAAGGTGGTATTTATACTTCTAGGGAAAATTTGGCTAGGGTACCAAGAATCTTCTACTCTTTTTGATAGGTGTAGTGAGATGTTTTACATCTACCACTAACTCTAATAGATGGGACCTCAGTTTAACATCTCATCTGAAGGACAATTTTATATGGATGCCTAATAAACAGTTCCAAATATGTCCTTGTGAAATCCCTCCTTAAATTGTTTGCCTGAGCTTAGCTGAAGAATTTGCCCTGAAAGTATGGTGAAGGTCAGTACTGATGCCCTTACATGAGGGTGGCTCTACCATACTGACCCAGGAAACTACAAACCCAATAAGATAACTAGTCTGAATTGTAAAGCCATGGAATACTTTGTATATAATCTCATAAACCATGATATCAAAAACCTGATCAGGTTAGACCTACATCAGTTTGTCTTTGTGAAAGGAAGAGTCTGCCTACTTAATTTATTTAACTTCTTTGAGAAGGTCTCACAGGCTGTAGACAGTGCTCATTCTGTTTGCACAGCTTTTGCGAGTTTTGCCGAAGCATTTAAAACTATAACCTGTACATGGTGAGGCTGACAGTCACCTGACTGAAAGATAAAAACCGATGACGTTTAGGTGGCTGGTGCCTCCTTGTGAAGTATGACAGTGACTGATGATGTGTTCCAAGGTTCAGTACTGGAGCCCCTACTTTTTGGTATCTACTTCTCTGATATCACACCTGGGAATCGGGGCCTTTAGTTAACTAAGTTTGCAGATGACTGCAAAGTGGGTGTTATTGTAAAATCTCCCTCCTTAAAGCAGGAACTAACCCTTATAAACTAGTGGTGTACAGAAAATGGCTGAAATCAAATATAAAAAAGTGTAGTATTGCCACTCCCTCCCTCAGTGTATAGTGTAACCAATACCCCCTTCAGAATAATACAGTAGCCAGGGATCTATGCCTTGGGCCAGTAATTCCCTGTCCTTTGGCTACCACATAGCAGCAAGCATCTGAAAACTCTTCTATTCAGTCCAACTAATATAGCTAGGGGCACATAATCTAATGTCAAAAGAAATTATCAGCCCTGTGTATGCAGTCGTCATTAGACCGATTATTGAGTACAATGCAGACCTAATTAGAACAATTATTATTCATCCTAATTAGACCAGTTAATGAGTATAATGCAGTTCTAATTCGACCAATTATTATTTGTCCTAATTAGACCAATTATTGAGTACAACACCCATTTTGTGATTTACCTTTCTAGATATATTAAGCAATTGGAAAGGTCAAACAGGTTCGTAATCTAGATGATTGCTGGCCTAAACTCCATGAGCTACGGGTAAAGGCTTCGAGTGCTGCCTTTTTACATGCCTTGCATTTTGGACCATTAGACCTCTCATCCTCATTCATCTCTTGTATCTTTGCAAGTCAAGCAGGTCCACTAACATTGGAACTAGGTGCTTAAATCTACACCAGCACATAAATAGAATATGCTGGGCTGACAAATGCCTACCCAACTTCTGGAACAGACTTCTTTTACAAGTTAAACAAAGTGACACTCTTGCATACTTTAAAGTAAAGCAGCACAACTAGATGGGAGGTGTCAGAAAAATATGTATTAATGTGTGTATGCTTCGTACGGAGAACTGGCCACATTGGCTCTTCTGTCTTGAAAGACCTCCGACTGAATTGTCGTTTGAAAGAGGCCAGCCACTGTTTCTGATCTGGGATTGGAGGACGAGTCAACGTTCCGGTGGATCAACTCATGGAGGGTCAGGTAAGGAGGAATTTACCTTTTTCTGTTTTAGATCAGGGACTTGTTACAGTATTGTTTTGTCAGGGAGATTTGCATGTGCAGATCAGGGACAAAAAGATTGCTGTCTTGTTATAGATCAGGGAAACAGAATAGGAAGGCAGTTATTCTAGATAAACTGTGAAAAGGTGTAAAATCATGGTACCACGTGATAAGAAGGGTTACGTAACAATTTCTGACTTAGCTAAGGCAACATGGGAAATCAGTGCACGAAAAGTTCCCGAGACCCACCCCTAACTGAAGAAGCGAAATATATGCAATTACAGCGTGCTGATAATGTTAAGTATTATACAAAATGGGTTGATAAATACAAATTTGATGGTAATTTAGATAAACCTTCACTTATTAAACTTGTTAGACAACTTAAAACAGATGTGAAAGTTCAGCTAAAAAAGCAACGACAATTAGGAGTCCCTCAGGCACACAGGTGGCTTGAGGAAGCAAACCGCAGGGAACAAAAGATTAAAAATTCAAAAGCAATGTTCTTAGATAAAGAAGATAATAACTTGGTAATAGCAACAGCCCCTCCTCCACCCCCTCCGCTTCCCTTACCAGAATATGAAGTGAGTGGACAAGCTGATCCACCTCCGCTATACCCAGCTGTTCCTGCAAAATCAAAACCGTTTGTCAGCGATCCTATCGAGACCAGGTCTCTAACACGCAATTTGAGAGGGGATATTGAATTATATGAAATAAATAAAAATTCACAAGCTATGAGTGAGGAAAAGATATGTCCACTCATAGAAGTACCAAATCCACAGGCAGGACAGGCAGGACAAGATCCAACTCTTCTAGTAAATAGACCGTGGACACCAGAAGACATCCGGAAAGCCACAGAGGGAATTCCCCATCCAAAAGTTAATTTTAGAAAATTCTTAGAAGACTTACAAGGCATGAGGTTAAGTTACCATTTGAATGGAGAAAAAGTAGAGAAAGTAGTTAGACAAATCGTAGGTCCAGATTGGCACATGATCAGTGGCAAATGGAATCCCACACAGAGCTTAGACCACTCCCACATAGTAACGCAGAACTGGACAACAGAGTAAAAGGTCTGACAGACCGAATCTCTAAAAAAATGGAAGCCTAGGGCTGATTGGACTTGCATTAATCAATGCATACAACAAGAAGGTGAAACTGTTAATAAATATTATGCCAAATTATTAGAATGTTTTAATAACCATTGTGGAATGCAGGTACCTGAAGATCAAACACATGATTCCCCATATGAGCAACAGCTAAAGAATGCATTTTTAAAAGGCAGTATTGCGCCCATTAGCAGCTTTATTACAAAGCACATGGTAGATCATCGTACAAGTAGATTACAGTCATTACTTGAATATGCAAGACATGCCAAAAGGCATTTTAATAGCAAAAAGAAAAAGAAAACTCAAGTATTTGCAGTAGAAGACGGATCAGAAGTCTTTGTAGTACAAACTGGGAAGAAGGGTAAGAACAATACCCAGGGGAAACAAACAATCTGATAAACGATCAGAAGACTTTGAAGAAAGAAAAGGGGTGAATGTTTCAAATGCGGGAAAAAGGGACATTTAGCAAGGGATTGCAGGTAAAATAAGAAGGTAACCACAGAAGACAAGGAGGGTGAGGAATGACTATATGACAGTCAAGAATCACTGGATAGGAATAAACAAGAAAAGACAAATGCAAATGTGATAGAAAGGGTAGAGGATGTGACAGAAGGAATAGAGGATGTACATGAATTCACAGATAATGAAGAAAATGAAATTTTGGACTTAGCATTATTGAGCTTAGAGCTCTACTTGGCAGACACAAAACCGGAAGTTACACTTCTGGTAGAGGGGAGGGAAGTCAAATTCCTGTGTGACTCAGGGGCTTCACGGACCCTGATACATCCTTCCAAACTACCAGAAAATTCAGAATCATTGGACTACATATGAGTGAAAGCAACTAATGGACAGCTGTATCGGGAGCCACTCTCCCACAACATAGTGATAACTGGCCCAGTTTCAGGGATGACCTAGAAAAGCAAAATTGTTGTTTCTGCAAAATGCCCAGTGAATCTCTTGGGCAGAGACTTAATGCAGATATTTGGCATAGTCGTAGTTCCAACTATGCAGGGTATGGGAGCACAGCGACAAATGGATACTTTTGTAGTGCAACCGGAGGGTGAAACATTTTATTGGTACAGCCAGGACTTAGATACGACTGGTCCAGGGGCAGTAACCGAAGAACTGATGAACGTAGCCATCAGTAAATCCCCCTCCCTTGGCACAGATAAACAGCATTTGTTGCATTGCACTCTATATTACTGTAACAGACCAGGACCTGATAAAGAATATGAGCAAGAACTGTTTAGAAACCATGCTAATAGGTTAGTATTACGAAATTTGTACTGGGACACAGAAGGAAACAGTGTAGTAAGTTGTTTATTGCCCCAGGAATTCCTAGCACTTTACAAATCTAAACGATTACCACATGTAAGTTTAACTAAAGATAAAAATTTAAAGTGGGCAGACCTAGGAGAAAAAGTCACAAGGTGGGAAAAACAAACAGAGTTAGAACGCTCTGAACAAGGAGTACAAAAGCAGAAACTAAATTGGATAACACAGACACACCCAGCTGTGCACTCACAGGCAAGTGAGAATAGCTGAGTAGCACTCTTACTAGAGGAAGAGGAAAAAGCCTTACGAGACATACCAGAGACTCTCTGGTCAACACGGAAATCAGATGTAGGACTTATTCGTACAGCAGGACCAGTTACTATCATGCCAAAATCAGCATTTAGACCTCAAAAGAGACAGTATCCCTTAAGAAAAGATGCAGAAATAGGAATCAAACCTATAATAGCAGCCTTACTTAAGGAAGTCTTAATAGAATCTCCTTATTCACTGTGTAATACACCCTTATTTCCTGTTAGGAAAGCAAACGGAGAATGGCGTATGGTCCAAGATTTACAAGCTGTAAATGACGCAGTTATACCCAGGGCACCTACGGTGCCAAATCCACACACTTTATTGAATGATTTGAAACCTCAACAAAAGTATTTTTCTGTGGTAGATATTAGCAATGCATTTTTCTCAATACCGATACACCCAGACAGTCAACATTGGTTTGCATTTACATTTCAGGGGAAACGGTATACATATACGAGACTACCACAGGGATATTGTGAAAGTCCAACAATATTCGCACAAGAAATGGCAAGTAACCTGGCGGGATTTATCCCACCGAAAGGCAGTCAGATTTTACTTTATGCAGATGACATTCTGCTGGCAGCCCCCACCCAGCAAGAATGCAGAGAGGATACCATAGCATTATTACAATTTTTAGCCACTCAAGGACACAAGGTAAACAAAAACAAATTGCAACTTTGGAAAAAACAGGTCAAATACCTGGGATATGTAATATCCAAAGAAGGCAGAATATTAGATGAAGACAGAAAAACAGCAATATTACAAGCACCTAAACCAACTACCAAGAAGGAAATGATGTCCTTCCTGGGTACTACTAACTTTTGTCAGAGTTGTATTCCAAACTGTGCTTTGGAATCTGCTCCGCTGACTAACTTGATATTCAAAAAGCCGATGGCAGCACAAGATTTATTACAGTGGACACCAGAAGCAGAATCAGCTTTCTGCAAACTGAAACAACTGATAGCTTCTTCCTTAGTTTTAGGATTACCAAACTATCATAAGCGATTTTTCCAAACTGTAGACTGTAAGCAAGGTTATATGACATCAGTGTTAACACAACAGCATGGGGACAAACAACGCCCCATAGCTTACTATTCATCACAGCTAGACCCAGTGGCGCGATCCTTGCCCCACTGTGTACAAGCAGTAGTCGCAGCTGCAATGGCAGTGCAGGCTTCAGCCTCAGTAGTATTGTTCCACCCTCTCACATTGAGAGTGCCTCATGCAGTCGCGATTATTTTACTGCAAGAAAAAGTAGCATATCTTTCTCCTACTAGACATCTTTCCTGTATGACTATACTGTTGAGCCAACCTCATATGACAATTGAACGATGCACAACTTTGAATCCGTCAACCTTGCTCCCAACCCCTGCAGATGGCAAACCACACTGCTGCCTGCAGGAGATTGAGCAAAAGACACTACCTAGAAAAGACCTTACAGATGTTCCCTTGGATGATGCCGAGGTGACATACTATGTGGACGGCTTGTGCAGGAGGGGTCCTACAGGACAGAATCTAGTGGGGTATGCAGTAGTTTCTGATACCGAGATTTTAGAAGCAAAGTCTTTACCACACAACTTATCTGCACAAGCAGCAGAATTGATTGCCTTGACAAGGGCATGTACCTTAGCAAAAGGTAAGAAAGTAAACATTTTTACTGACAGCCAGTATGCTTTTTCTACTGTACATGTTTTTGTGCAGCAGTGGAAAAATAGAGGAATAATAACATCTACTGGTAAACCAATTAACCATGCGCAATTTATTTTAGACTTGTTAGACTCTATTCAGCTACCTCAGAAAGTAGCTATTTGCAAATGTGTAGCTCATACCAAACAACAGGATAGAATTTCAAAAGGTAATGCGAGGGCTGATACAGCTGCAAAACAAGCAGCTTCAGCTTCAGAAGTTTTTCTTTTGAGTGAGGAATTACAACCATCTGAGATTTTAGACTTAGAAATGTTAAAAACAATGCAGACACTTACTACAAATGTAGAAAAACAGAAGTGGATAAAACGAGGAGCAATCTTTGAGAAGGGACTGTACATCCCCAAAGAAAACAAACCGATTTTACCATCTAACTTGTTTAGATATGCAGCTTTGTTGAGCCATGGGCAGTGCCATGTCTCAACAGGGGGGATGGTACAGTTAGTGACTCGAGTGTTTATGATGTATGGATTTACAAACTATACAAAAGAATTTTGTGCAGCATGCCATGTTTGTAACAAGCATCATGCACAAGGGGCATTGAAACCTAAGCAAGGGAGTTTCCCTATACCACCGTATCCGTTCCATAATATTTGTATGGATTTTATAGAACTGAACAAATGCGAAAATAAGAAGTACTGCCTTGTCATTATAGATATGTTTTCTAAATGGGTGGAAGCTTTTCCAGCTAAAAATCCAGATGCAGCTACTGTTGCAAAAGTCCTCGTTAAAGAAATTATTCCTAGATTTGGCATACCGGAAAAGATTTATAGTGACAATGGCACACACTTTGTAAATCAAACTATACAACAACTTAACCGTTATTTCAGGATTTTTCTGAAAAATCATTGTGCATACCACCTCCAATCTGCAGGATTATAGAGAGGCATAATGGGGTTTTGAAAAACAAGCTTAGAAAATTGATTAGTGAGACACAAAAGAACTGGGTGCACTGTTTACCTCTGGCACTGTTGAGCATGAGAACTGTTCCAAATGCAAAAGGGTTAACTCCTTTTGAAGTCCTGTTTGGGAGGGCATATTATACACCTCAATGGAACCTCTCATGCCTGCAGAGCAGGAGGCTGACAGTTCACTTGCAGGGTATATGAGGCGATTTTTGAATAACAAACTTTTGCAGTTAAATTCTGTTTCAGATAAAGAACAAACAAGACCATCGGAAGCAGCAGTAGCCCCAGGCGCATGGTCTGGGTGAAGGTGGTGAAGAGAAAAAACTGGAGTTCTCCGAAGTGGGAAGGGCCGTACCAGGTACTACTGTTGACACCCACTGCAGTCAAGATCACGGAGCGAGCGTCCTGGATTCATTTGACACACTGTAAACTGGTTAAGAACTTTGAACTGGACAAAAACCTTGTTACTGTTGTACAATGAGAACAAAATGACCAGGTATAGAGTAAACAGGGATGCAGAACAACCTCAGAAAACTTGCATGATTATTCTGGTAGCTGTACTGATAACATTGTTCTTTTTGTTGTGGCCTTTCCTTTTTCCTGCCACAAAAGTTGAACTGATTAAACGTGATGAGCCAACCATAGACTGGCACCCAAACTTTAACACTTATCAGACAATTATACGTGTGTATGCTGAGACTTTTAATGTTTCGAACTGCTGGATTTGCACAGCCATACCAACAGCATACGGGGGTTATTAATGACTGCAGTCCCCCTAGGGGTCAATGAGACCTGGGAAAATTTGGTTTATGACACCGTAGCTATTAAAGTATATGATAAGGAAACACTGTATTTGCCTGTGACACAAAAGGGAATTG
>NC_056744.1:309377469-309391045 GCF_019279795.1 Protopterus annectens
GAGCTAACTAGTGGTGTGTTCCAAGGTTCAGTACTGGAGCCCCTCCTTTTTGGTATCTACTTCTCTGATATCAGGACTGGGAATCAGAGCCTTTGGTTAACTAAGTTTGCAAATGACTGCAAAGTGGACATGTTATTGTCAAATCTCCCTCCTTAAAGGAGGAACTAACCCTCATAAACAAATGGTTCTGCTACTGAAACCCAAATGCTGAAAAACTAATGTGCCATGTCATGATGCAGAAAACTAATGCCTACAATACATGAGGGTGACAAATTAAGCTGTAAGTATTTTTACCCATATAGCGAAGAACTATAATGAGGGTGATTCAGTGTCCATTGGAGCCCACAGCATCAGGAGGGGCCATGGCTAGGCACTCAGTATCCAATTTTATTGAAGTTTTGCTTCATGGAAACCAGAACTAAAGGTATCTACAAACACTGCTTGCGTTACATTTACACATTGCACTCTTTGCTCAAGTACTCTGGACAAAGCTAAAAATAATGGATGGAAAAAGGCTCAAAATCAGGACCAATTTTTAAATTTTGCTTCAAGTCACTTACAATGTTATTAGAACAGGTTTTGTACCAACATGTGCAATTTTCTGAACAGTAATAAGTGTGAATCTCTAATGTCTGGCATTATTAACTATATGTGATCCTCAGTGATTTATCAGAAAATCAAACATCTTATGAGGCACATGACAAAGATATGAAGCAAAATCAGGCAAGTTGAGACATATGCCTTTACATACTGGTATCTGAGTGCTCCACATTCTAATACAGGTTACTGCAAAGCCTGGCTTAAGGTAAAACAGAATTAAAGGTAGTTATGCACACTGTATACATTACCTTTACAGTTTGGTGGCTGATGGCTCCACATTCCGGATGCTAAACACTGGAGCCTTTCTGGTCCTCTCAGTATGAATCCCTCTCCACAGGTGAAATTACAGGTGGAATTATAACTGAAGGCACCAATGGGATGGCTGCAAGTCATAGCACCCATTTCTGGTGATGTTATCACATTGCACTTATGGACTGAAAAGCATACTTTTGTATTAATTGTGGAGATCTGCATACATTACCTGTACAGGCTCATTTTGTGTTGAGGCAGCAGACAAATTTGGTGCAAACTTTACCCCCAAACAACTATCTTAATCTCACAAATACCTAAATCCATCGAATCTCCTAATATGACAGAATAGAATTTACTGAAGGTCACAGATATAGTCTGAGGGTGGGTATTGGCAATGCATAAATGGTATTGTGACTCATGTGCCTTGTATTTCCTATGATACCACAATAGTAAGATCACACAGGCACAGACAAGCATACACATACATTTATAGCTATGGTGTTACAATACAGGGGAAGAGTTTCTGTTTAATTGTTGTAGATTCCTTGGTTGTGCCAGAAATAGATTCTTTGAGTTCACTGCATTACTTCGCATCAAAATGTATATGTAAATAAATAAATCCCTCTTTGTCTCCCTGCTTTGACTTGTAACTGACTCCTACAGTGACTGTGTGGACAGCCAAAAGTATCTGTGGAGTTTGCAAGGTGGAGGATCAGAAACAGGTTGCCAGGTCTTTCCTCAATATCACTTATGCATACACACAAACAAGCTAAAGCACAATGCTTTTTAGCCTGGTATCTGGGTTTACCTTTGCAAGTGGGTGCTTCTGATGTCCATTTCCCAGAAGCTGTACATCGCAGCCTTTCTGAACCATTCAGCAGAAATCCCTCCATGCAGCTGAAGTCGCAGGTGGAGTTATAACTCAAATCTTCAAACAAATGGGAGCAGTACATGAAACCTTTCTCTGGAGACAGTAAGTGGGAACATTTCGGGGCTGTAAAAAAAAAACATGAGAATCAGGCCGCCACTGATTTACATCAGCATATTGCAGATTGTTTGAATTCATTTCTGGTTACTTTTATAGCCTCTGTGACGACCCACCACTGGACCAGTAATCTAGGAGCCTCAATCCTCACCACTGACAACAGTGGGGGATGCTCACTGGGAGGATGACAGGTACACACACAGTATTACCAGATGCAGCTCTCTGCATCAAGTGCAATTTTCCTTAAGAGCACACAGAGACCACACTCAGTCTGGGGCTGGTTTCTCCCTCTTTCTCCAGAACCCCAATAAGATGCCCCACTGCCACAGCTATAGAGTTGAGATCTCAGCTGAGTGACCAAGCTAAGACCTCCAGCACCCACTCTGTCCAACCAGTGCTTCATGTCCCTGCCCAAGTAGCTGACACATGCACTCCTTGAGGTTTTATTTACACACACACACACACACACACACACACACACACACACACACACACACACACACACACACACACACACACACACACACACACACACCTGGAAAAGGCTGACACCGGTTTACTAGCTATGACACCTTCTGCCCAGACTATAAGACCACCAGCCATCTCCTTATCAGCTGCTTTAAGGCCCTTATCAAAGAGTGTCCAATCGTAATGTGTGATATTAATATTAATACAAATAGTAGTTTGATTGAGAGCAAGGCTGTTAGGAGTGGCCTTTACAGTGCCACCAAATAAATATGTAAGTACTCTCAAAACCTAAATATCTATACACAGATCAGTCACAATTAAATGTTTAAATATATTCAATAATAAATAATAAAAGAACAAGAAAATACTCAGTATATATTCACAGTGACATCAGAGGTCAAAACCACAAAACCACAGAAAATATTTAAAACAGCATTGCAGAACAGTCTCAAATAAATAAAGAAAAATATCTAAACTAAGCTTCACTATATTCCTGACTGAATCTAAGAGAATTGCTATAACTTAAGAAATTACTAATAGAACAAAGCAGATGTGTGGTAAATGGTTCTTGTCAGGTTCAAGACTGAATACAGAATGCTCTGTCTTACTAAGAAACTTCTCACATTAATATATAAAATATTATTGCTGGGATAGCTTGCAGAATGACATAATTTCTGGGCATCTGACTTCTAGTCCCCAGGCCAAAACAACCATTGATGAAGCTGGCAGTATTTAGCATCTACCTGTAAAAATGTACAGACAGGGGCTTCTCCTCAGGTCTCTGGCAGATGCTGGAAGTCATAAAACAATTGTATTCCTTCATGTTTTAAGACTAGTAATTAATTCACCCTAAAGACAATACAGAAAGTTTCCTAGTACAGACATTGTGTCTCTTGCTGCATTGACAACTGAAAGATACCATCTTTTATGGCCTAGCCATAAAGTAATTTAATTTCAGTTATTTTTCTGAAGTTAACCTCCTGTATTCCAGTTTCCACTGTTAAAATATATACATTTAAACAGTTACAATGGTCCAAGTAAATTTCTGTTCTCTTCCAGCAGAGCACACTTTGGCTACATTTCAAACAGAACCCTGAAAATATCCTTTCCAACACGTGTCTGTACAAGCAGTTTGATATACATGACATACAGTTCTAATACATTTGTAACCCATGTATCTTGTATAAAATATTTCGATATTCACTAATGACATACAATTATTTACAAAACCCCAGCTAGCTGGGCTGGCAGTATCTCCTTTCATCACAGCCTCATCTTCAAATCTTTGCTTGACTCAGCCATAAGATATCTGAGCCACTTTCATTCCACCTTCAGTGGTCCTTAGAAAGGACGAAATATAGTCTTCGGGATGACCAATTACAGAAAAAGTCATGGGCAGGCTAGCTTGAATGCTCCTTAGATTAGAGTGTGTGAAGGTCAGAGACAGAAACTGTTCATGTTTGCTGTGACATGTAGACCTGTATGACCTCAGAAAATCTATACTCCAGAGCTGTTGTACCATGTGACTTTTATTTATTACCTCCTTGTGCAACTGGCAAACTCAGGTAGTATATGCACATATAAGTACTACTCAGGTAGTACATGCACACATGAGTACTGCTACACAGGTAGTACATGCACACATAAGTACTGCTACTCAGGTAGTATGTGCACACATAAGTACTGCTACTCAGGTAATACATGCACACATAAGTACTGCAACTCAGGTAGTATGTGCACACATAAGTACTGCTACTCAGGTAATACATGCACACATAAGTACTGCTACTCAGGCAGTATGTGCACACATAAGTACTGCTGCTCAGGTAGTATGTGCACACATAATTACTGCTACTCCGGTAGTATGTGCACACATAAGTACTGCTACTCAGGTAGTACGTGCACACATAATTACTGCTACTCAGGTAGTACGTGCACACATAAGTACTGCTACTCAGGTAGTATGTGCACACATAAGTACTGCTCATGAACTACATATGCTACTACTCTCCCCCTGGTAGGGATAACAATATAAGTGGTAGCCCAGTATATTATATTATATTGTATTGTATTATATTATATTAAATTATATTATATTATATTATATTATATTACATTATATTGTATTATATTATATTATATTATATTATATTATATTATATTATATTATATTATATTATATTATAGGTTCATAGGTTCATACTAGGCTATATTTCCTAGGGCATTTACAAGCCTAGCCAGAGTGTGTTTGGCTGTTGCCACCCTTTGAAATGAGTTTACTGTGCCCCTTTTCTTGGGTTAGTTTACTGTGCCTCTGTCTAGTAGTGACACAGAAGTAATCCCCGGGGTAAACCTATGATCTCCCATCTACTCGTCAAGATTCCTCTTGAAGAGAGTCAAGTGAGGGGCTCTGCCTAACATGGACTGGGATTCTATTCCAGAGCGAAGGGAGCCTCTGGGTTATGAATCTGTCCCTCCAGCATGTCCTATTTATTTCTGTGCTGAGGTTCAAGTCCCTTGAATGCGTAGTTCTAAGCGATTTGGATTTTCTGAGGTGGAGCATGTCCATTAAGTCCTGGTTTGACATAGCTTTATACGTCAGGCATAGATCGCCTCTAAGTAGGTGGTATGCTACTGAGTAGAGCTGGAGTTTCTTTAACTGAGCAGCATATAACATCTGTTTGAGTCCCTTGATCCTCTTTGTGAGGTACTTTTGGGGTCTTTCTAGTTGCTGCAGGTGTCGGGTAAGGTACATCCCAAATGGGGCATTGTATTCTATTATGGGCCTAATGAGGGATGAATAAAGGGGCACTATGACCTCCCTTGATCTAAATGTGAATCCTTTCATGATAAGGTGGGTTATATAGAAGGTCTTTCTAACCACTTTGGCAATGTGGTTGTCAAAGGAGAGATTACTATCAACTTGGGTCCCCAGGTCCCTAATTACTTCTTCTGTACTTAATGGATTACCACCTATGTGGTAATTTGTGGGCACTTTGTTTTTGCCAAAGGGTATGACTATACACTTTTTGGCATTTAGCTTTAGGCCATGGCTCTGGCACCAGTTATCCATCTCTATGAGACCCTTTTGGAGGATGCTTGTGTCAGCTGGAGAATCAATTATGGTGCCCAGTTTGCAGTTGTCTGCGAACTTGGTCAGCCACAGTCCTCCCGTGTTAGCCTGAACCTCAGAAAAATATGTACCGAACAAGAGCGGTCCCAGGACTGAGCCTTGTGGGATGCCACTTGTAACTGGTTTCGAGTCTGACATGGCTCCAGCAATTCTGACCATGTAGGTTCTGTCTTTGAGCCAGTTTGCAACCCATCTTATGACATAGGGGTTTATATTTAAGCTGGAGAGCTTATCTATGATGCCGAGTGGGGTATTGTGTCGAAGGCTTTTGCGAGGTCCATGTAGGCTGTGTGGACTACCTTCCTTTCATCAATGGCCTTGGTGACTGTTTCAAAGAAGTCGACCAGGTTCAAGAGGCAGGATCTGCCCTTAAAAAAGCCGAATTGGGTAGGATCCAGTGTCTGTAGGTCCCCAATGTCTTTGTTTATGAGTTCCATGATGATCCTCTCCATAGCTTTGCAGACCAGGCTAGTCAGGCTTATGGGGAGATAGTTTCCAGGGTCCGTAGAGGCACCACCTTTGTGGGGTGGGACCACTGTCGCTGTACGCCATTCTTTGGGTACATATCCTGTAATAAGGCTGAGATTGAACAGCAGCTTTATGTGAGGATTTAGCTCTTCTTGGAGTTCATGTAGGATGCAACCCGAGACACTGTCAGGTCCCATTGATGCTGTGTTTTTTGCTTTGGATAGGGCGGCTTTCACCTGAGCATCTGAGATGTTAGGGAGGCAGCACTCTGCTGGTCTAGTTATTTGCTCTTTTGGGGGAGGTGGAGGAGAAATTTGCACTGAATCTGTCTGCCAGGATGTTGGCAATGTCTGTGGGTTCAGTGTATTTTTTGTCATTTTGGATCAACTCTGAGCATATCTGGGAGTTGCCACCCAGGCTCCTAACATAACTAAAGAAAGCCTTGTGATTTTCTTTAGAGTCCTGTGCAATTTTTCTCTCGAAGCTGGCCTTGGAGGATTTTATGAGGGATCGTAGTTTTTTGCTAGGGATTTTGCTCTATCATGTAGTAGCATCCTCCTTCTATTGTACAGCTTATTTATGGCTGGGGTCCACCAGACTAGACGCCTGCCTTTGGAGGATTGGGTCTTGGTTTTGTTTGGGATAGCATGATCCATGCATTCCTGGAGGTGTCCATAGAATGCATTTATAAAGGATTCTGCAGTTTGGGCCGTAGTTTCCACTGGCCCGGGGGCCTTGAAGGATTCCACCTCAGTTTTGAGAAGTGTGAAGTTCGCTTTTGTGAAGTTTTTCACTGTGGTTTTCTGGGCTGGGGGTGGGGTCGGGATGTGGATATCCAGTGAGATTAATTTATGGTCCGATCTTACCAATGAGGGGTATACTTCTGGTATGGAGCATAGAGTCCCCATGTTGGTGATGACCAGGTCCAGTGTGTTTTCCCCTCTTGTGGGAGTGGTGACTAGCTGTTCCATAGCATTTGAGTTTATAAATTCTAGGAACTTTTGGGCTAGGGTGTTGGGGCTTGAGTAGTGCTCCCAGTCTATGTTTGGGTAGTTGAAGTCACCCAATATAATGGTGTTTGGAGAGATCTTCATATTCTCCAGTGATCTCAGGAAAGCTGAGTAGGATTCCTGATTTTGAGGGGGTGGTCTGTAGCATTCTACAAACTGAAAGGCAGTTTTGCCCAATGTTAGTTGCACAAGGATGGTCTCCGATGCCTCGTGCAATGCCACTAACCTGGAGGTGTGGGTATCTTTGATGAATATGGATACTACCTCTCGTTTTATGGTTCGGTCCGAGTTTTGGTGCCGAAAAGTGTGATATGAGGTATAACCTGGTAGTGCTGGGGTGCTCTCTGGTGCCTTGAACCAGGTTTCTGTCACTGCACAGATAATGATGTTCTCCATACTGAGGAGGGCTTCAAGTGCGTGCATCTTGAGATTTAGACTTCTGGCGTTGAGCAGCATTACCCTTAGTTTCGTATTCATTGTGTTGTCTATGGAGGTGGGTTTGTCTTTTGAGCCTTACCTAAAAAAGGCACTATGGGGGTGGCAAGAGCCTTTGCCAATATCCGAAATCCCAGGGGTGACAGTTGCAAGCTGTCCCTAGTGAAGCAACGTGGCTTGTCGAGCATGCCTTCCCAGGCTGACAGACACTGGATCCCCTTTGAATGACACCAAAATTTTAGCCAATTGTTAAAATTGATCATTTTGTCTTTATACTGTGGAATCATTCTAGGTGAGGGTAAGATGCTGCTTAAGGTCAGGGTCATACTGGCCTGGGCTTCAAGATCAGAGAGCTCCTCTATGTCTCTTTTCATGTAGTCCAGGGAGGTACATCTCAGGTCATTCACACCGGCATGGACAATGAATAAGTCATATTTGTACTTGCTTTGGAGTGACCTGAGTGCTTGTGTTATGTGGCAGATCCTAGCACCCGACAGGCAGCTCACTGTGACCTTCTCTTTGTTCAGTCTGGTGAGCGGGACGTCAGTGTGTCTGACTATAGAGTCACATATTACAAATGTATCAGGTGTGTTATTTAGCCTTAAGGGCTGTGACTGTTTGGCACACTGACTTTGTGAGCTATGTGTTGCATATGTTTTGTTGTAGGGTAGCGTTTGCTTGGATGTCTGCTTTGGAGGTCTTTGCTGCCTAGGCAGATTTTTATTTAGAGCCTCCAAGTATGTTTTTGTGTGTTTATGTGTTTGGTTTGCTGTTGTGGTAAAGCTATGTGAGACTGGATTTGTGGTCTGTGAGGTTACCTTCTCCTCCTGACTGGTTGCACCAGTAGTGAGTTGAGAGAGCTCAGCCTCCAGTTTGGCTATATGGTTGCATCTCTCACATATATTTGAACTTATTGGGAGGAGGAGACGTTTGTCTGTGTACATGAGGCAGTTGTAACATTGCCTCAAGATTCCCAGATTCACCAGCTGGACTGGAGAGGAAGCCACTAACTGACCTTTGGACATGCTAGAATAGTATAGGCAACTCCTTTATCGCTGAATCAAAAGGACCAATAGGGGACAAGGTACTAGAAGGGAGTATATGAGGATGTAGTGCTTTTAGTTTACTAGTGCTAGCTTGTAAAATTGCTTATATGAGCAAGTGCAGGGTCTTAGATTGAGAATAGGGTGTTTAGTTTGAGAGATAGAGCAGTTCTAAGGGAAAAAGTGAAGAGTAGACTTTATGGAGGTGGGAATGGTTTAAATCTGATTAAGCTGCACTGCCTGATGCTGCGCTATGTGCACAATTATGCAAAGCCACGCTAAAGCGAGTTTTTATACATGGGACTTCAAAGAGCTAGAAATTAGCCCAAAATGGCCAATAAACTACCAGATTCTGTGCTGAGATCACTCCTCCAGGGACAGATAGGCTGCTCAAAGCTCCCCACTCCCACTGGTGAACAAAGAAGCTTCCTTCTATCCAAGTAAGGAAATGGGCAACACAGGAACTATACTAAAGTCCAGAATACAGCAATGCCTGTATTAGGGACTATTCTAGGTCAGGAAAGGTGGGAAACAAGGATATTTTTTGTTTTTTTGCTTTTTAAGAAACAAACAGCAGAAAATTCACAGTAATAGCTTAACACAGGCTAGCATACTTGAGTGAGCAGCCTCAACAGATAAAATACAACAAAAGACAAACTTTAAAGTGCAATTTAAAAAAAACAGTAAAACAAGCTTAAACAGGTAAAACAGCAGATATAACTCGCTTTTCAGCAAGAAAGGACAGTTGCAAAGGTAGTAGCAATAAATTATACTTAAATCAGTTTAGCAGTCACTCTTTTTTGCCTCTTTGCTGCTAGCACCACTCTGCAGGACCACAAGGAGCTTTTGCTGAGTAGGAACAAGCCAAAAACCATGCCAAAGCGGGTTTTTATACAGGGGACTTCAAAGAGCCAGAAATTAGCCCAAAACTGCCAATACACTACCAGATTCTGTGCTGAGATCACTCCTCCAGGGACAGATAGGCTGCTCAAAGCTCCCCACTCCCACTGGTGAACAAAGAAGCTTCCTTCTATCCAAGTAAGGAAATGGGCAACACAGGAACTATACTAAAGTCCAGAATACAGCAATGCCTGTATTAGGGACTATTCTAGGTCAGGAAAGGTGGGAAACAAGGATATTTTTTTGTTTTTTAAGAAACAAACAGCAGAAAATTCCAAGTAATAGCTTAACACAGGCTAGTGCACTTGAGTGAGCAGCCTCAACAGATAAAATACAACAAAAGACAAACTTTAAAGTGCAATTTAAAAAAAAACTGTAAAAAAAGCTTAAACAGGTAAAACAGCACATATAACTTGCTTTTCAGCAAGAAAGGATGGTTGCAAAGGTAGTAGCAATAAATTATACTTAAATCAGTTTAGCAGTCGCTCTTTTTCACCTCTTTGCCTGCTAGCACCACTCTGCAGGACCACGAGTAGCTTTTGTTGAGTAGGAACAAGCCAAAAACCATGCCAAAGTGGGTTTTTATACAGGGGACTTCAAAGAGCCAGAAATTAGCCCAAAATGGCCAATACACTACCAGATTCTGTGCTGAGATCACTCCTCCAGGAACAGATAGGCTGCTCAAAGCTCCCCACTCCCACTGGTGAACAAAGAAGCTTCCTTCTATCCAAGTAAGGAAATGGGCAACACAGGAACTATACTAAAGTCCAGAATACAGCAATGCCTGTATTAGGGACTATTCTAGGTCAGGAAAGGTGGGATACAAGGATATTTTTTTGTTTTTTAAGAAACAAACAGCAGAACATTCACAGTAATAGCTTAACACAGGCTAGCGCACTTGAGTGAGCATCCTCAACAGATAAAATACAACAAAAGACAAACTTTAAAGTGCAATTAAAAAAAAAACAGTAAAACAAGCTTAAACAGGTAAAACAGCAGATATAACTCACTTTCGGCAAGAAAGGATGGTCGCAAAGGTAGTAGCAATAAATTATACTTAAATCAGTTTAGCAGTCGCTCTTTTTTGCCTCTTTGCTGCTAGCACCACTCTGCAGGACCACGAGTAGCTTTTGCTGAGTAGGAACAATCCAAAAACCACGCCAAAGCGGGTTTTTATACAGGGGACTTCAAAGAGCTAGAAATTAGCCCAAAACAGCCAATAAACTACCAGATTCTGTGCTGAGATCATTCCTCCAGGGACAGATAGGCTGCTCAAAGCTCCCCACTCCCACTGGTGAACAAAAAAGCTTCCTTCTATCCAAGTAAGAAAATGAGCAACACAGGAACTATATTAAAGTCCAGAATACAGCAATGCCTGTATTAGGGACTATTCTAGGTCAGGAAAGGTGGGAAACAAGGATTTTTTGTTTTTGTTTTTAAGAAACAAACAGCAGAAAATTCACAGTAATAGCTTAACAGAGGCTAGTGCATTTGAGTGAGCAGCCTCAACAGATAAAATACAACAAAAGACAAACTTTAAAGTGCAATTTAAAAAAAAACAGTAAAACAAGCTTAAACAGGTAAAACAGCAGATATAACTCACTTTTCGGCGAGAAAGGATGGTCGCAAAGGTAGTAGCAATAAATTATACTTAAATCAGTTTAGCAGTCACTCTTTTTCACCTCTCTGCTGCTAGCACCACTCTGCAGGACCACAAGGAGCTTTTGCTGAGTAGGAACAAGCCAAAAACCATGCCAAAGCGGGTTTTTATACAGGGGACTTCAAAGAGCTAGGAATTAGCCCAAAACAGCCAATAAACTACCAGATTCTGTGCTGAGATCACTCCTCCAGGGACATATAGGCTGCTGAAAGCTCCCCACTCCCACTGGTGAACAAAGAAGCTTCCTTCTATCCAAGTAAGGAAATGGGTAACACAGGAACTATACTACAGTCCAGAATACAGCAATGCCTGTATTAGGAACTATTCTATGTCAGGAAAGGTGGGAAACAAGGGTATTTTATTGTTTTTTAAGAAGCAAACAGCAGAAAATTCAAAGTAATAGCTTAACACAGGCTAGCACACTTGAGTGAGCAGCCTCAACAGATAAAATACAACAAAAGACAAACTTTAAAGTGCAATTTAAAAAAAAAACAGTAAAACAAGCTTAACAGGTAAAACAGCAGATATAACTCACTTTTCGGCGAGAAAGGACGGTTGCAAAGGTAGTAGCAATAAATTATACTTAAATCAGTTTAGCAGTCACTCTTTTTCACCTCTCTGCTGCTACCATCACTCTGCAGGGCCATGAGGAGCTTTTGCTTAGTAGGAACAAGCCAAAAACCACGCCAAAGTGGGTTTTTATACAGGGGACTTCAAAGAGCTAGGAATTAGCCCAAAACAGCCAATAAACTACCAGATTCTGTGCTGAGATCACTCCTCCAGGGACAGATAGGCTGCTGAAAGCTCCCCTCTCCCACTGGTGAACAAAGAAGCTTCCTTCTATCCAATAAGGAAATTGTCAACACAGGAACTACACTAAAGTCCAGAATACAGCAATGCCTGTATTAGGGACTATTCTAGGTCAGGAAAGGTGGGAAACAAGGATATTTTTTTGTTTTTTAAGAAACAAACAGCAGAAAATTCAAAGTAATAGCTTAACACAGGCTAGCGCACTTCAGTGAGCAGCCTCAACAGATAAAATACAACAAAAGACAAACTTTAAAGTGCAATTTAAAAAAAAAACAGTCAAACAAGTTTAAACAGGTAAAACACCAGATATAACTCACTTTTCGGCGAGAAAGGATGGTCGCAAAGTTAGTAGCAATAAATTATACTTAAATCAGTTTAGCAGTCACTCTTTTTCACCTCTCTGCTGCTAGCACCACTCTGCAGGACCACAAGGAGCTTTTGCTGAGTAGGAACAAGCCAAAAACTGCGCCAAAGCGGGTTTTTATACAGGGGACTTCAAAGAGGTAGAAATTAGCCCAAAACTGCCAATAAACTACCAGATTCTGTGCTGAGATCACTCCTCCAGGGACAGATAGGCTGCTCAAAGCTCCTCACTCCCACTGGTGAACAAAGAAGCTTCCTTCTATCCAAGTGAGGAAATGGGCAACACAGGAACTATACTAAAGTCCAGAATACAGCAATGCCTGTATTAGGGACTATTCTAGGTCAGGAAAGGTGGGAAACAAGGATATTTTTTTTTTGTTTTTTAAGAAACAAACAGCAGAAAATTCACAGTAATAGCTTAACACAGGCTAGCATAGTTGAGTGAGCAGCCTCAACAGATAAAATACAACAAAAGACAAACTTTAAAGTGCAATTTAAAAAAAAACAGTAAAACAAGCTTAAACAGGTAAAACAGCAGATATAACTCACTTTCGGCAAGAAAGGACGGTTGCAAAGTTAGTAGCAATAAATTATACTTAAATCAGTTTAGCAGTCACTCTTTTTCACCTCTCTGCTGCTAGCACCACTGTGCAGGACCAAGAGGAGCTTTTGCTGAGTAGGAACAAGCCAAAAACCATGCCAAAGCGGGTTTTTATACAGGGAACTTCAAAGAGCTAGAAATTAGCCCAAAATGGCCAATAAACTTCCAGATTCTGTGCTGAAATCACTCCTCCAGGGACAGATAGGCTGCTGAAAGCTCCCTACTCCCACTGGTGAACAAAGAAGCTTCCTTCTATCCAAGTAAGGAAATGGGTAACACAGGAACTATACTACAGTCCAGAATACAGCAATGCCTGTATTAGGGACTATTCTATGTCAGGAAAGGTGGGAAACAAGGATATTTTTTGTTTTTTTGCTTTTTAAGAAAGAAACAGCAGAAAATTCAAAGTAATAGCTTAACACAGGCTATCATACTTGAGTGAGCAGCCTCAACAAATAAAATACAACAAAAGACAAACTTTAAAGTGCAATTAAAAAAAAACAGTAAAACAAGCTTAAACAGGTAAAACAGCAGATATAACTCGCTTTTCAGCAAGAAAGGAGGGTTGCAAAGGTAGTAGCAATAAATTATACTTAAATCAGTTTAGCAGTCACTCTTTTTCGCCTCTCTGTTGCTAGCACCACTCTGCAGGAGCAAGAGGAGCTTTTGCTGAGTAGGAACAAGCCAAAAACCACTCCAAAGCAGGTTTTTATACAGGAGACTACAAAGAGCTAGAAATTAGCCCAAAACAGCCAATAAACTACCAGATTCTGTGCTGAGATCACTCCTCCAGGGACAGATAGGCTGCTCAAAGCTCCCACCCCCAAAAATTTCCCACTTGGGGGTTT
>NC_056744.1:309391545-309464081 GCF_019279795.1 Protopterus annectens
GCTTTGAGAGCATGTGTTACAGCTAACATATATAGATATGTTCAAGTTACAGGATAGTAGTTACCTAATAACCTTTCATTGCTTTGAGAGCATGTGTTACAGCTAACATATATAGATATGTTCAAGTTACAGGATAGTAGTTACCTAATAACCTTTCATTGCTTTGAGAGCATGTGTTACAGCTAACATATATAGATATGTTCAAGTTACAGGATTGCCATACATTTGCACATTTTTGTTATGACTCCTGACATTGACTAGAGCCACCTTAATGTATTATAAATTATACTTTAACTTTACTAGCTTGGAATGTCCAATAGATGGAATCTGCCTAAAAAAAGGTCACTGTGGAGGCAGTAAAGTCTCTAGTCAGAATGTGAATGTGGCAAGATAGGCAAGGACCATCCTTGACAAAGCAGGATGGCTTGGCAGTTATCGTGTTCCAAGCTGACACATACAACTCCTCTATAATGACACCAGATACACGTCCAATTAAAAATGCTAATTATCTTTCTTTGAATCTTGGCATCATCCTGTATGAAGGCAAAATGCCACTCTAGACCATTGTCTTTCCTGTCTTATGTGCATAAGCAGCAAGATTAATCATATCCTTCTGCATATGTGTCTGGGAAGAGACCCTAAGGTCATTTACCCCCATGCAGACCACTACCATGCTGTTATATTTATCAAGATGCGAAATCGTAAGTACTGTCATTGCATTCGTAATCATGTCTCCAGAAAGGCAGCTAAATTCACTATTCTTATCTGGCCTGGTGAAGGTGATGTCTCGATGTCTGAAAATGAAGTCACCTATTGCCAAAACATTACTGAGGGTTGATACTGTCTCAGTGCATTTTAAGGTATTAATGTCTGCACTTTACACTGGTGCTACTTCATGGTGATGTTTTTCTGTTCTGGAGTCCTGATCAATGTGTCCACATTATTCTAGAGTTACTACAAGGCAATGCTAGCTGTTCTGGAGTTACTATATGACATGTCCAACTTACTGTGGAATTACATCATGGTAACGCTTTTCTGATGCATTGGAAATGTGTTTTCAAATTCCATCATTACTTAAAAAAGTAATTTTCTAATACATTTGAGTGGTAGGAGTTGCATGTTCCATAACACCTGATAAGTCGGTACAACTGGTTTATCAAAGATCGTACTGCATGCTTGTTATTACTTACAGTTTTGTAACATCAGACAAAATTCGTTATGAGGACTGTAGTCATATTATTTGTATGTGTTTCTGATTCAGATAGCAAACAGGCCAGCAGGTCTTTATTTATGATTGCAAACATTCTAATACCACAGACTAATAGATCCATTGAAAATAATACGCAGTAACACCTGCTGATTTAATGCACCTATTCTGGTATCACCTAATGCATACTTTGTATAAGGTTATAACTTTGAGATCACCTAGAAATAAGTTTATTTGTGATTTGCACATTAAACCTGAAATGACAGTTTCCAGTTTTCTTTAATAACTGTACATGTTTATACATACTGCGGTGGTGGTGCTGCGGTAGCGTTGTCACCTCACAGTAAGACATTGTCCTGTTCGATTCTCAGTTAGAGCGTCTTCTGTGTGGAGACATGCGTGAATGGGCATACCTTTGTTGAAGGCTGTGCATCAGGGCCGGCAACTCAGCACGTAAAAATCTACTGCCAATCATTAGCGGACCGGAGTTCCTCTGTGGCGACCCCTAACCGGGAAAAGCTGAAAGACACAAACAAACATGTTTAAACATGTACTCTGTAACTTGCCACAGACTCAGTGTTTCTACAAGGCCAAATAAGTCATAACATGTTGTTTTACTAAACTTGCACTTTTAGATTGTGTCAAATATTTATTATTTTGTGCAAAACATTAAGAACACAATATAAAAATACAATTGTAATCATTTCTTAGAAAAAAATGTGAATACCTGATTAAATTCAAGCAATTTATTTGTAATAATCTCAACATCTTAAGATAACATAAGCCTAGTCTGTTAGAATTGGTCATAAAAGCGTCAGAGATTCAGACTGCTGGATAAGTGTTCTTTCAAATTGAGAGCCCAACAGTTCTAAACTAATGCTTTCCTCTTTGCAAAAAGGAAAATAAAAATTGTCTGTAATTAGAGAAATAAAATTTCATCTTTTTCTTTTAGTGTCAGAAAGTTATTTATTAATTTAACAATTACATGCCACCGAACTGGAGCGATGTGTGATATATCTATATTTTCTGGGTTTACTGCCTGGTAACACTGTCTGTTCTGGGGTTGTTAATTGACATGTCTACCTTATTTTGAGTCACTGTGTGGTAATGTTGCCTAGTATGGATTTGTAAGCATAAGGGTAATGCATGGAATGTTTTTCTGATCTGGAATACAGTGTGATGTGTCCACCTTATTCTGTGGTTACTGAACAGAAAATCCTGTGAGTTATGCAGTTGTTACTGGGCAAGTCAACTATACTGTCGGGTTAATACATGATGATGATGATGTCCTGTTCTGATGCAGCAGTATGACACACCCACCTTCATTTGGGGTTAGCATATGACGATGCAGTCCTGTTCTGGCACAGCAGTATGACACACCCACCTTCCTGTGGGGTTAGTTCATGATGATGCTGTCCTGTTCTGGCGCAGCAGTATAACACACCAACCTTCGTGTTGGGTTAGTATATGATGATGCAGTCCTGTTCTGACACAGCAGTATGACACCCCCACCTTCCTGTGGGGTTAGTACATGATGATGCTGTCCTGTTCTGGAGCACCAGTATGACACACCCACCTTCCTGTGGGGTTAGTATATGATGATGCAGTCCTATTCTGGCACAGCAGTATGACACACCTACCTTCCTGTGGTGTTAGTATATGATGATGCAGTCCTGTTCTGGCATAGCAGTGTGACACACCCACCTTCCTGGGGGGTTAGTATATGATGATGCTGTCCTCTTCTGGTGCAGCAGTATGACACACCCACCTTCCTATGGGGTTGGTATATGATGATGCTGTCCTGTTCTGGTGCACAAGTATAACGCAGTCACCTTCCTGTGGTGTTAGTATATGATGATGCTGTCCTGTTCTGGAGCAATAGTATGACACACCCACCTTCCTGTGGGGTTAGTATATGATGATGTTGTCCTGTTCTGGAGCACCAGTATGACACACCCATGTTCCTGTGTGGTTAGTATATGATGATGCAGTCCTGTTCTGGCACAGCAGTATGACACACCCACCTTCCTGTGGGGTTAGTATATGATGATGCTGTCCTGTTCTAGGGCAGCAGTATGACACACCCACCTTCCTATGGGGTTAGTATATGGTGATGCAGTCCTGTTCTGGCACAGCAGTATGACACACCCACCTTCCTGCGGAGTTAGTATATGATGATGCTGTCCTGTTCTGGAGCAACAGTATGACACACCCACCTTCCTATGGGGTTTGTATATGATGATGCTGTCCTGTTCTGGCACAGCAGTATGACACACCCGCCTTCCTGTGGTGTTAGTACATGATGATGCTGTCCTGTTCTGGCACAGCAGTATGACACACCCACCTTCCTGTGGGGTTAGTTCATGATGATGCTGTCCTGTTCTGGAGCACCAGTATGACACACCAACCTTCGTGTTGGGTTAGTATATGATGATGCAGTCCTGTTCTGGCACAGCAGTATGACACCCCCACCTTCCTGTGGGGTTAGTACATGATGATGCTGTCCTGTTCTGGAGCACCAGTATGACACACTCACCTTCCTGTGGGGTTAGTATATGATGATGCAGTCCTGTTCTGGCACAGCAGTATGACACACCTACCTTCCTGTGGTGTTAGTATATGATGATGCAGTCCTGTTCTGGCATAGCAGTATGACACACCCACCTTCCTGTGGGGTTAGTATATGATGATGCTGTCCTGCTCTGGTGCAGCAGTATGACACACCCACCTTCCTATGGGGTTGGTATATGATGATGCTGTCCTGTTCTGGTGCACAAGTGTAACGCAGCCACCTTCCTGTGGTGTTAGTATATGATGATGCTGTCCTGTTCTGGAGCAACAGTATGACACACCCACCTTCCTGTGGGGTTAGTATATGATGATGTTGTCCTGTTCTGGAGCACCAGTATGACACACCCATGTTCCTGTGGGGTTAGTATATGATGATGCAGTCCTGTTCTGGCACAGCAGTATGACACATCCACCTTACTATGGGGTTGGTATATGGTGATGCAGTCCTGTTCTGGCACAGCAGTATGGCACACCCACCTTCCTGCGGAGTTAGTATATGATGACTCAGTCCTGTTCTGGCACAGCCATATGACACACCCACCTTCCTATGGGGTTAGTATATGATGATGTTGTCCTGTTCTGGAGCACAAGTATGACACACCCATGTTCCTGTGGGGTTAGTCTATGATGATGCAGTCCTGTTCTGGCACAGCAGTATGACACACCCACCTTCCTGTGGGGTTAGTATATGATGATGCCGTCCTGTTTTGGCAGAGCAGTATGACACACCCACCTTCCTGTGGGGTTAGTATATGATGATGCTGTCCTGTTCTGGAGCAACAGTATGATACACCCACCTTCCTGTGGGGTTAGTATATGATGATGCTGTCCTGTTCTGGCACAGCAGTATGACACACCCACCTTCCTATGGGGTTAGTATATGATGACTCAGTCCTGTTCTGGAGCAACAGTATGACACAACCACATTCCTGTGAGGTTAGTTCATGATGATGCTGTCCTGTTCTGGAGCAGCAGTATGACACACCCACCTTCCTGTGGGGTTAGTATATGATGATGCAGTCCTGTTCTGGCACAACAGTATGACACATCCACCTTCCTGTGGGGTTAGTTCATGATGATGCTGTCCTGTTCTGGAGCAGCAATATGACACACCCACCTTCCTGTGGGGTTAGTTCATGATGATGCTGTCCTGTTCTGGCGCAGCAGTATGACACATCCACCTTCCTGTGGGGTTAGTAAATGATGATGCTATCCTGTTCTGGAACAGCAGTATAATGCAGCCACCTTCCTGTGGAGTTCATGCATGCTAGTATGAGGTTAGTATGACACACCCACCTTCCTGTGGGGTTAGTATATGATGATGCAGTCCTGTTCTGGCACATCAGTATGACACACCCACCTTCCTGTGGGGTTAGTTCATGATGATGCTGTCCTGTTCTGGCACAGCTGTATGACACACCCACCTTCCTGTGGGGTTAGTATATGATGATGCAGTCCTGTTCTGGCACAGCAGTATGACACACCCACCTTCCTGTGGGGTTTGTATATAATGGGGCAGTCCTGTTCTGGCACAGCAGTATGACACACCCACCTTCCTGTGGAGTTAGTATATGATGACTCAGTCCTGTTCTGGTGCAGCAGTATGACACACCCACTTTCCTATGGGGTTGGTATATGATGATGCAGTCCTGTTCTGGCACAGCAGTATGACACACCCACCTTCCTGTGGGGTTAGTATATGATGATGCAGTCCTGTTTTGGCAGAGCAGTATGACACACACACCTTCCTGTGGGGTTTGTATATGATGATGCAGTCCTGTTTTGGCGCAGCAGTATGACACACCCACCTTCCTGTGGTGTTAGTATATGATGATGCTGTCCTCTTCTGGCACAGCAGTATGACACACCCACCTTCCTATGGGGTTGGTATATGATGATGCTGTCCTGTTCTGGCACGGCAGTATGACACACCCACCTTCCTTTGGTGTTAGTAAATTATGATGCTGTCCTGTTCTGGTGCAGCAATATGACACACCCACCTTCCTGTGGGGTTAGTTCATGATGATGCTATCCTGTTCTGGACCAGCAATATGACACACCCACCTTCCTGTGGGGTTAGTTCATGATGATGCTGTCCTGTTCTGGCGCAGCAGTATGACACACCCACCTTTCTGTGGGGTTAGTATATGATGACGCAGTCCTGTTCTGGCACAGCAGTATGACACACCCACCTTCCTGTGGGGTTAGTTCATGATGATGCTGTCCTGTTTTGGCAGAGCAGTATGACACACCCACCTTCCTGTGGGGTTTGTATATGATAATGCAGTCCTGTTCTGGCACAGCAGTATGACACACCCACCTTCCTGTGGAGTTAGTATATGATGACTCAGTCCTGTTCTGGCGCAGCAGTATGACACACCCACCTTCCTATGGGGTTAGTATATGATGATGCTGTCCTGTTCTGGAGCAACAGTATGACACACCCACCTTCCTATGGTATTAGTATATGATGATGCTGTCCTGTTCTGGCACAGCAGTATGACACACCCACCTTCCTGTGGGGTTAGTATATGATGATGCAGTCCTGTTCTGGCACAGCAGTATAACACACGGGTTAGTATATGATGATGCTGTCCTGTTTTGGCAGATCAGTATAACACACCCACCTTCCTGTGGAATTAGTATATGATGACTCAGTCCTGTTCTGGCACAACAGTATGACACATCCACCCTCCTGTGGGGTTAGTATATGATGGTGCTGTCCTGTTCTAGGGCAGCAGTATGACACACCCACCTTCCTGTGGTGTTAGTATATGATGACTCAGTCCTGTTCTGGCACAGCAGTATGACAAACCCACCTTCCTGTGGGGTTAGTACATGATGATGCAGTCCTGTTCTGGAGCAGCAGTATAACGCAGCCACCTTCCTGTACGGTTAGTATATGATGATGCTGTTCAGTTCTGGAGCAACAGTATGACACACCCACCTTCCTGTGGTGTTAGTATATGATGATGCTGTCCTGTTCTGGAGCAACAGTATGACACACCCACCTTCCTGTGGGGTTAGTATATGATGATGCTGTCATGTTCTGGAGCAACAGTATGACACACCCACCTTCCTGTGGGGTTAGTTCATGATGATGCTGTCCTGTTCTGGCGCAGCAGTATGACACACCCACCTTCCTATGGGGTTGGTATATGATGATGCTGTCCTGTTCTGGCACAGCAGTATGACACACCCACCTTCCTATGGGGTTAGTATATGATGATGCTGTTCTGTTCTGGAGCAACAGTATGACACACCCACCTTCCTGTGATGTTAGTATATGATGATGCTGTCCTGTTCTGGCACAGCAGTATGACACCCATCTTCCTGTGGGTTTAGTATATGATGACTCAGTCCTGTTCTGGCACAGCAGTATGACACACCCACCTTCCTGTGGGGTTAGTACATGATGATGCTGTCCTTTTCTGGAGCACCAGTATGACACACCTCCATTCCTGTGGAGTTAGTATATGATGTTGCAGTCCTGTTCTGGAGCTACTCTATGACAGACCATCCTTCCTGTAGTGGTAGTACTTGATGCTGCTGCCCTGTTTTGGAGCTGCTGTATGACACACCCAGCTTTCCGTGGAGTTTCTGCATGCTAGTATGAGGTTAGTACATGATAATATTGACTTGGTCTAGAGCAGCAGTATGACGCACCCACTTTCCTGTGGGCTTAGCACATAATGATGCTGTCATCTTCTGAAGCTCCTGTATGACAGACCCTCCTTCCTGTTGGGCTAGTACATGATGATGCAGTCCTTTTGGGAGCTACTGTATGACAGACTCAAGCTCCTGTAGAGTTGCTGAAGGATAGCGTAGAGTTAGTTCATGATGATGATATTCTGTTCTGGAGCTGCCATATTACATACCCACCTTCCAGTGGAGTTCCTGCACACTGGTTTGGTGTTAGTACATGATGATGCTAAGCTGATCTGCAGCAGCATTATGAAAAACTCAGTTTCCTGTGGGGTTAGTATAATAATGTTGCTTTTGTGTCCTGTTCTGGAACTACTGTATGACACCCACCTTCCTGTGGAGCTCCTGCATGCTAGTGTGTGCTTAGCACATGATGATGCTGTTATGTTCTGGTGCTGTCGTATTGCACACCCACATTCTCGTGGAGTTCCTACATGCTAATATGAGGTTTTTATACCATGATGCTATTCTGGTCTGGAGCAGCAGTATGGCACACCGACTTTCCTCTAGAATTTCTATAAGCTAAATTACACCTAATAAGGGATGGCATAGCTAGTTTCTAAGCTTCCCCAAATCCAGAAAACACAAAAACCTATGCAGAGGCATACACAAAAGCCCTGTATAACCATATAAACAATTGCATAAAAACAGCTATACCAGACTGAAATAAACCCAGGTCAAACCACAAAAATAAGCCACCCTGGTGGACCCCTAGTATTAATAGGTTGTACAATAAAAGAAAGAAAATCCTGTCAAGAAGTAAGAGGGAATGTGCTCAACAGAGAAATAAGTCCCTCATTAGTCTAAACAAGTGAATCAGGGAACTAATCAAGTCTCTGATAGCAGACTTTGAGGTAAAAATAGCCTCCAAAGCTAAGGATAACCATAAGGCATTTTTCAGTTATGTCTACAGTCTTAAGGGCAACACCCAACAATGTGAGGAATTAGTTGTAGATGATATCACCTATACTTAGCTGGAAGACATAGCAAATCTGCTGGCTGACAAATTCAGCTCAAATTTCACCTCCTCATCACCCCCAGTTCTCCCCCAAAAATTACCCTCCACCACTCCACCACCAATTATCATTAAAGAACAGGTTGCCAATGCACCCTCTAAAGCTGAAAACAACAATGGGGCCTGATAGTGACCCCCCACTTGTGTGAGCAAGGAATCCTCTCACTCCAGCTAAAAGCAAAGAAAACTCTAACCAGCAATCATCCAAACATGGACTGCAGCCCCTGGTTTAACTCCAGGAACCTTGTTGTTGCCGCTTGTGTAGTGTAGGTGCCAGCTTTTGTAACTACAGTTATGCTTTGTTAAAATCTGTTACAGTCAGTTAGAGTGCATACCCCAAGGGCAATAGCTGCAAACTTTCTTCCTCTTAGCCCACCCCGCCCCTTTCATTCCATTTCACTGTTGATAATTTGTTGTATGTTAAGATACTTAGCTCCTCTCAGTAGTCATAGCCTTCAGTCCCTCCTCCTCAATACTTGCTCTTCACTAAACACCAAACAGAGGTGCAAAGTCTCCAGCTGCTTTTATCTTTAGCTATTTTGTGTGCAGCAATCAATGAGCAAAGGAGAATACAAATATAAAAGAGAATAAAATCTGCCATTGCAGACTAGTAAGCAGCATACAACTTCCACCTGTGGTATACTCCTACACATAGTTTTTCTTGGAGAAATCTTCCAGTCCCTGAACAAGGGTGCCTGTATGTTTACCTTATTTCCTTGGCTGTCCTTGATAATTAGCTAGGTTTAGTCCCTTGGATTCTCCCCTGCTACTTTAAAGTCCAATTGAAGGTTTCCCTCCCTTCCCTCACCCCCAAGTGATTGCTTTGGTACAACACACCAAGGATTTTAAAAACCCTTGGTGCCATACTTGCTGTAATTGCAGCTGAAAGCCCTCCAGGTGTAGCATCTCTAGTAAGTGATAGTATTATTTTTCTTGTTTTCGGTGTTGTATTCCACACTGTAAACTCACTCAGGGCATGAATATAAGCTACTTTATTAACTGTGTCTTCATGTAAAGCTTTTTTGTTTGTTTAATTGTCATAACTACCTGCTATGCGCGAACTCTTTTTTCTCTCCTCCACGTTTGTTTCTCTTTCTCCCTAAAGTACCCTGCTCCCCATTGCGCTGTTCCTGATATAGTCTCTAAGTACCTCCCTACCTGGTGACAAAGGACCCTATCGAAATACCTGCGGTCTCATCTAACAGCCTTATTTCCCTGCACCCTCTCTCAAGGAAGCAAGAAAGTATGTGGTTAAGTCCTGCTTGTAAAGCTGACTACTGTCTACTATTGCTTCAGAGGTTCTAAAGTACGCTATGGGCCTGAACAGCCAGCAGCCTTTACCCCCCTCCTATCTTCCCTGTATCCAACAAACCTGTTCTACTTTATATTAACCCCATTTCTCTAGTTCTAAACCAGCTAGCTCCCAAACATGCTTACCTGCAATACTAGATCTGCCCACTAGGTGGCATCATTATCCCATCCTTTATCTCTTGCGTATCCCTCTGTATTTCATCTGTAATTCACTAGGTGGCACCCTTATCCCATCCTTTATCTCCTGCTTATCCCGCTGTATTTCGTCTGTAATTACACTACATCTCTTAAGTCCTAGACCTGCTCTTATTTTCTCACTTGCCCTTTACTTCAACGGTCTACACCCGCCTGTTTTTTTCTCATAGACTTCTGTTTTATCTCTGATCTTTCCCACTCCTGACTTGCCTAACTTTCCTGACAAACAAACCCAAAAAAACATTGAAACCAAAAGCTTAAAATAGCTGCAGAAAACGGGTCAAGTGGTGCTGCTGTACCTGACCGATAATTCTTTCTTTCTTTTCGCCTATATCCAAATATCCACAGCCACATATTGCTTCAATGTAAAGATATTTATTTAAGCGATACCAACTTCAATAGACTTTGGTTAATTAAAAACAGCAAAAATAAAACGCTTGTCATTTCCAAAAATTTCCCTTACCAAACCACCTACCTCACTCTTATTAACTCACCTCAACATGCGTAGCGTTAATAACAAAGTTGCACAACTCCATGCTCTCTTGGAAGTCTACTCCTTTGACATTCTTTGTTTAACAGAAACTTGCTTAAAACCTGTAACTAAAGACAATGAAGTCATCCCACCCAGTTATAATATTTTGCGACTTGACAGTGCAACCAAAAAGGGTGGTGGTGCAGCTATCCTATTTAAATCTGGGTTACAGATTACTACCTACGACTATAAACCACCTCAAGACTCCAACACTGAAATTCTTATTACCAAGCTTCAACTTAACACATTCAAATCCATCTATATTATCTGTATCTATCTTCCTCCTGGTAATAACATTGCCACCATAGAAAATATCCTTTGTTGGTTATCCCAAAATTTACCCCAAGAAACCCTAATCCTAGGTGATTTTAACATTGATTGGAAGTGTTGTAGCAGTAGCCACCCTACCAGCCATATTAACCTTTTTGGTTTTTCTCAAACCATTACCTCCCCTACCAGGATAAACAAGCCTAATAAGAAAGAAAGTATCTTAGATTAAATTCTCATAAATAATCATCCCCAGACATATGAAGCTGGAACCCTCCCTGATGATGTAAGTGAACACTCACTAACCTACATCATCAGGCTTAAATCCAATCTACCTAATCCAACCATATTTAGGACAATTAGAACCAAGAAAAACTTCAACCCCGATCTCTTCCAAAGAGAACTAAGAGCATGTAACTGGTCTCCCTTAAAATTCCTCACACTGGAGGAAGCTGTTAATTACTTTAATTCTAACTTCCTAGCCGTACTAGACCACCATGCACCAACTCGCTCTATTAGAATGAGAACTAAATCTGCCCCATGGCTTTCAAAAGAAACCAGGCAAAAAATCCATCTCAGAAATAAATACTGGAATAAATCTCGTTTAACTAAAAACCCACTAGACCAACAAAACTTCAGACAGCTGAGAAATGAAACTAAAAAGCTATACTGTCTGACAAAAGAAACTACTACCTACAATTCCAGCAGACTCACCATAATAAACCACAAAAGTTCTGGGCGAGTATTAATCAATTATTACACCCAGGTCAATCCATCACACCAAACCCACAAGGCACAGACCAGGAGAATCCCAAGCAGACTGCTAATACCTTTAATACCTTTTTCAGTGAGGCCATTCAAACTCTAGCCAGTCAGTTATCTATTCAGAACTTAACAATATCCAACTCTAACTCTAAACCATCCCCTCCATTTCTCTTCCAGCCAGTCCCAACAACATATATTTTTACACTTATCCAAAAACTGAAACCGTGCACTCCTTCAGCAGACCAACTACCCACTGAATATCTACAAAAGGCAGCCAAATCCATCGCCTATCCCATTTCCATTCTCATCAATAGAACCATCAGTGAAGGACACATCCCTAAAATCTGGAAAGTATCCCATATTATCCCCCTTCACAAGGGTGGGAACTCTACTGAACTCTCCAATTACCGTCCCATAGCCCTACTTTCTCCCTTAGCAAAGATCATGGAAAATGCATCCACAGACAATTGCTAGACCACCTAATCCAAAATAACTTACTTTCAAACTCTCAACATGGTTTCAGACCTTCCCATAGCACTACTACTGCCCTCCTTTCCTTTACTGACTGTATTAACAAAAAACATAACCTCAATATGCTTTCCTCTGCACTGTTTATAGATCTGTCTAAGGCATTGGATATGGTAAATCACCAGATACTTATAAATATCCTCAAATCCCTGTCACTAGATGCACTAGCTATAAAATGGTTCCAGTCCTACTTAGATAACAGGCAACAGACTGTACTTTGGCATAACATTCTATCTACCCATCTGCCCGTTAACATTGGTGTTCCTCAAGGGTCCATATTAGGACCTCTCCTGTTTTCTATATTTATCAACGACCTTCACCTAGCAATCCCCCAAGCTACATGCATACAATATGCAGATGATTCCACACTTATATGCTCAGCCACATCTATATCTGAACTTCACTCCCTTACCCAAAATGTGTTTAACACAGTCGAACAATGGTTTACACAGCGCTGTCTCCTTCTGAACCCCCAAAAAACTAAACTCCTCCTTTTTGCTCCTACTTGTAAGTCTCCCCCAATAGACTTCACAGTAACATCCAATAATGGTACTCTCATATCCCCAGATCCAACTACCAAACTACTAGGTATCACCATAGATAACAACCTTAACTTCGACAACAATACCTTAACATCTGTTAATAGAAAACTAGGCTGTGTCTACAGGATCAAACCCTTCCTCTCTCCTGCAGCTAGAATAACTATTGCCCACGCCCATCTAATTCCTACTCTCCACTATGCCTCACCCATATACACTAATCTTTCTAAAAACAGCCTTAATAAAATGGAAAACTCCTACAATAACATAGCCAGATTTGCTACAGGTAACCCTTTCGGAACCCACCACTGTTTTAATATAAAGCAGTTAGGATGGCTTGAATTACAAAATCAGCTTAAATTCCACCAGCTGACCATTGCCCATAAAACCCTTTACCAACCTACCAATACCCCTATACTATCTAGCCTCATTACCCCTTACAACAATCTAAAGACCTTACGATCATCACATAAACTTCTTGTAAATAGTTGTACATCAAACAACAGGGCTGGGGACTCTCTTTTCTCTAATACTGCTGGAAAATCCTGGAACCTTATTCCTAACAAACTTTACTCTCTTCCCTCTATATCACTCTTTAATACCAAATTGAAACTTTTCCTCAGAACACACTGGTTGTGCCCCTGTACTACTAAACCTGACTGATCAACTAGCTCTTCTTACCTGGTTCAACCTACCCTCCTCTTCTCAGTAATCAAGTTCCTTTTCTTAATAACAACTTACCTTGTCCTTCTATACTATTACTTACATCTTCAGAATCTCATTAAGGAGACTACTTTTACTAATATATTGTATAATTTCAGCTCCTACTTTTTCTTTATGACTACTTGTATACTAATATATTGTATAATTCTGCTGCCATCTTTTTCTTTATGATGTATTGCAACTACATTTGGTATTGTACTAATTGTATTTGTATACTTTGCACTATGTTATGAACGAATGACCTATTTGGTTATTCTCTGTACTGCACCTGCAATGTTCATTGTATACATTCATTTTTGTTTATGTGATTTTGTTTGTTTCCTCGGAGCTTATCTCCCCGGGCCTCTACTGAAAATGGACATGTATCCAGTTAGACTAGCCTGGTCAACAAATGTAAAATAAAAATAAAAGAAATAAAATAAATAAAATAATATACCAGATTGCCTCTTGAACAGCTTAAATCAGGACTTATCAGGTCTATTAGGATCTCTATTTAACCACAGCATCTGGACTGACTCTGTCTCTATAAAGTGGAGGACAGCAACAGTCATCTCTCTGCATACAGGTGGCCATCTACTGACCCAGGAAATTACAGACCCTTATGTTTGACTAGTCTTATATGTAAAGCCATGGAAAGAATAATTATGGACCTGATAAATAATAACATAGGAGACCTCCAAACACTGGACCTGACCAAATTTGGCTTTGTCAAAGGCAGGTCATGCCTACTGAACCTGGTGGATTTCTTTGAAAAAGTCACTAAGGCCATGGATAAAGGTAAAAGAGTGCATACAGTCTACCTTGACCTGGCTAAGGCATTTGATATAATTCCCCACTTAGGTGTTATAAATTAAACTTACAAAACTGGACATAAATCCCTATATCTCCAGAGGGACAGCCAATTGGCTCATAGACAGGACACATGTGGTTATAGTGGGTGACTCCAGATCCATCAAGAAGCCAGTTACTAGTGCTGTGCCACAGGGCTCAGTGCTGGGACCAGACCAGTTACTAGTGGTGTAGCACAGGGTTCAGTGCTGGGACCAGACCAGTTACTAGTGCTGTGCCACAGGGCTCAGTGTTGGGACCACTCCTGTTCAGAATATACTTCTCTAAAGTCAAGGCTAATGTGGAAGGCCTCAGGATGACAAAGTCTGCTGATGACTGCATGCTGGGGGCAATCACTGAATCCACCAGTGATGGAGATATCCTTCAGGAGGGTCTAGATCAGACCAATGATTGGTGCCAGAATCAATGCCTAAAACTAAATGCAAAAAAAAAAAAGAATTATCATACCCTTTGAGAAGTCAAATACCCCTGCAAATTACAACATCAATAGCACATCCCTTAGAGTGGGCTTGGAGGTGAGAGGTCTAGGTACACAGATAGATAGCAGCCTGATCTTTGACTGCCATGTATCCACAGTGGTGAGGAAATCCTTTTATGTGGCACAATTTATAAGTAAAGGTATAGCATCCAGAGCCATGGAAATTATAGTCCCACTGGACTCAGCCCTCATTAGACCAGTAATCAGGTATAGTGCACCATTTGGCCTGTACTTGACTAGGCACTTATGGCAGCTGGAATGACCTCCAAGGTTCCTCACAAAGAAAATACATGGTGTAAACAACACACACTATGTGGCTGGACTAAACAACCTATCCCTTTACTCTGTCTCCTACCAACTATTAAGGGATGACCTATGCCTGACCTAAAAGACACTCACAAATCCAGCCCTGATGAAGCTGCTGCAAGTCAAAGAGCATGAGGGTCACCAGATATAAGGATCTAAACTTAATCAGTGACTCAATTAAAACATGTTGGGAGACAGATATGTGTCTCAGAGATTGTCCCTTCTTTGGAACAGGCATCCTATTCACATTAATCAGAGCCCTTCCCTGGCCCACTTTAAATGCAACTTGCATCAATGGATGGGGAATCACAAATTCATGCCTGGGGTAGTGCATACGCTCTTATTTACAGGAGCAATCTGTAAGATACTCAATGCACAGGCACAAATCCATGCCATCATGTTTCCCCTTGGGGCCATATATTGCATAAAATCAGGTTATATTGGCTAGGCCTGTAAGGGGCCCTTAAGCCGTTAGCTGAGTAATCTACTATGAACCTATCAACATGTGATGCTGTCCTGTTCTAGAGCTGCTGTATGACACATCCACATTCCTGTGGAATTCCTGCTTGCTGGTTTGGGGTTAGTACATGATGATGACAACCTATGAGGAGCAGTATGACACACCACCTTCCTGTGGGGTTATTACACGATGAAGTTGTCCTGTTCTGGGTCTGCTGTATTATACACCCACCTTCCTGTGGATTTCCTATATGCTAGTGTGGGATTCATACATGATGATGCCAATCATTTCTGCGGTAGCAGTATGACACAGCCACCTTCCCATGGATTTCCTATACGCTAGTGTGGGATTTGTACATGACAATAACCTAGTACCAACCTATGAACCTATGATGCCAATCATTTCTGCAGTAGCAGTGTAATGCTCCCACTTTCCTGTGGAGTTCCGATATGCTAGTGTGGGATTCGTACATAATGATGTCAGTCATTTCTGCAGTAGCAGTATGACACACCCTCCATCCTGTGGCGTTCCTGATACTAGTGTGGGATTTGTACATGATGATGCCAGTCATTTCTGCAGTAGCAGTATGATACACCCACCTTCCTGTGGAGTTTATATATGCTAGTGTGGGATTCGTACATGATGATGTCAGTCATTTCTGCAGTAGCAGTATGACACACCCACCATCCTGTGAAGTTCCTGATACTAGTGTGGGATTCGTACATGAAGATGTCAGTCATTTCTGCAGTAGCAGTATGACACACCCACCATCCTGTGGAGTTCCTATATGCTAGTGTGGAATTTGTACATGATGATGTCAGTCATTTCTGCAGTAGCAGTATGACACACCCACCTTCCTGTAGAGTTCCTGATACTAGTGTGGGATTGCTACATGATGATGATGATGTTGTTCTGTTTCGTAGATGTCATATTACAGACCCACCTCCCTTTGGAGTTCCTGCAGACTAGTTTGGGTTTAGTACATGATGATTCTGACCAGTTCTAGAGCAGCTGTGTGACACACCACCTTCCTGTCAGGTTAGTACCAGAGGATGCTGTCCTGTTGGGTCTACTTCTCATCAAATTTACACTTCAGTGAATATTACTTTAGTGATACCAGTTGTTTGAATCTGCACATTGTCAAAAATACACTTCACTGGAACCTAAATCTCTGAAAGTTAAAGCAACATCATGTGATGTAGTTGTGCCTTTAAATGAGTTCAACCTTTGACATCATTCCAGTTGTGAGGCATGACGGATGTTACAGTAGTGTCAGCAATCTTTAGCTTATGGTAAATTATTTTTACCTTGATCGTAACTTTGAAATGAAGATCGCACTACAGTAAGGATAGGGAAATCTATCCTTGCTGTCACTGTAGTGCAATCTCAGAGTTGGTATATATAATTTGCAGGGGGTGTGGGGGTGCAGAGGGCTTGCACCCCTGCAAAAATGTTAGGAATTGTGTGTTTTTTGTTTTTTTATTTTTTACGTATGTGTATGTTTGGTGTTTTGTGGTTCAGGAAAGTAAGTGTTCAGACTAATGTAGTTTCAAACAACCAGTGTCACTAAACTAATATTCACTGCAGTGTAAATTTGATGAGAAAACATAGACCCTGTCCTGTTATGGAAATGTTGTATGACATATCCACCTTCCTGTGCGGTTAGTACATGATGATGCTGACTTTTTATGGAGCTGTAGTATGACACAGTCACCTTATTCTGAAGCTCCTGCATGCTAGTTTGGGGTTACTACATGATGATGTTGTTATGTTCTGTAGCTGCCATATTAGATATCCGTCTTTCTGTGGAGTGCCTGTATGCTAGTCATGTGCTGCTGAGTTGTTCCATGCCATGATCCCTTGATATGAAGTTATAGCATAACATGGTTACCTCACTCAAAAGACAGGGTGTGATCATTAACCTTGTTGTGAAGTTTCTGCATGACATTCCTGCTATGGTCTGGAGTCAGTATATTATACACTGTCCATGTTGTGCATTTAATGTATAGCATGGCCATCCTACTGATCTCAGCTCTGGCATTCACAATTTCCTGTGTCATTACTGCTTAGATTACTTGCCCTGATCTGACAGTGTTCCATGACTTGGTTTGAAGGTAATGCATGACACGCCTGCTTTGTTATGGAGTTATTGTACAGAATATCTGTCTCACTTTGTAGCTCTTTCATGCCATATCTGCCCTGTTGTGGGGTTCCTATATGAAATGTATTCATTGCTGTTTAGTAAGTACATGGTCCCAATCTAAAGATATTTGCTGACATTCCTTCTTTGATGTTGAAGTTGCATCATTGTGCATCTTCCCAAGCTCTGTAGTTACTAAATAACATGTCCCACTCTGATGTCATTGCATTGATAGGTGCCCTGCTGTGACTTTCTGGCATGGCATGAGTGGCCGCTCGGTAGTTACCGCATAGTCCATGTTTCATGCTGCATTGCTGCCGGATATTACATCATTTTTGCTCCTTAGTTGTTGCATGGCATGTCTGTCCTGCCCTGCAGTAACTGCATAGCTCATTTCATGCTGCATTGCTGATGGATATTACATCATCTTTGCTCCTTAGTTGTTGCATGGCATGTGTGGGATGCTCTGCAATTTCTGCATAGTACATGTTTTATGCTGCATTGCTGCTGGATATTATGTTATGTTTGCTCCTTAGTTGTGGCATGACATGTGTGGCCACTCTGCAGTTATTGCATAGTGCATGTTTCTTGCTGCATTGCTGCTGGATATTACATCATCTTTGCTTCTTAGTTGTTGCATGGCCTGTGTGGCCTGCTCTGCAGTTACTGCATTGTGCATGTTTCATGCTGCATTGCTGGTGGATATGACATCACCTTTGCTCCTTAGTTGTTCCATGGCATGTGTGCCCTGCTCTGCAGTTACTGCATAGTGCATGTTCCATGCTGCATTGCTGCTGGATATTATATCATCGTTGCACCTTATGCATGGCATGTGTGGCTGCTCTGCAGTTACTGCATAGTGCATGTTTCATACTGCATCACTGCTGGATATTACATAATCTTTGCTGCTTAGTTGTTGCATGGTATGTGTGGCCACTCTGCAGTTACTGCATAGTGCATGCTTCATGCTGCATTGCTGCTGGATATTACATCATCTTTGCTCCTTATTTGTTACATGGCATGTGTGGCCTGCTCAGCAGTTACTGCATGGTACATGTTTCATGCTACATTGCTGCTGGATATTATATCATCCTTGCTGCTTAGTTTTTGCATGGCATGCATGGTCTGCTCTGCAGTTACTGCATAGTGCTTGTTTCATACTGCATTCCTGATGGATATTACATCATCTTTGCTCCTTAGGTCTTGCATGGCATGTGTGGCCTACTCTGCAGTTACTGCATAGTGCATGTTTCCTGCTGCATTGCTGCTGGATATTACATCATCATTGCTCCTTAGTTATTGCATGACATGTGTGGCCCACTTGGCAGTTACTGCATAGTGCATTTTTCATGCCTTATTGCTGCTGGATATTATAACATTTTTGCTCCATAGCTGTTATGCTGAATTTGTGGACTACTCAAAAACTACATAGTGCATGTTTCATAATGCATTGCTGCTGTATATTATATCATCCAGAATACACGCTCTAGGGATATAAACCTCAACACAACAATGAATAGAACATGCTGGAGGGATAGATTCCCTTTCACAGAGACTTCCCTTACTATGGAACAGGGTCCCGATCTACATAAGACAGAACCCCTCACTATCACTCTTCAAGAGGAACCTCGATGAGTGGATGGGTAACAGAAAGTTCACAGCGGGGATCACACCAGCAGCACCACTAGATAGGGGCCAAGGGTACTAGCTGCAAGTACAAGGGTCAAGGGGAACTACTAAAGGGGTGGTGAATACCGCACAACCTGGCTGGGCTAATATATGCCTTCGGGCAGATAGCCCAGTACCAACCTATGAAACTATGACATGTGTAGCCTATGCTGCAGTTACTGCACAGTGCATGTTTCATGCTGTATTGCTACTGGATATGACATCATCTTTGCTCCTTAGTTACTGCATGGCATATGTGGCTCACTCTGCAGTTACCACGTAGTGCATGTTTCCTTCTGCATTGCTGCTAGATATTACATCATCTTTGCTCCTTAGTACTTGTATGGCATGTGTGGCCCACTCTGCAGTTACTGCATAGTGCATGTTTCATGCTGCATTGCTGCTGCATATTATAACATCTTTGATCCTTAGCTGTTGCATTGCATGTGTGGCCCATTCTGCAGTTACTGCATTGTGCATGTTTCATGCTGCACTGCTGCTGGATATTATATCATCTTTGCTCCTTAAGTGCTGCATGGAGTGTGTGGCCTGTTCTGCAGTTACTGCATATTGCATGTTTCATGCTGCACTGCTGCTGGATATTATGTCATCTTTGATCCTTAGTTGTTGCATGGCATGTGTGACCCACTCTGCAATTACTGCATAGTGCACATTCCATTCTTCATTGATGCTGGATATTACACTGCCTTTGCTCCTTAGTTGTTGCATGGCATCTGTGGCCTGCTCTGCAGTTTCTGCATAGTGCATGTTTCATGTTGCATTACTTCTGGATATTACATCATCTTTGTTTCTTAGTTATTGCATGGCATGTGGGGCCCACTCTGCAGTTACTCCATAGTGCATGTTTCATGTTGCATTACTGCTGTATATTACATTATCTTTGCTCATTAGTTGTTGCATGGCATGTGTGGTCCACTCTGCAGTTACTGAATAGTGCTTGTTTCATGTTACCTTGCTGCTGGATGTTATATAATCTTTTCTCCTTAGTTCTTGCATGGCATGTGTGGCCTAATCTACAGTTACTGAATAGTGCATGTTTCATGCTGCATTGCTGCTGGATATTATATAATCTTTGCTCTTTTGTTGCTGCATGGCATCTGTGACCCAGTCTGCAGTTACTGCACAGTGCATGTTTCATGCTGCATTGCCACTGGATATTACATCATCTTTGCTCCTTAGTTGTTGCATGGCATGTGTGTCCTGCTCTACAATTACTGCATAGTGCATGTTTCATGTTGCATTGCTGCTGGATATTATAACATGTTTGCTCCAAAACTGTTCCATTGCATGTGTGGCTCACTCAGCAGTTACTGCATAGTGCATGTTTCATGCTGCATGACTGTTGGATTTTACATCATCTTTGCTCTTTAGTTGTTGCATGACATGTGTGGCCCCTCTGGATTTATTGCATAGTGCATGGTTCATGCTGCATTGCTGCTGAATATTACATCATCTTTGCTCCTTAGTGGTTGCATGACATGTGTAATCTGCTCTGCCATTACTGTACAGTGCATGTTTCATGCTGTATTGCTACTGGATATTACATCATCTTTGCTCCTTAGTTGTTGCATGGTATATGTGGCCCACTCTACTGTTACTGCATAATGCATATTTCATGCTACATTGCTGCTGGATGTTACATCATCTTTGCTCCTTAGTTGTGCATGTCTTGTGTGGTCTGTTCTTTAGTTACTGCATAGTGCATGTTCCATGCTGCATTGTTGCTGGATATTACATCATCTTTGCTGCTTAGATGTTGCATGGCATGTGTGTCCCACTCTGCAATTACTGCATAGTGCATGTTTCATGCTGCATTGCTGCTGGATACTACATCATCTTTGCTCCTTAGTTGTTGCATGGCATGTGTGTCCTGCTCTGCAATTACTGCTTATTGCATGTTTCATGTTGCATTGCTGTTGGATATTATAACATCTTTGCTCCATAGCTATTCCATTGCATGTGTGGCTCACTCAGCAGTTACTGCATAGTGTAATCTGCTCTGCCATTACTGTACAGTGCATGTTTCATGCTGTATTGCTACTGGATATTACATCATCTTTGCTCCTTAGTTGTTGCAGGGTATATGTGGCCCACTCTACTGTTACTGCATAATGCATATTTCATGCTACATTGCTGTTGGATGTTACATCATCTTTGCTCCTTAGTTTTGCATGGCATGTGTGGTCTGCTCTTTAGTTACTGCATAGTGCATGTTCCATGCTGCATTGTTGCTGGATATTACATCATCTTTGCTTCTTAGATGTTGCATGGCATGTGTGTCCCACTCTGCAATTACTGCATAGTGCATGTTTCATGCTGCATTGCTGCTGGATATTACATCATCTTTGCTCCTTAGTTGTTGCATGGCATGTGTGTCCTGCTCTGCAATTACTGCTTAGTGCATGTTTCATGTTGCATTGCTGTTGGATATTATAACATATTTGCTCCATAGCTATTCCATTGCATGTGTGGCTCACTCAGCAGTTACTGCATAGTGCATGCTTCATGCTGCATTGCCACTGGATATTACATCATCTTTGCTCCTTAGTTGTTGCATGGCATGTGTGTCCTGCTCTACAATTACTGCATAGTACATGTTTCATGTTGCATTGCTGCTGGATATTATAACATGTTTGCTCCAAAACTGTTCCATTGCATGTGTGGCTCACTCAGCAGTTACTGCATAGTGCATGTTTCATGTCATGACTGTTGGATTTTACATCATCTTTGCTCTTTAGTTGTTGCATGACATGTGTGGCCCCTCTGGATTTATTGCATAGTGCATGGTTCGTGCTGCATTGCTGCTGAATATTACATCATCTTTGCTCCTTAGTTGTTGCATGACATGTGTAATCTTCTCTGTCATTACTGTACAGTGCATGTTTCATGCTGTATTGCTACTGGATATTACATCATCTTTGCTCCTTAGTTGTTGCATGGTATATGTGGCCTACTCTACTGTTACTGCATAATGCATATTTCATGCTACATTGCTGCTGGATGTTACATCATCTTTGCTCCTTAGTTTTGCATGGCATGTGTGGTCTGCTCTTTAGTTACTGCACAGTGCATGTTCCATGCTGCATTGTTGCTGGATATTACATCATCTTTGCTGCTTAGATGTTGCATGGCATGTGTGTCCCACTCTGCAATTACTGCATAGTGCATGTTTCATGCTGCATTGCTGCTGGATATTGCATCATCTTTGCTCCTTAGTTGTTGCATGGCATGTGTATCCTGCTCTGCAATTACTGCTTAGTGCATGTTTCATGTTGCATTGCTGTTGGATATTATAACATCTTTGCTCCATAGCTATTCCATTGCATGTGTGGCTCACTCAGCAGTTACTGCATAATGTAATCTGCTCTGCCATTACTGTACAGTGCATGCTTCATGCTGTATTGCTACTGGATATTACATCATCTTTGCTCCTTAGTTGTTGCATGGTATATGTGGCCCACTCTACTGTTACTGCATAATGCATATTTCATGCTACATTGCTGCTGGATGTTACATCATCTTTGCTCCTTAGTTGTGCATGTCTTGTGTGGTCTGTTCTTTAGTTACTGCATAGTGCATGTTCCATGCTGCATTGTTGCTGGATATTACATCATCTTTGCTGCTTAGATGTTGCATGGCATGTGTGTCCCACTCTGCAATTACTGCATAGTGCATGTTTCATGCTGCATTGCTGCTGGATATTACATCATCTTTGCTCCTTAGTTGTTGCATGGCATGTGTGTCCTGCTCTGCAATTACTGCTTAGTGCATGTTTCATGTTGCATTGCTGTTGGATATTATAACATCTTTGCTCCATAGCTATTCCATTGCATGTGTGGCTCACTCAGCAGTTACTGCATAGTGCATGTTTCATGCTGCATTGCCACTGGATATTACATCATCTTTGCTCCTTAGTGGTTGCATGACATGTGTGACCTGCTCTGCCATTATTGTACAGTGCATGTTTCATGCTGCATTGCTACTGGATTGTACATCATCTTTGTTTCTTAGTTGTTGCATGGTATATGTGGCCCACTCTACAGTTACTGCATAATGCATATTTCATGCTGCATTGCTGCTGGATATTGCATCTTCTTTGCTGCTTAGTTGTTGCATGGCATGTGTGGCCCCTCTGCATTTAGTGCATAGTGCATGGTTCATGCTGCATTGCTGCTGAATATTACATCATCTTTGCTCCTTAGTGGTTGCATGGCATGTGTGACCTGCTCTGCCATTACTGTACAGTGCATGTTTCATGCTGCATTGCTACTGGATTGTACATCATCTTTGCTCCTTAGTTGTTGCATGGTATATGTGGCCCACTCTACAGTTACTGCATAATGCATACTTCATGCTGCATTGCTGCTGGATATTGCATCATCTTTGCTCCTTAGTTGTTGCATGGCTTGTGGGGCCCACTTTGCAGTTACTGCATAGTACATGTTTCATGCTGTATTGATGTTGGATATTACATCATATTTGCTCCTTAGTTGGTGCATGGCATGTGTGGCCCACTCTGCAGTCTCTGCATAGTGCATGTCTCATGTTGCATTGCTGCTGGATATTACATTTTCTTTGATCCTTAGCATACCTCTCAACCTAGAAACATCAAAAATCTGGGCAAGGCCCATGAAAAATAGGTACAAATCTGTATGCTGATTAACATATCATTTGCATATATAATTATGTAACCTCACCCACTCCAATGGGATTGTGGGATACCAACTTTCAAACGCAAACTGAAGAAAAGACAACCAAAATATGGCACCAGAGTCCCCCTGCAGCCATTTCAATGTCCCATTACCTTGCAGTTTCTCCCCATTTACCATAAACACTAATGTGTGCATACTGCTTTACTTCTACAATTATTATTTGGATTTTATTTTTACATTTTGCAGCACAACAATGCAAACACTAACAGACATCTCCTAAATAAAGCAATACTGTCTCACAATGAAAAAAAAACTTGGCATTAAAACTTCTCTGCTCTTGAAACTCACATTCATTGAAATAGCATTGAAACCCACATATCACAGCCAAAGAAAATGCATCTGGCCAGTGGTGGATAAAGATTACCTTTGCGATGTTTTCAATTCATTGGCCCCTTGCACACAAAACAAGAAACATACGTGTGTTCTTTTCTTTGATACACCTTTCTGACTTTATTAACTTACATTCCTTGTATAATACAGCATGCATGTTAGAAAGAGCATATTTTAAATTTATTGTTTAAACACTTTACCAGTAGGCTGTACTGTAGGCGATGAAACAAAATGCATGAACCAATAATAACAAAACTGCCCAATTCAGAACATTTCCATCATAAAAGTCTACTTTTACACCACACTATAAATAGAGTGACAGTAGTGTAAGCCATAGGCATATTGCACAGCTTCTCACACTTATTTTCAACTTCAGTTTTTTTTTGATGGGGGGCAAAAGGTCAAAAACCAGGGCCACATTTTAAACATTGCTTGTATAATTTTGTAAAGTTGCTAGAATAAAATGTGTTACCACCATGCATGTCACTGGCAAGTTTTGAACCCAGTGCCCTATGCAGTACAGTCAGAGCAACATACCATTATGCCAAATCAGTAGTTTGCTGAAAAAAAGAAAGACTGAAACTTAATGACTAACATTTAGTGAATTCAGTTCTCACTTCTCACCATAGCTCTCAACTCTTAGCACAAAAAACCTGAACAACAAAGCCTTAGCTCTCAACTCTTAGCTCAAACAAGCTAGACAAAGCTCAGAAATGGTGGCTATGGACTTTAGGTTCTTTTTACCCTGTACCAAAGGTACAGGGTTTGAGCCTGCATACCTGTAGCCACCAGGTGCAATACATGAGGGCATTTTCACACCACACACACTATACTATTTGGTAGTTACTAGACATATAGTCCAGGAAACTATTGAGGAGCCTATCTAAATTTCAGCACAGCACTCTTTCTTTAAGTGACTTACTCATAGTGGGCAAATTGAAGTGGAGGGAATCAAACCTTGGACTAAAGGGAGGAGCATATTAGTAGCTCACACTCTTTATCCTCCTCACTAACTGCCAGAAATGCTATGAAATATGATGAGCACATCTGCACTGGAACTGCCATTTACATCTTTATATTTTTATATGTTCAATTTGACACTGTGAGGTGGTTGAAAAAGAATATATGGTGAAAGTTGAATATTTGAGTCAGATTGCATGAATGTGTTATACATTTAAAATGCCATAAGTAAAGGAAATTTATATAACAGAATCATGTTTGCTCAGTGTGTTTGCATACTAATTTAGGATATATATTTTTCACCAGGGAATAACTGACATAAATGGGTTGTTTTCCCATGGACCATTATTGGTATTCATTTGAGTCCTATTAAAAGAAGATGGTTCTATCAACCACTGAGTTTCACTGGATTAGAAATGACACATCTATTAGATATTAGGGCAGCTGCTTTTCTTAAAATATTCCAGAGGTGATACATCAAGATTAGAACTGTTTATCAGGCCAATACCAACTGGAATATGAGAGCTATTTCAAAGCTTTGACAGACAATAACAATTGCCATGGCAAGCCTACATGGGATATTGAAAACAAGAAATCATGGAGGAAAATATGGCAGTGGACTTCACAATTACATGGCACTAAATGGAAAAAGAATGCTGTTACAATTGTCTCCCTGTTATTAATATGGCTATAAATAGAACTGAGGATCACACTTGGAAGCATATCCATAAACAGTTAAAGGATATATGCACAGCAAATGCTTAGAGAAAAGGAAGTGCTACTGCAATGAGGTAGCATACATTCCATACCTCTGTAACTTTTCTTCAATGATTTGTGGAATCATCTGCCTGTTATTTTAATACCAGTTGTTCTTTCCTTACATTTTGACGAAGATTTTCTGTTGTGGTGGTGACATTACAGCTTCAGGTAACAAAACAAAAGTAAGGATTGTTAATTTTTGGCTAGAATTCAGAGATATGTAAGGGAATGCACAGAGCAAATTAGCACAGGTTATAGGAGTGCACAAGGTGAAGCAATTAAGAGACACAGTATGACTGCTCAATGTAAAAATAGCACAATATGCAGCCCATCAGCAAATTACTGCACAATGAAACTGAAATGAGATATCCCATGCAAATGATTCATATAGATTCCAGAAATGATGGTATCAGCTCTCTCTCTCTCACACACACACACACACACACACACACACACACACACACACACACACACACACACACACCTCGAGTCCAAACCTGCTAAGCTGCCCTGCTGACTCCAGTCCTGCTGAATAATACCATCCAATTCTGCTCACGATGTCCTGCTGCATAATACATCCAATTTTACGATGTCCTGCTGAATAATACATCCACTATGCAGTAACTGCGAGTGGGCCAAACATGCTTGCTGAAATAAATTTAATTGTGCAATTGCAAAGATATTTCCACTCCACTCCTACTTGTGCATTCCCCAAAACATATCCTGCTCGCTCTTGCAATACGAGTGCGTTTGCAGTTGCTATTCTAAATGTATAACCTGTAATACAGCTAAACTGCTGCTAATACAACTCCAAATGTTTCCCGCTCACCGGAAATGATGACGTGAGTTCAAGGAGCTCAATTCCGACTGGCTAATAGCCCTGACGAGCTGACATCATTGTGCACGTGATGACGTCAGTGTCAACAGCGCAAACTTCGAAAAAATTAATAAAACTATAAGAAAAAAATCAGAAATGAAGGGGTGCCACTCGGGAATCATGGCACCTCTTCATTTGGACCCCAAAACTCAGTAAAAACTGAGTAAATTGGTATGGTTGAGAGGTCTGCTCCTTAGTTCTTGCATGGCATGTGTGGCCCACTCTGCAGTTACTGCATAGTGCATGGTTCATGCTGCACAGCTGCTGAATATTACATCATCTTTGCTCCTTAGTGGTTGCATGGCATGTGTGACTTGCTCTGCCATTACTGTACAGTGCATGTTTCATGCTACATTGCTACTGGATTGTACATCATCTTTGCTCCTTAATTGTTGCATGGTATATGTGGCCCACTCTACAGTTACTGCATAATGCATACTTCATGCTGCATTTCTACTGGATATTGCATCATCTTTGCTCCTTAGTTGTTGCATGGCTTGTGGGGCCGACTTTGCAGTTACTGCGTAGTACATGTTTCATGCTGTATTGATGTTGGATATTACATCATCTTTGCTCCTTAGTTGGTGCATGGCATGTGTGGCCCACTCTGCAGTTTCTGCATAGTGCATGTCTCATGTTGCATTGCTGCTGGATATTACATTTTCTTTGCTCCTTAGTTCTCGCATGGCATGTGTGGCCCACTCTGCAGTTACTGCATAGTGCATGGTTCATGCTGCATTGCTGCTGCATACTATAACATCTTTGCTCCGTCGCTGTTGCATTGCATTTGTGGCCCACTCTGCAGTTACAGGGTTATACATATTTCATGCTACATTATATCAGCTTTGCTCCTTAATTGCTGTATAACATGTGAGGTCTGCTCTGCAGTTACTGCATAGTGCATGTTTCATCCTGCATTGCTGCTGGATATTATGTCATCTTTGCTCCTTCATTGTTGCATAGCATGTCTGGCCCACTCTGCAGTTGCTGCATAGTGCATGTTCCATTCTACATTGCTGCTGGATATTCTATCATCATTGCTCCTTAGTTATTGCATGGCATTTGTGGCCTGCTCTGCAGTTACTGCATAGTGCATGTTTCATGCTGCTTTGCTGCTGGATATTACATCATCTTTACTCCATAGTTGTTGCATGGCATGTCTGGCCCACTCTGCAGTTACTGCATAGTGCATGTTTTATGCTGCATTGCTTCTGGATATTGCATCATCTTTGCTCCTTAGTTGTTGCATGGCATGTGTGACCTGCTCTGTAGTTACTGTATAGTGCATGTTTCATGCTGCATTGTTGCTAGATATTATATAATCTTTGCTCCTTAGTTCTTGCATTGTATGTGTGGCCCACTCTAAAGTTACTGCATAGTGCATGTTTCATACTGCATGTTTCATGCAGTACTCCAGATGGCTTAGTGGTTAATGTCTTTGCCTCCCATGCACAAGGTACAAGGTTCAATCCTGACCTCTGACCAATGCCTGTTTGGAGTTTGCTTGTTCTCCCTGTGTCTCCATGGGGTTTCTCCCATGTCCAAAAAACATGCTGAGTGTTTCCATCTCAAACCCACTAAGGAATGGAGCTCTGGGAAGCAACACAGAGTCTTCATGGTGCCCTATAGGGAGAAGAGTTGCACAGAGCAACTGCTTTGGGCATCTACTGTGGTGTACAGTATCCTCAAGATAGGAGAACACGGATCACAGACTGAGTGCCATGGCAGGGCTAGCCACTGACGTTGTAAAAATATGGCTCTAGATGATTCGGTCATGTTGACTAATGTCGACAACAATGGGCATGGGTAGTTACCGGTGATAAGTGGGTTGAGGACCCGGCCTAATCTGACCCACACCATGGGCCCATGCTAATGGTGGGAGGGGTATATGTGCCCCTATTGGCCAGTGTGTCCCCACCATAAAGCCCAGCAGCCCTGGATCAATAAGCTACTGGCTGGCCGGTGTCTAGTTGGTCAGCCTGAGTTACCTGGGATAGCTCTGTTGAGCAAAACTGGAAGTAAAACCAACCATCCTGCCAAACATGAACTGAGAATTGCTATGCTTAATGTTCCCTGACAGGATGCAGCTTGGAAGTGGATGACTTGATGATATGGAGGAGGCTGAACATCCTATGTATCCCAGAGATGAGATGTAAGTGTAGTGCAGCAAAGCCACTTGGCTTGGGATCCAGAGTCTACTACTCAGGTAGAGGGCAAGCTAGAAATGGTGTAGGAATTGTGGTGAGAGAGAGGCTTCAGAAGGCAGTAAGGGATATCATCAGAATTAAAGACAGAATCATGGCAGTCAGACTCCAGTGTAATGACAGGGCAGTATTCATAATCTCAGCCTATGCCCCACAGCAGGGCTTTGATAGTGCATTCAGACAGCAGTTGCAGGACCTACTAGATAAAGCAGGACAACATGAATTGGTGTTGATGATGGGTGACTTGAATGCACATATTGGGACAGATATAACAGGATATGAGGACTGCCTGGGTCCACATGGGTGGGGAAACAGGAATAAAGAAGGAGAAGCCATTCTAGACTTCTTTCTGGAAAATGGCTTGATAGTAGCCAACGGATGGTTCAGAAAGAGAGACAGTCACAAGATCATATACAAGAGTAGCTAACATGCAACTCAGGTAGACTTCCTCCTAGTAAGGAAAATGCATGATTGCAAAGTCATCCCCAGTGAAACAGTTGACTCACAGCCTAAACCATTAGTTGCCACAATCAGCTGCAAGCAGTGGTCAGAGAAGGCTCTAAGGTCAACAAAGACCAGACTGAAGACCTGGAAGTTGACTGGAGAGAAAGTACAACAGTTCAAGAAATTACTCAGGGCTCTAGCACCCCAAGAAGAGGGGGAAATAGGTGGAGTTGAAGAAATATGGCAGCGCCTTAAAACAGCATGTGTCAGGACTACAGAAAAGATATGTGGCTGAGCCAGGTATGGAAACAAGGTACATAAGATAAACTGGTGGTAGAATGCAGAGGTCCAGGAAGTCATCAAAAGAAAAAAGGAGTGCAGGAAGAATTGGAAGACAGAAAAGACTGACCAGGCTAGGAAGGGCTACTTTTTGGCTAACAAAGAAGCAAGGAAAGAAGTTACAATAGCAAAGAATAGGGCATCAGAGGCACTCTACCAACTTCTGGAAATTGACTCAAAAAGGGGCACAAAGAAACTACATCAGGTTGCAAGGCAAAGACAGAAAGATGAAGAAGATAGTCAGACACCCTTCATAAGGGATGGCAGCAACAACCTGCTCAGCAGCCCAGAGGACATCAAAGGTAGATGGAAGGAGTATTTCCAGCAGCTTTTGAATGAAGAAAATCCCACAAAAGCTGTACTGCCCCAGAAACAGCCTACAATGAGAGAAGAAGAGGAGCCCACCCTAGATGACATAAGAACAGCACTAAGGAAGATGACATCAGGGAAAGCAGCAGGCTCAGATGAGGTCATAACAGATATGATAAAGATGCTGGGTGAGATAGGGGAGAAATGGCTCCTGAGGGTACAATAGCAATGTGGAGAGAAAGGCGTATCCCAGATGACTGGAGAATAAGCATACTCATGCCAGTATACAACAACAAAGGTGACATCCACAACTGTGGGCAGCACAGAGGCATCAAACTCCTATCACATTGCATGAAAGTTCTGGAGAGGGTGAGTGATAAACAGATACACAGAGTAGTAGAATGTAAAATGGGAGATGAGCAGTTTGGATTCAGATCAGGGTGCAGCACAACTGACCCGATGTTTGCATTGAGACAGATACTTGAGAATAAGCTAGAGATGAGGAGAGAGTCCAACTGGGCATTCCTATATTTGGAGAAAGCAAATGACAAGGTCCCAAGAAAGCTGATCTGGGCAGTACTGCAGTGGTTTGAAGTCCCAGAAACATTGGTAGAATTAGTGCAGGCTATGTACAAGGACCCAATGACTCAAGTACAGATGGTGTTCGGCCTCACATAGGGGTTCCCAGTGGGTGTGGGTGTACATCAGGGTTCAGCTCTGAGCCCACTGCTGTTCATACTGATGATGGACTACATTAGCAAACAGGTTGGAGGGGATAGAGCAACAAAGCTGCTGTATGCAGACGATGTGGCAGTACAGGCAGACTCTGAGCTAGAACGTCATCAAAGGATAGGCGAATGGAATGCAAATCTGAAAGCACATGGGATGAAACTAAGCACAGATAAGATGGTGGTAATGGCATCAAATTGGGGAAATCAGAATAAGCTGAGAAAAGAGATAGAAGGGATGATAGTGGAACAGGTAAACCATTTCAAGTATCTGGGAGGAGTAGTTGAGGAGAAGGGTAGTCTGAATGAAGAGGTCAAAGCTAGAATCAGAGGGGCTGCAGCCAACTGGCATAGAGTATCAGCCATAGTCTATGACAGAAGAATGCCAAAGAAGCTGAAAAGTAAGGTGTACAAGACAGTTGTACGACCAGTACTACTGTATGGTGCAGAAACCTGGGCAGTAAAGGCAGAACAGTTGAAGAAGCTAGAGGTGATGGAAATGAAGTGCCTGTGAAAGGTGGTAGGATGCACACTGCGGGACAGATGAAAAAATGAGGACATAAGAGCAGAAGCCAAAGTAGCTCAAATTGCAGAAAAGATCAAAGGGAACAGACTACTGTGGTTTGGGTACATGTGTAGAAAAGCAGAAGATAATCTGGTGAGGAAGATTTGGGACAGACAGGAAGAAGCTAAGAGGAAGTGAGGACATTCAGAAAAGAGGTGGATGGATTGTGTGAAAGATGATTTGCAACAGTCAGGCATGAGTGTTGAAGAAGGCAGGAGTGTGGCACTGAATCGAGAGAGTTGGCGACAGTTAACACGATACCCCGACCCCATGTAGAAAAATGGGAAAAAGTGGGCTGCTGCTGCTGATGATGATGATAATCAATATTACATCAACTTTGCTCCTTACCTGTTGCATTGCATGAGTGGCCCACTCTGCAGTTACTGCACCATGCATGTTCCATGCTGCATTGCTGCTGGATATTATGCCATCATTGCTCCTTAGTTGTTGCATGGCATGTGTGGCCTGCTCTGTGGTTACTGAATAGTGCATGTTTCATGCTGCATTGCTCCTGGATGTTATATAATCTTTGCTCCTTCGTTGTTTCATGGCATGTGTGGCCCGCTCTGTAGTTTCTGCATAGTGCATGTTTCATGCTGCATTGCTGCTGGATATTATGTCATCTTTGCTCCTTAGTTGTTGCACGGCATGTGTGGGCCACTCTGCATTTACTGTACAGTGCATGGTTCATGCTGCATTGTTGCTGGATATTATGTCATCATTGCTTCTTAGTTGTTGCATCACATGTGTGGCCTGCTCTGCAATTACTTCATAGTTCATGTTTCATGCTGCATTGCTGTGGGATATGACATCGTCTATGCTCCTTTAGTGTTGCATGCCATGTGTGGCCCTTTCTGCAGTTTCTGCATAGTGCATGTTTCATGCTATATTGCTGCTGGATATTACATAATCTTTGCTCATTATTTGTTGCATGGCATGTGTGGACCACTCTGCAGTTACTCTATAGTGCATATTTCATGCTGCAGTGCTGCTGTATATTGCATCATCTTTGCTCCTTAGTTGTTGCATGGCATGTGTGTCATGCTCTGCAGTTACTGCATAGTGCATGTTTCATGCTGTATTGCTGCTGAATATTATAACATCTTTGCTCCTTAGTTGTTGCATGCCATGTGTGTCCTGCTCTGTAGTTATTGCATAGTGAATGTTTCATGCTGCATTGCTGCTGGATATTACATCACCTTTACTCCTTAGTTGTTGCATGGCATGTGTGGCCCACTTTACAGTCACTGCATAGTGCATGCTACATGCTGCATTGCTGCTGGATATTATATCATCTTTGCTCCTTAGTTGTTGCATGCCATGTGTGGCCTGCTCTGCAGTTACTGCATAGTGCATGTTACATGCTGCATTGCTGCTGGATATTATATCATCTTTTCTCCTTAGTTGTTGCATGGCATGTGTGTCCTGCTCTGCAGTTACTGCATAGTGCATGTTTCATGTTGGATTGCTGCTGGATATTACATCATCTTTGCTCCTAAGTTGGTGCATGGCATGTGTGGCCCACTTTATAGTCACTGCATAGTGCATGTTACATGCTGTATTGCTGCTGGATATTACATCACCTTTGCTCCTTAGTTGGTGCATGACATGTGTGGCCCACTTTACAGTCACTGCATAGTGCATGTTACATGCTGCATTGCTGCTGGATATTATATCATTTTACTCCTTAATTGCTGCATGGCGTGTGTGGCCTGCTCTGCAGTTACTGCATAGCACATGTTACTTCCTGCATTGCTGCTGGATATTACATCATCTTTGCTCCTTAGATGTTGCATGGCATATGTGGCCCACTCTGCATTTAGTGCATATTGCATGTTTCATGCTGCATTGTTGCTGGATATTACATAATCTTTGCTCCTAAGTTGTTGCATGGCATGTGAGGCCCACATTACAGTCCCTGCATAGTGCATGTTATATGCTGCATTGCTGCTGGCTATTACATCACTGTTGCTCTTTAGTTGGTGCATGGTGTGTGCTGTACATTCTAGGTTTCCTAAATGTCATAAGTTTCATACTCCAAAATTACTGTACGGCATCACTCCCTTTTATACAGTTACTGAAAGGTGCATCTTTCTTGCTCATTAGCTATTTTGATGTTGTCTGCCTGTTTTGGGGTTTCTGTATGATATGTCTCCCCCTGCTCTGCAGTCAGTGCACAGTTTACCTTCCACACTCTAAAGTAACTGCATAACATATGTGCTGTGCTTTGGACATGATGCATCTAACATGGTCAATAATTAGTGCATGCTATATCCATTCTGTCTGACTAATAATATTGTGCTGCATACCTCACTTTCTGTGTCTGCCTTTTTCATTTAGTGTCCCCACTTAGTGGTTTTGGTTTTGTAACAGACTGGCTGCCTGGCTGTATGTAGTATTGTTTTATGTGTTACTCAGAGGAATAACCTCAGTCTCGCTTGCAACCCTAACTCCCCCCACCCCATACGATTATGGCATTCTTAGAAATCCTGTGTGGTTGCACAGCAATCTAAAGTTAAATAACAAGAAAAAAAGCTCTGTCATGTATGAAGCAATGCAGGCCTTTTGCAAGTTCTGTTTCCTTTTTTTACAAAGATATCACTTTTTTACTAATAGGAAAATGTGTGTGAATATAAATTAGCAATGACTGCATTTGCAGCTGTCCAACAGAAAAAAATGACTATTTATTTTTGTGAGAATTGTTAAATTGTGAATACTTCTGTGCTAAATACATAAAGGGCTGAATAATAAAATAAGCATCATTTAAACTTTCAACATTAGAAATGGGGACAGCCAACATCAGCAGAGTGGAGAAGGTTTAGTGTCATGCCATTGCTGTTTTACTGCATGCTTAGGTTCATTGCTAGTTGCTAGACATTAGAGAGCCTAGCCCAGTTCTCAATTGACCAAGAACATTGTGTAGTTAATTGATCTGCTTATAATCATACACTAGTTAAGTGGAAGGCAAAAGAATCAGACTCCAGACTGCAGGGTGCACTGTGTTATAGCCGTTAATCCCATACAATATTCCCATGCAGCAACTGACTGCTTGAGAACTCGGCCATCTAGTTAACATCGGCCAACCTTTCTCACAGCAGTAAAAGGACCCTGCTATGCTGCCTGGAGTTGGTTGTATCTAATAGGAATAAACAGCATCATTTTCTGTCCAACAGAATACTCTCTGGCCTTGGCTGTCCAATCATTCCGGACTTTTTGCTAAAGTTGTGCAAAACAATAGCTAGGGTATCTGGCACTCTGTTCATTTACCTGGTGTGCATTCTCAAGTCCTCATCTTTCAGCTGCAGAGAATAAAAGCAGATCCTCTCCCAGTCAAGGTCCTAAAAAAAAAACTTCTTCAGCCTGAAACAGTAGCAAACCACTTACAACTAATTTAACAAGTTCTAAAGCCCCACAAGATCAACTCAAATTTTGACACTATAGGTATGATACAGAAAAATCCATATTACTAGACAAAAAAAAAATTTCTGCCATCTACAACAGAAACACCGCAACAAGCCACATACATTCTGGCAGGTATTAACAAACCCCTCCACCCAGGGCAATCCACAACTCCACCCTCCTCAGCCCCAACCCAGAAATCGCCAGAGTCTATTGCCAACACCTGCAACAGTTTCTTTACAGAAACCATCCAGTCCCTTGCTAGCAAACTTAAACCCACTTGTCTTAATGCTGAAACCCCTAAACCCAGTGACATTCTCTCCTTTAGCTTCCAAAAAGTTCTGACTTCACTCATTAGAGCCCTAATTAAAAAACTCAAACCAACTACCCTTTCAGCTGACCTCCTCCCTAAAGACTACCTGCAAAAAGCTGCTGATGTTATAGCATACCCTGTCTCTATTTTGATAAACAGAACCATAACTGAAGCCTCTATCCCCTCTATCTGGAAAATATCACGTGATACCACTCCACAAAGGAGGCAGCTCCATTGAGCTGTCAAACTATAGACCAATAGCTATCCTTTCCCCTCTGGCTAAAATTATGGAAAAGTGAATCCATAAAAAACTCTTACACTACCTTATTCAACATAGTCTTCTGGCCAACTCCCAGCATGGATTTAGACCACAGCACAGTACCACCTCAGCCCTCCTCTCCTTTTATAATGTCATAAATTTCAACCATAACAACAACAAAATATCATTTGCCCTGTTTCTCGATCTTTCCAAGGCCTTCGACGTGGTTAACCACCAGCTACTCTTACTTACCCTAAATAAAATATCCCTAAACAACCATGCCATACAATGGTTTCAATCTTATCTTAGTGGAAGACAGCAGGCTGTCATATAGCAGGACAAATTCTCCACCCTCTCCCCGTTACCTTTGGTGTCGCTCAAGGCTCCATATTAGGTCCACTTCTTTTCTCCCTCTTTATCAATGACCTCCACACTGTAATCCCAGATGCAACCTGTATACAATATGCTGATGACTCGACCCTGATTTGCTCAGCCTCTACCTCTACAGATCTCCTTAGTTTAACCCAAAAAAGCTTTAATACAGTGGAAAACTGGATCTCTAATCAACAGCTGATATTAAACCCTAATAAAACAAAGCTATTGATCTTCTCCCCTACTTGCAAATCCTCTCAACCTTCAATTACTATAACATCTAACAATGAGACCCTAATCTCTCCAGATATGTATACCAAACTCCTGGGTGTTATAATAGACAACAACCTCAAATATGATATGCACGTAAACCAAACTATTAAAACCGTTAATAAAAAACTTGGCCCCCTATACAAAAACAAATGTTTTCTCACCCCTCTAACTAGGACTGCCATTGCCTGTACCCATCTGCTTTCAACTCTAGTCTATGCCTCGCCAATACTCACTAACGTGAACAAAACTGATCTCAGCAAACCCTCTAGCTGCTACAATCAAATTGCCAGGATTGCCACAGGACCTCCCTACAGGATACACCATTGTCAAAACCTAAACCTCTTAGGGTGGCTAGAACTCCCCAGGGTAATTCAATATAATCAAGTTACTGTAGCAGTCAAGGTTATTAACCATCCAGAAAAAAATGCCCTTCCTTAAAAACATTTTCCATCCCTACAAAAATGCTAGGCCACTACAAAACTTTTAGTTCAATCTGTTAAAGCTAACAATCTATCTGGAGAATCTTTGCAAATTCAGTAGGAAAAACCTGGAATTCACTCCCATCTGACCTTACTCTGAACCCCTCCCTTAGTCAGTTCAAAAAATCTAACCCAATATTTTAAAACTCACTGGTTATGTCCTTGCTCTAACACTGACTAAAGCCTCATCTGCTTCCATATCCCTGCAATGTTTTATTCACAGCGACTAACCTCTTACACTAAAAGGTTTGAAAAGAGAAACTGTAACATCTTTGCAGATACTCTGTATATAAGCTGCACCTATAGGTTTGATTAGAAAAAGTGTAACATATTTGTATATATTTCTGAATATAAACTGTATTCTTCATAGGCTTGAAATGTGAGACTGTAACTTGTATGTTAATAGAATATGTTTGTGTGCATATACTGTAACTTGCTTGTCTTTATCTGTTTGTAAGTTTGGAGATTTTCTCCGCAGGCCTCTGCTGAAAATGGACATGTATCCAGTCGGACTATCCCTGTCAACAAATGTAAAATAAATAAATAATAATAAGTGACTTCCTAGAGTTAAAACAGCAATACACATATGCTTCAGGTATGACCACAAACACAGTATTGGCACACTGAAGTTATGAATGCAGATACTGCATTTGTGGTGAAGGCTGAAGTTCTCAAGCACTTTGAAGGTTTAGTACTATTGTTAATCATGCCGCTTAACAGCTTGTGTCCTGGGCAGCCACCTTCTTTGCCCTGCCCTAGCTATGCCTCTAAAATTGTGCTTGTGCCAAGCACTCTCATGCCATCTTCATGAGATCCCTCAGCCTGTTCCTGAAATTTTGCAACATATCCCATAACAGATTCCAAGTCCCTTCAAACACTGTGACCATACAGCAACTCATACGGTGGAAATTATATGGACTTCTGGGCACCTCCCTGTATGCAAAAAAGAGATAGGCAGCTATCTGTTTCACTCCTACATGAATATTTCTGATAATGTTGTCAGCATGGTCTTTAGGACCCATTTAAAACTCTCCACCAAACCACTGGCCTGTGGATGTTAGGCGGTAGTCATTAAATGCCTTACCACATAATACTTCCACAAACAGGTCACTAGGTCTGATAGGAAGCTGTCACTTGAAAGATGAAAAAACAGAGGCAAAAAATAAGTTAAAAGTTCCACATGAGGGTTTTAATTGCCCCCAAAAATTGAAGTAAGCGCTTTCGTTTTGCTTCAGTGAACAAAACTTCTTCAGACAAAAATCACATCATCCAACACAACCTCTTAAATTAATCAGTAAATCACATGACGTACTAATTAAAGCCTAAAAGGGGTATCTTAAAAAAAATTGAAGCTTATTACGTGTATTTTGTCTATGTCTTTTTCCTTTTAAAACAATGCATATGCCTAACCCAACAAGATGGTAAACATCAATAGATTTTTGACAACATCTGTGACATAAAATTAACATAACATTAAATCATTTACTAGTACAATATAAAAAGTACACATACATATACCTACAATCCATGCAACCAATATATATATATATACATATATATATATATATATATATATATATATATATATATATATATATATATAATCAATACTAGCTTTGTAGACTTCTTAATTTTATGATACAGGCTAAGAAGCATGCATCATTTAAGCCTTGTTTAACATTAGAGGTAAAATATATTCCTGTAACAAAAGGTTTAATTGCCGGTCCAAAAGTGTAGTTTATTTAGCTACCTGAAACCTGTGTCCCAGTTTTTATGTCGGTAAAACCGACCGTAAGTTGAAGGACAGGGTATATAAACATACTTATAGCATTAAAAAAAAACAAGATGGAAAATGCTTTAGCTGAACATTTGTATGAATACCCTGAACACAGCTTTACTTTTAGGGTTATTGATCAGGTAGAACAGGACCCTAGAGGAAGGCCGCTTAATTTAAAATTAGAGATACAGGAATTACTGTGGCAAGTAAAACTAAACGCTTATGGCCAACCAGGCTTAAATGATGCATGCTCCTTAGCCTGTATCTTAAAATTAAGAAGTCTACAAAGATAGTATTGATTTAATATATATATATATTTTTTTTTTGGTTGCATGGGTTGTAGGTATATGTATGTGTACTTTTTATATTGTACTAGTAACTGATTTAATGTTATGCTAATTTTATGTCATGGATGTTGTCAAAATCTATTGGCATTTACCATCTTGTTGGATTAGGCATATGCATTGCTTTAAAAGGAAAAAGACATACCCCTGGATTCTCAAAATCTTGCATGGAGTGCAAGATCAGTGCAGGAGCTCAAGCAGGCAATATGTCTGCCGTGCGATCCAGGAACAGCCTGCAGGGGTGTACACAAGCGGTCTTGCACTAATCTTGCATGGACTAAGCCCTGTTATGCTAATCACCCCATTTGCAGGTGAAATCCATAGAAATTAGGTGATTTTCCAATCCTGGAAGCTTGCAACAGTCCATGCAAGACTAGTGCTATCTGCAGAAATGTACTCAGTTAGTAACCGAGTACATTTCCTCAAAATCCAAAACGGAGCTGTGACAGCCCCAAATAATGGTTGCATATCATGTAGTAAGCATGCCAATGGCCAAGTAAAAGGCCATTGGCAATTCAAACAAACAAATAAATACAAAAATCAACTTTTATTCTTTTTAGCCGATCTCGGCTGTTTAAGCGTAGGGCAGCGGCGCACAAACGGCATTGGGAAAATAATAAAATAAACCTAAAACAAGCAGTCTAACTAAAATCACTATTCTGACATGCAAGTCAATGGCAGGCAGAAGACAACCTGGCCAGTGAGTAGTGGTTGCAAAGGGGGGAGGCTCAGTGTGAGACATGTAACTATGCATTAGCAGGCAATCCTATGCAAATGAGGGGAAGGATAGTGAATCCCAGTTTTCCCCAGCATGTGAGTCAGGTCCCAACAATGTAAGAGTATAAATAGCTTGGTGCAAGCCTAGGAGTTAGGTGACATCATGGGAGGGGTGTCAGGCATACTGTAAGTGGATTGGAGCCCTGTGGCTCGTGTTTGCTCCTAGCTTAGCACAGCTAAGCTAAGGGGTGAGTCTAACCCTGCTTAGCACTCTTTACAAAGCCTAAGTGGGTGTGCAAGCCAAGCACTGGGTTTCACAGGAAGAAAAAAGAAGTTAAACTAGGAAGTGTGCACATTTGAGCACTCTGTTTGTGCAGCGCACACACGGGCTTAAACAGGAAGGCAATGGGAAGAGAAAACAGCAGTAGGAAGGTAATCAAGGAGAACTAGCTTAGTTGGAAGGTGAAGTGTATCAGAATCAGCCGCCCAGCCCAGAACACTACTATAAACTAAGCAAACACCTTCCCCTCTGGTTTTTCCCACACTCTACACCACCTGTGTAAACAAGCGGGGAACTTTTAACACTCACAACAGCAAAATGATAGGGGCTGCAATAGCTATCATACAACAACTTTTCAAAGAGGCTGAGGGTGGTGAGGATGTGAATGCTGCCGACCAACCCATAGTGAGGAAACAGAGAAGAGTGTATAGACCCAGGGTAACCTACCAGGGGCTACATGAGCTGGAGATAGTGGAGCACTATAGGGTGGACAGGGACCTCCTACAGCAAATTGCTGAGCTGTGCCAGCCACGCCTGACACACAGAACTAACAGAGGGGAACCCATCCCACTGGATACCAAGGTATGTGTAGGCCTAGGAACACTAGCTACAGGTACCTTCCAAAGGCCAACTGGGGATATGATGGGGATCTCACAGGCATCAGCATCCAGTGTACTCCACCAGTTCCTGGATGCCATGTCAGCACATGTCAGTGACCACGTACATTTCCCCAACACCCGTGAGGCGTTGGCCAGCAATATGCAACTGTTCCACCAAATAGCAGAATACCCTGAGGTGGTGGGTGCTATAGACTGCATGCACACATGCATCAAAGCACCACCCAGTGAGCGGGGTAGGGTCTACATCAACCACAAGGGATTCCCCTCCATCAACTGCCAGGTTGTGTGCGATGCCCAGGGCATAATAATGAATGTGTGTGCTGGCTGCCCTGGAAGCTATCACAATTCCCACACCTGGCATCTGATGCAACTGTACCAGAGATTTGCCAATGGTGACATCCCTGATGGTCACCTAGTGAGGAATGCTGGATGCGCACTGGAGCCATGGCTTATGACACCCATCAGAAATGCACACACACCCAAACAAGAACTCCATAATGAGGCACATGCACAGACCAGAATTATAGTAGAGAGCATGTGTTTGGGATGCTCAAGTCACGGTTCCAGTGCCTGGACACATCCAGTGGAGCCTTGCAGTATTCACCAGCTACATGTACCCAAATTGTCCTTATATGTGCCATGCTACACAATATGATCATGAGGAAACAGCTGCAGCAGGAACAGCATGGGGCAGGGCCACACAGCCCCCACCATTGCCAAGGCCTGCACAGGCACAGAGTGACTCAGAGGAGGAACAACCTGAGCCTGCCCCAGTAGGCAGAAGGAGGTGTGCCCAGTATGCCCTGGCCTTGGCAAAGAGGCAACGCATAGCACATAGACTGACACAAGAGGGACCCAGGGAATAACACCTCTCTCTGACTCTCACATACAGTAAAAGGGATGCTAAACAATACACTACCTGTGCCTAACCATGTATAGGGAGTGTACTATCTGCATCTGACATAGGCAGCCCTGCAGCACCACCCTCACTACTGGGAGACCCATAAGGTAAGTGACTCACACATGCCAGTCAGGGGGGGTGACACATACCCAACAACAGTTACAGCCAGCAGGACAGATGTAGACAAACACAAACAAAGTCTGTGCTATGGCCTCTGAGTGAGGCCTATGGGTAACCACCCCCGCAGACCTCCACAGACAGACTACAGCAGATCAGGCAGTGGGATGTCGGTTCTGAAGGGTAGGAAGTCAGAAACTAATATGTAGGTAATTAAAAGCTAAGATCTGTAGTACACTGGTATGCCTCTAGTCAACAGGATAGGTAAGACTACAGACTGAAATGGAGTACCCAACATACCAGTACAGTCCTAGCAAATGTATGCAAGTGTCAGGTGTGCCCCCCACCATCCTATGTAGAAATGTAGTCACAGTCAGGTGTGTCCCCCCAATCCTGTGTAGAAATGTAGAAATAGTCAGGTGAGCCCCCCCCATCCTACATAGAATAATAGTAACAGTCAGGTGTGCCCCAACAATCCTGTGTAGAAACGTAGAAATAGTCAGGTGCGCCCCCCCCATACTATGTAGAAATGTAGTAGCAGTCAGGTGTGCCCCCCACAATCCTGTGTAGAAATATAAGAATAGTCAGGTGTGCCCCCTCATCCTATGCAGAAATGTAGTAACAGTCCATGCTGACTGATCGACGGATACCCTGCAGAGACAACATGCTACCTGTAGGTGTACAACACAAAGGTCAGCACTGCAGTACAACCTACCTGGACTCAATTCACACATTCAGTACAGATGACCATACTGGGTATGCCCACACACTTGGGGAAATGAAGGCAATGTCAGTCAACAACATACTGAAAGGTTATACTGGGCATGCTCACACACTTAAACACATGAAGGCCATGTCTGCAAACACCAGTGGACCAGACATATCTGGCAGCCGCAGATGTTAGTGCAGACACACCTCAGTATGCACCACTCATGCTTTGCACACACAGTGGATAGGAATACAGGCATATATGTAAGGACAACACACTATAATAAGCCAAAGGTAGACATACATAGATGTGTGGAAGAGGGTGACTGTGACAAGGAGCCATCCAGACCTGTGCCACCCAGCACACAGCCAAAGGGCCACAACCACATGAGGGTCAGATGTCACTCACTGCAGATACTAGCCACCAGTATCTGTCAGCATTACAGAGTATGTGGTGCACGTGCCAGCTGTGCAACATGACTGTTCAAGGAAGTAATCATTTAGCAGCTGTATACACGTACCTGTGAAATATGACCCAGGTTGTACCCGCATGTGGCATGTCAACCCTAGATGAATGGGTTATGGCACATGCACACACACTACCCTCCCCATAGCCCCACTATGACAAGCCTGCTGAGGTCATCCACTATGAAATACACCTTTGGGAGACTTGTAGCCTAGTAATCTCCGTGGCTTGTCCCATAATTGCATACTGCTGCAGTATGATAAACTAGTTAGGTAGGAGTTTTAACCCCAGCCTTGGCAACTGTGTGTGTGTCTGTCGGTGTAGAAAGCAATGCTTTTTAGGGTTGTCACACCCCTATAATTGAAATGCTCTACTTTGGTAAGGCTGCTGATGTCATCCACATAGAAATACATCCCTGGGAAGGTTGTATCCCAGTAATCTCTGTAGCATGTGCTGTAACTGTGCACTGCTGTAGTGTGATAGAATAGTTAGGTAGGAGATCTAACCCCAGCCTTGGCAACTGTGTGTGTGTACGTGTGTGTCTTTCTGACTCTGTCTGTGTAGAAAGCAACGCTTTTTAGGGTAGTCACACCCCCTACAAGCAAAATGCTCTATGTTGGTAAGGCTGCTGATGTCATCCATCTAGAAATACATCCCTGGGAAGGTTGTATCCCAGTAATCTCCATAGTGCATGCCATGGCTGTCCACTGCTGTAGTGTGATAAATTAGTTAGGTAGGAGTTCTAACCCCAGCCTTGGCAAGTGTGTGTGTGTGTGTGTGTGTGTGTGTGTGTGTGTGTGTGTGTGTGTGTGTGTGTGTCTATCTGACTCTGTCTGTGTAGAAAGCAATGCTTTTTAGGGTAGTCACACCCCCTACAATTGAAATGCTCTACTTTGGTAAGGCTGCTTATGTCATCCACCTAGAAATACACCTCTGGGGATATTTTAGCCCAGTAATCTCCGTAGCATGCCCTATAACTGTGAAGTACTACAGTATGATAAATTAGTTAGGTAGGTGTTCCAATCCCAGACGTGGCAACTGTGTGTGTGTATCTGTGTTTGTGTGTGTGTGTCTGTCTGACCCTGTCTGTGTAGAGAGCAATGCTTTTTAGGGTAGTCATACTCCATACAATTCATATGCTCTACTTTGGCAAGGCTGCTGATGTCATCCACCTAGAAATACACCTCTGGGAAGGATGTATCCCAGTAATCACCACAGCACAAGCCATAACTGCGTACTGCTGTAGTGTGATATAGACCTCAGTTAGGGGTTCTATGCCCACGCATATCTGTTGTGAATGTTTTGTGTGTGTTTCTATGTCTGTGTAGGGAGCAATACCTTTTAGGCTAGTCAAACTCAGTACATTTCAAATGGCCTACTTTGGCAATCCTGCTGATGTCATCCAATGTGATATACACCTTTGGGGAAGGAGTACTTCAGTAATCTCCGTGGCGTGTACTATAACTGCGTAGTGCTGTAGTGTAATAAACTAGTTAGGTAAGGGTTCTACTCCCAGACATGACAGGTGTGTGTGTGTGTGTGTGTGTGTGTGTGTGTGTGTGTGTGTGTGTGTGTGTGTGTGTGTAACTCGTATCCTGTGTGGAGGTGGGTGTGAGTGTGTGACAACTGAGCCCAATGAGGAGTGGGTTTTGCAAATTTCTTATATGGTGGTCCTAGTATATATCACACTGTACAGGGATAACAGATGTGAAATAGCTGAGAGGCTGAGGTGCAAATCCATACCCATACATGTGACATCAAGGCCAGGCAATCACAGTTAGCAACCCCAGTATTATCCAGAGCACACTCGCAACCCATGTCTCATATACACACACACACATGCTGAGGCAACAGCCAATATATGTGTAGTACACTGCATATTGGTGACTGATAGTAACTATGGAGTGATTGCAGTGGCCTACAGAGGGCATGGCACCCCTTTCCATCTGTCCAATAGGCACATACATGCAGACATTGCACCTTCCCCATGTTGCCCAGTGGACACCTGCAACACCTGTGGTGCCATCACATGTAACCCACAAAGGACATACCATGCCTGAAAACATGCCCTGTATGGACAGATGCAACTGACACCAGGGAATTTTGTTAGCATGCTAGCAATGTAGATACAGGGTTAACCTGCTGTCCGTTACTAGTTCCTGCCATAGGTGGCCAAGACTGGCACATCTGATGATAATCTGTGTACACAACATGGGCCCGACACCCCTGGTACAGTTCCACATGTCACTGCACATGCATATGGGAGGTGTGCACATCCCAGACATCATCCATGTCATGGACTAAGGAACACATACATGGCAAGCTATACACAGCACTGGCCACACACAATAGTCACCCAGGTGACTGGATGGTGGATACAATACCCACCTGTGTGTGCAAATGCAGAAACCACAGCCCTGGGCCACAATACAGACCATTGTCATGTGGCCTGATTCCAAGGTATAACCATCAGCTAGCCTTGTATAGCCATCTGGCACAGTCGACCACCACATACCCGAGCAGAAATGCATCCATGCATGTCAGTACTGGCACCCTGTGTGTTTCTGTGTGTGTTGTATGATGCATATGATCACATCCACACTCACTACAACCCCCAGTGGCATACTGAAGCATGCGGTCTGATGTTAGACACCTCTCCATACCTTCTGCCCATATAACCTCCATATGACTCTGTGTGGTGCATGTGATACCTGCACAGTAATGTGTTGTGGCAATCTCACTAGTGATGAACTATATCCCTGGCCCTGCCAAGTAAGTCAATGTGTGTGCATTCCTCTGAGAGTGTGGCTGTGTTGACGCAAGCACCTGTTCATGTGGACAGGCATGTGTACTTCACCTACCATATAGCTACCATATCCCTGTTGTAGATGTAAATCACCATCACAAATATGTTTTGATGACTCCACAACAGTTAACCTATGCGGTGCATCCAATAACTACATAGGACTGTGATAGCACCACATAGTCATCAGAGGTTTGATACCCTGTGCTGGTAGGTGTGTGACACAAACGTGCTTAGGTTTTTCTCTCCCACCCCTCCCTGACTTGTCAATGACTCTGTCTGCCTCTCCCACTCCCTCTCTGGTGAATGTGGAGACCTACACCTGCATTTATTGGGCAGCAGCATGTGCATTTTAAGTGATGCTCATGATCAGCTGATGGCCTCTGCACGAATTGCAGCCCTCCCCTAGCTGATTGCATGTGGAACAGCTGTGGTAAGATTCCCATAGCCAATTGCATGGAAACACACTCCAATATCTAGGAACATCATGTAGGTGTTGGCCTTTTTCATTCACTGTGAGCAGGAACTAGATCTGTTGTTTGGCAAACAGCATCTCAGATGGATTAGAGGTTTACCTCTAACAACATACACTGTGGAAACAGGGCAACACACAGGAGGGGGATGTGCCTGACCTGACTACAGACTGTAAGTGCTGCTATACTGCATTTGGAGTAATGTTGGTTTAACAGTGTGTGTGTGGATATGGCTGCCCTACATGTTTTAATACCTGCCATGTCAGTTCTATGTGTATGAAGATTCCTCATCTATAGGGTCATCTTCAGACTGGGCAGTGTGTTGTGCCTTTGGTTTCATGTGTTACCCACAAAGCATCTATCTGTGGACTGCAGAAGGTAGTGTGAGAATTTCAGTGTGTAGATGGTGAAAGCCGTGACAGTTACTGACTTCATATCCCTCATAGGACATATGTTGCGACAAACCCTGTTACAACAGTAAATGTATGAGGTTATCACAGCAACATGTCAATACTGGCCCTGTGTATGTGCTTCCAGCTACAACTCTGTCAACCTTTGTACATATGTTGTGCATTAAGAGGTGCATATGTGCTGTACACCATCATTAGTGTCATCACATCTGATAACAAGCCAGTGAGATATCAGACTGCTACACATGTTATGTACAGTAGGGGTTATATTTGATGACATACCCTGGACATTCTGTGGTTGTTTGTACAGTACTGTGGTCTGTGTACTTATGGTGAATAGCGACAGTGTGTGTATTGTTAATATGTACCTTGGCCTGTGTACAGACTGTGGTAGATGTCATCGTCCTGGGTCCCATCCTATTTGATGTTACATGCTGCTCCACTGTATGTTACCATATTGGCTTACATGTTTGTAGGGCCATACACACACACATGTCCCATACCACAGACGGGCATCAGACCACACTGAGTAGCGACCCAGTATATGTAGGGTTACTGTGTGTGTGGCACATATGAGGATGGTGATGAACAGATACTTCCATATATTTTTAATATTATGCTAGCTTACCATATGTGGTTGTGGCTGTGTTCACATTGGTTCATAGGTAGGTACTAGGCTATCAGCCCAAGGGCCTACATAAGCCTAGCCAACAAGGTTCCCTGGCTTACACCACTCAAGAAAGTTATTTTCCTGTGCCACTGTCGAGCAGAGACACAGAAGTGATCCCCGGGGTGTATTTCCTATTTCCCATGCACTCATCAATATTTTTCTTAAAGAGTGCTAATGAAGAACTTTGCTTGACATAGATGGGTAGCCTGTTCCAGAGTATGGGTAGTCTCTGGGCCAGGAATCTATCCCTCCAGCATGTCCTGTTTATTGTGGTGACAAGATTTAGGTCCCTAGAGGATGTAGCTCGGAGGGATTGGGATTTCTTTAGGTGTAGCATATCCACCAGCTTTGGGTTTGACATAGCTTAATATGTAAGGCAGAGATCACCTCTGAGTAGGCGATATGCTACGGAGTAAAGCTGGAGTTTTTTGAGGTGGTCAGTGTAGGGCATTTGTTTGAGGCCAGTAATCCTCTTTGTGAGGTACTTCTGTGGCCTTTCCAGCTGCTGCAGATGTCTTGTGAGGTACATTCCAAAAGGGGCGTTGTACCCTATAATGGGTCTAATGAGTGTCGAGTAGAGGGGAACAATGACCTCTTTTTCCCTGGATGAGAACCCCCTTATGATGATTTGTGCCACATAGAAGGACTTCCTGACTACTGTGGTGATTGTCCCTGGTCTCTTATCACACATTCGGTGTTAAGTAGATTGCTGCCTATGTGGTGGTTCATGGGTACAGAGTTTTTACCAAAGGGGATGACACTGCACTTTTTGGCATTGAGCTTGAGGCCATGGCTCTGACACCAGGCATCTGTCTCAGTGAGGCCCTTCTGTAGGATGTCCACATCATTTGGGGACTTGGCTATGGCTCCTAGTTTGCAGTCATCTGTGAACTTCATTAGCCAGAGGCATTCTTTGTTAACCTGTACTTCAGAGAAGTAGATACCAAACAGGAGAGGTCCCAGGATGGAACCCTGTGGTACTCCAGTTGTCACTGCTATGAGGTCAGATTTGGAGTCTGCAACTTTTACAGTGTGGGTTCTGTCAGTGAGCCATTTGGCAACCCATCTTGTGATGTAGGGATTTATACCTAGTTTAGTGAGTTTAGCTATAATTCCAGAATGGGGGATGGTGTCGAAAGCCTTGGTGAGGTCAAGATAGGCTGTGTGAACCACCTTACCCTCATCTACGGCTTTAGTGACTGCCTCAAAAAGTTGATCAGGTTCAGGAGGTATGATCTGCCTTTCACAAACCTGAATTGGGTGGGATCCAGAGTTTGGAGGTTACTAATGTCTTTGTTTATGAGTTCCATGATGATACGTTCCATGGCCTTGCAGACCAGGCTCGTCAGGCTAATAGGTCGATAGTTCCCATGATCAGTGGTGGCTCCCCCTTTGTGGAGTGGGATAACTGTTGTTGTGCGCCATTCAGTGGGCACAAAGCCTGATGCGAGGCTATTATTGAACATGGTGCTTAAGTGGGGAGCCAGTTCGTTCTGAAGTTCATGTAAAACACAGCCAGGGATGTTGTCCGGTCCCATGGATGCTGTGTTTTTGGCTTTAGAGAGTGCAGCTTTTACCCACGTAGTTGTGATTACAGGGACTCGCATTCTTCCTGTATAGATATGGGCCCTTTAGGGGGTGAGGGGGGGGTAAAGTTAGCACTGAACCTATCTGCCAGGATGTTGGCAATATCAGTTGGTTCTGTAATTTTCTTGCCTTTGTGCTGTAACTCAGAGCAGATCTGGGTGTTGCCATCGAGATTCTTGACATAGACATGCTGTTAAGGGAGGTTGTGGTTATGCACTTTCACACAGGTGTATCTTAACCTGTGCTGTGACATGCCTGTAGAGCCTGCTATATATGCAGGTACATGTGCATTCCCCATAGGAGATGTAGGCCAGTGTTGAGCCAGTCTGCCTGTAGCCTGCACAGTGCTTTGTTACATACCTAGCAGCTTAGTGTACTTACCCAGTGAGGTGTCATGTCCAGATACTTTCCAGATGTACTGCTGCTGGGCCTCCCTTAACAGTCATGTATGTCAGACAGAGCGGTGGGATGCTGTACAGATGTATGTCAATATCAAGTGGGTAGTATGTGGTCATGGCACCTCTGTACCAGCAGTTATTTTGTGTCAGGACAGACAGAGGTATGTGAATGCATAACCTATGGGGGGGGTGAATGTATACCAGTCGTTATGTGTTATACCCATCTACATGGCTGTTAACATCCATATTGTCAGGCTTGGTCCACATGTTCTGCACTAAGGGGTTCTGTGTATACCTGTGGATTGTACAGATTGTGTCAGAATGTCCACATCTATTGTCCAATATCTCTGCTGTAGTCCACAGGAGCATTACGTGCTTGCAGCGGTACTGTACTATGATGTCCTTAGGATGTCTGCCAGTAGCCAATGGTGCACATATGAAAAGCAGATGTGACCTCCCACACACACCATGTCTGTGAAGACAATCCCTATTACAGTAGTAATAGTCTGCTAATATACCTGCTATACATGCCTGACATCCCCTTGCACTAAGAAGGTGGGACTATAGAGGCTGAGGTAGGGCTACACCCCATGTTCAGGACATATGGTGAATATATATGAACATATGATTATCCAGATATCTATATAGATAATTACACATGTACATATCAACATATATAGATGGGTGTGTATATGTACATAGGAGTTCCCTTTAAATCATCGAATGTTCAGAACATCGAAGTTCTGATAATCAAGACCAGAACACCGATGTTCAGAACATCGAAGGTTTAAAGTGGAAGTGCCAGGTAAGTGAGATTGTGGAATGTTGGGTGTGTATGCAGGGCAGCAAGGTGCCCTGCATGTTGTGTGTGTGTGTGTGTGTGTGTGTGTGTGTGTGTGTGCCATCTGAGTGTTGGCATTGCAGGTAGGGTATGGGAAATCTCCTGTTTAGCACTACCGTGTATAGCGGTAAATGGGAGATTTCCCTTACCCCACTGTAGTACAAGCTCGGAGTTGGAATATTAAAGTAGCGGGGGGTGCAGGGCGGTCCCCCTGCATAACATAGTGTTTGTGATTTTTTTTTTTACGGTTCATTTTGAATTTTCAATGTTCTGAACATCGATGTTCTGGTCTCAATGATCAGAACGTCGATGTTCTGAACATTCGATTATTCAAAGTGAATCCGTACATAGATATGCATATAAACACCCAGATATATACATATATAGAGCAGTTTATGTCTACACATATACAGATATACATATTCACATATATGTATACCACGCTGCCATGCCTGCCAGCAGTCCACTGCTGTTGTATCCCCCACACATACAATGGGGCCGAGGCCATATATGTGTGGGCTTCACCTACACAATACATGTGTGCCCATATGCAACCCAGAGGCCAATGTATGTAACAGTGATATTATGTACCTGTATTATTGAGTCTGGGGGATGCACCATACATAACCTAGGCTGTTACAAAATGTGGGTGTATCAGGGGTGAGCTGCTTTAAGGTATCTGGATGTACAGTACCATACATGTCACCTATCTTGACATTACTTACATAAATTGGGTTACTGCAGGCTTGCTGCCTCCTGCCATACAGACTGTTCTGTTTGCCAGTGTGCCTGTGATGGTGTCAGTTATGCCTTGTTATGTAAGAGTTACATCCCATTTGGTCAACTGAAGTCTTTACCATCTAGTGATTGTGTACAGAGTGTAGATAGAGGCTGCTGGACTATACACTTGCATCACTTACTGTTGATTGTGTGGTATCCTGTGGCCCAGTCTGACTTTACTAATGTACAATTTGAAGGGCTTGGCTTCGACAGCAACAGTTGTGGACTTTTCCAGACTACTGTATTAGTATAACTGTTTCACAGTTGCATTACTCTTTTGATATGGATGTCAGTGTCTGAACAGCTATATGACATGTTATATAAATCTGTAATAGTACACAAATAAAGGTATTCCATTTCTGCAAACCTGTGTGTGGTGTTCATCCTATGACCTCTGTGTGGGTATATGTTGCAGGCAATGAATGTCATTTGTATGGTTGGCTCATCCAGTGTCCAGTTGTTAGGGTGTTAACTGTAGGCATAGTGGCTGAACCGTATTATGTGCACCTACTACATAAGTATCTTACTGTACATATCTCTGCATGTGTAGTCACGTGTATATATATATATATATATATATATATATATATATATATATATATATATATATATATATATATATATATATATATATATATATATATATATGTATAGCTGTATCTGCATGTATGTGTCTGTATATATGTATCCTGGGGATGTTGATAGCTTCCACATTTTACATTTCCTATGTGAACCAGACTGTTCTGCATGATATGTTATCAATACCAGCCTGACATCATACTGGTTATGGGATCTGCAACACTTGGTAGTGCATTGCAGGGCGGACGTGTTTGGCTGTGGGGGGTATGCCAATTTATACATGACGTATATTGTTTGGGGCCTCTCAACCCCATTAACGGTGCATGTGGACATATATGTTTCTGTTAATCTACCATTGCTATCTACAGATGTATGGCCATATAGGTTTCATAGGTTTCATAGGTTTATACTAGGCTATCTGCCCGAGGGCATTTACAAGCCTAGCCATAGTTTTATACACCCTTTAGCCTTATGGGACTGGGGGACTATTTATTTTTTGCTGTGTGCCTCTGTCAGTGACACTGCTGAGTAATCCCCGGGTATATCTGCGATCTCCCATCCATTGGTCAAGATTTCTCTTGAACAGGTCAAGATTTCTCTTGAACAGGTATATATAACTGCTTACATATATATAACTATGTCCGTATATGCCTACATAGATATATATCTGCGTACATATATGTAACTTGCTGTGTATATGTAGACATATAGGTGTAGACATATATCTCGATGTAGGGATTTGCATGTAACATATGTTCATATATCTATCTATATATATATATATATATATATATATATATATATATTTATATATATATATATATATATATATATAGATATATATATATATATATATATATATATATATATATATATATATATATATATATATAGATATAAATATGTTGAATCTGTTTAGATAATAATATATTTGCATACACATACATCTAGATGTTGGTATACATTCTCTGTACTGTTGCAGGAACAATCCGAAGAAACGCGGCTAGAACAGCAACTCACCACTGTAATAATCACAAATTTCAGTAAAAATCCACAAATTGATGAAACAATGTGGCTTTAATGTCTGTTCCTTTAAGCAATGTGTACACAATGTCTGTTCCTTATGTAGAGATTAGATGTAAATGTTGGCCAAATTGTGTTTTAAACTACTGTTTATTATGATAATTTGGAGGAAGAGGAAGTCTCTGCGATGATGAAAGCGTAGCTAAACGTGGTGTTTCAGCTTGCCTGCTTCAATAAATTGTTATTGGTCTGCTGCCGTTTTGTGTGATTATTGCTTTTTACTTTCCGGCATTCATTTGAATGGGACACAATACTCTGCTATATCACTCGGAGGATTATCATTTCACTTGGTGAACTATTATAGTGGCTGTTTCATCAATTTGTGGATTTTACTGGGAAATTGTGATTTATTAGGTGGTGAGTTGCTGTTCTAGCCGCGTTTCTTCGGATTGTTCCTGCAGTTGCTGGTTTACTTTCTTAGTTGCTTCTCCCGTACCTATTGATTCTCTGTACGGTTGCTTAACTGGGCTGGATGTTATGTTTCTGAAAATATCCGATGTATGCATATCTGGCATGGCTTAGTGTTAAATCACTTTGTCTATGGTGTGCAGGGTCCTGGGTTTGAGCCTTGCAGAGTCTGCTTATTTTGTTGCTTGGAAGAACACAGGCCATTGGATACAAAATGATTAAGGCACTTTAAAGCAGTTGTAAGCGGGTTTGCGCATGTTTGCGCGGTGGTAAGCACTGCTAACTTCCGGTTACAGTTTCTTATACTCAATTAGCTTCTAAATTGCTTAACATGTGTAGGCATTGCTTACCTCCACATAAACAGGCTTAAACATGCTTACTGCTGCTTAAAAGTGCTTACTTCCACTTACCCTGAGCTAATTTCTTTAAAAGAAAAGAAAAGGGGTTGATAGGAAAGTGGTGAAAAAATGGGGCACAAAGAGGGAAAGACAGTAGGGAAAATAGCCAGGGATGTGCAGGAAGGGTGTAGGTAAGGTCCATAGCTGCCCTTTTCTTCTACAGCAACAGCTGTGCATATACACTGAATTTGGAGGTAGATTTGGACACTCAAACCCCTGGTTGGGGGTGAGGACAACAATAATTCGTTGTGATGCCAATTAGACCAGATTACATGTGTTCAGTGGACACATGTGCGAAATGGACAGCTATGTATGGGGAGAGATTTTTTTTGTGGGAACAGATTGCTCTTTTTATTTTCTTCAGGTGAGAGTGAGATGTTGAGGTGGGGTAGTACATATATTTAGGGAGGTGGGTTGGGTAGGTTGACAGACATGACAAACAAGATGCATATAGGGGTGTTATATGACACATGTGGGGGGTAAACACCTTGGACGGGCAGGGGTTTTTGGAAGCCGTAAGCCCATGACCCCCCCAAATGTAACAGTGGGTCTGAAGTCCCCACCCATGGGCAGTCACCACTGCACCTTCATGGCCCCAAAGGTGGCTGTGCTGGGGGCTGGGTAGAAGGGGCAGACTCACCCTCTAATTGCACCACATGGCCCTCAAGCTGGTGTAGCTGGTCTTGAATCTCCTTGTCAAGCTCCCTACGCACCATGGCATGGACCTGACGGTGGGTGACAGGTACCTCTCCACCCCCTCTTTCAGGGGGGCCGAACCCCATCCCCTGTGGCTGTTCCAACCGAAGGTGGTGCAGGGCAAATGGAGGAGAAAGTCCCAGGCTGGGCCCCAGACATGCTGGTGCCCGGTGTCATGGCCAGCTGAGGTGGGACAGGTGGGTCTGCTGGGACCGACCTTTCCATACAAGCTATGGTGTTGCAGTTTTAAGAAAGATATCAATTAATAATAGTCAACAGCATTCAGGATTAGTTATAACAGCATGCATAGGTATTCCCATTAACTCAAGACACCAGGTTTACAACAGTTGCAGAGCGAGCAGAGCACATGCATATATAGGACAACAGTGGCCATTACAACAGCATGCAGGTTTAATTGATGGCAACAGGCCACCAATATGGGAGTATGTCAACATGGCACATGCATAGAACCAAATGTGAATATTTATAAACCAATAGGACATATGTCCCAACAAAAGTTTGGAGTGTACACGTACCCATTGAGGTGTGTAATTAGGTTATTGTTGCACATATGGTGGGGGTGAGAGAGAGAGATAAATTAACAACTAATATATCCCTGTAGTTTTCACAACTTTCTTAGTCACTGCAGTGATCTGTCCCTTACATGTATTATTACACTACCCAATGGCCTTACTTTGTACAATGGTATGTTTGTAGATTAGTATCAATGTGGACTGTGTCTTACTTATAATCTACACCTCTTACCTGTTATAGCTTGTTGAGAAAATCAACAGGTATGAGTGAACTGTGTTGCACCACTAGTCTCTACATCTCTTACCTGTTATAGCTGTGGAGGGAAATTTGTTAACACTACCTGACAATTTCTACACATACTCCCAGATTCCATGCTTGTAGATGAGTATATAAATGAATTATGTTGTACCTACAGTCTACACCTCTTACCTGTTATAGCTGTGGAGAAAATCTTTGTTAGCACTGCCTGACAAATTCTACACATACTCCCAGATTCCATGTTGGTGTTATACACATACCTAACAATCTGTTATTGCACAAACTCTGGTCAAGGCTTGACACAATGTAGGTGTTAATGTGACATATTTTGATAATTGTTGTCATACACATTGGGTGAGATGCTACAATGACAGGCTTGTTTTCATATACATTTTCTGACTATGTACAGGTCTATCAGTTATATGTCAGTAAAAGCTGCCTACATTTCTTGGATCATCACACTGATTTGTTAGGGGAACAGGTTACCGGGCAGCAGATTTGGGCCATTATCTGGACATGCTGGACAGATCAGAACAGCTGAGGGGTATGACTATGCATACAGCTTATTACCTGAACATTCTGCCATGGTCTGTACAGTTGATGGTTATGATTATGCTTACAGCTTACTATCTGAACATTCTAGCATATTCTGTACAGTTGTTGGGTCTAATTATGCATACAGCTTTCAATCTGAACATTCTCACATACTCTGTATGGTTGTGGGGTATGATTATGCATACAACTTACTACCACTCCCGGGATTCAAACCCCTGCTGTCTGTGGTAAAAATATTACAGTTGACATCACAGTACACTGTGCTATCAGGGAATTGGTGTGAAGCATTCCAGTGTTTTCTAAGTCTCCCTCAGTTGTATTAGATGACTGACCTCTTGGGACTTTCAACATTGTTATTCTGAACTTCCTACACATTTTATCTGTGTTCATCAGTGGGGGTAACACTGCTTAATACAACAGTACTGTTTAAAGAATGCAACACTACAACAACATATGAAAGCAGAATGTACAGAAGTACTCCAGGGGTTATACTTTTATTCACAAGATATTACACCTTTATTTACACACAACCTATATGACAGTCTTCGTGCCAGATTGTCTAGTTTATTCAGTACATCCCATACACAATACATTTTTATACTGGTACAACACTTTCTAGAACTGTTATTTTTTTTGTTATGACAGTACATGCAAGATTATTACTAATCTGCCTTGCAACACAACTTTTGCAGCCTAGCAGCAATGGGCTTGCTGGTTCGCAGTCTGCTCATCTGCAGCTGTCAGATAAATACAGTGATAGTTAGACATTACCTATCCATAGTATACAAAAGCTAGGCAATCATTATCTACTTAGTAGAATGAGTACTTAGTACTGGGCTATTGGCCTTCCACTTTGATCCTTGGATCCATTGCTCCAAGAGATCCCCCCTCCACTGCTTCAGGTCAGCATGGTGGTGCCTGACTTGCTCACCAGTCCAGGGGATACCAGTGGCACTGGTGAGGTCATGGGTGAGACTGTCCCAGGCCTCCACTTTATACTGAGAGCCCTGGTACTGGCCCTGCAGTAGTCTCTGCTCATGGTGTTTTACCAGGAGTCATACCATGAATCTGGAATTCAGGATTCGCCAGCACTGTGCTCTAAATCAAGTGCCTTCCCCAACTCCAGCCATTCTGCCTACAGTAGGGAGCTGCAACCAGTTATGGGAAGTATTCACACCTGTGGGGTTTAAATATGCCTGATTTTCCACACTTTTCCATGATTGGATGGTTTTGAAAAGGCTAAGCTATGGGCACACCTGCTTACCTAATGTTAGCATTGCTTAAAGGGGTATACCACTGGGCAGATTGAGTTCATAGGTTGGTACTAGGCTATCAGCCCTTGGGCCTATACAAGCCTAGCCATAACAATTCCCTGGATATTTCTTCCCACAATATTTACTTCCCTGGACCCCTGTCTAACAGGGTAACTGACGTGATCCCCGGGGTGAATTTCCTATCTCCCATCCAATCGTCAAGGTTCCTTTTGAAGAGGACCAAGGAGGTGCTCTGCTTGACATGTATGGGCAGCCTATTCCAGAGTATGGGGCATCTCTGGGTCAGGAACCTATCCCTCCAGCATGTTTTGTTCAATGTGATGACAAGGTTTAGATCCCTGGAGCGTGTGGCTCTGAGGGATTGGGATTTCTTTAAGTGGAGCATGTCCAACAGCTCAGGGTTTGACATGTCCTTGTATGTTAAGCAGAGATCACCTCTAAGTAGAAGATATGCCACAGAGTATAGATGGAATTTTTTTAGACGGTCAGCATAGGGCATCTGCTTTAGGCCTGTGATTTTTTTAGTGAGGTATTTCTGCAGCCTTTCCAGCTGTTGTGGATGTCTTGTGAGGTACATACCAAATGAGGCATTGTACTCTATAATGGGTCTAATGAGGGATGAGTACAGTGGGACAATGACCTCCTTTTTTCTGGATGAAAAGCCCTTAGTGGTGAGGTGTGCCACATAGAAGGATTTCCTGACTGTTGTGGTGATGTGTTATCGAAGGTGAGACCACTGTCCACCTGTGTCCCTGAGTCTCTCATCACACTTTCGGTGTTTAGTGTACTGCCACCTATGTGGTAATTCATGGGTACATGGTTTTTCCCAAAGGGGATAACTATATATTTCTTGTCACTTGTCTGGAGCTGGATTTGGAGTCAGCTACTTTTACAGTTTGGGTTCTGTCAGTAAGCCAGTTAGGAACCCATCAAGTGACATAGGGTTTCATGCCCAGCTTAGTAAGTTTGTCTATGATTCCAGAGTGGGGGATGGTGTTAAAGGCCTTGGCGAGGTCCAGATAGGCTGTGTGGACCACCTTACCCTTGTCAACAGCTCTGGAGACAGATTTGAAGAAGTTAGCCAGCCTACACATTGCTTATACCAACTAAGCTGAGCTGTGCAATGCTTAGCATTGCTTGATATTTAATTTGCATTATATTTTTCTTTTGGCATTGATTTATTATTTGTTACATCTTATATATGTGTCTGGTATCCATGATTCATGTGTACGTACACTGTATGGGGTCCTGGGGGCTTCAACACTTTATTACAATAACACCTCACATCTGGCCTTACTGCAGTACTCCAGTTCACATATTTATGTTATGTAGCAGGTTATACAGCATCACACTGTACATAGATTCCTTTAGGTAACTGGCATCCTCATCGACACCGAGCACACTCGGCCCTCGAACATCGACAAGCATCGGTGTGACTGGAACCTTACAGGACCCTTAGTAGCACTTGTTCTCTATTGCGGCGTTAAGGACAAGCAAATTGTAAACAGTGGCGTAAACCTTCACAGCAAATTGTAAACAAGCGGTGCTACCTACAGTCCTGTAAGGGGAAGTCAAACACCTGGAATTTACGTGTTACTAACTTTGATATTCTTGGTGTCGGATGTCTGAGTGTAATGTCGATATTGTCGGTGTATTATCTTTCACCCATTCCTTTCACATGTTCAGTTTGATTTTCCTATGGTGAGGATTTGTTTGTTGAAATCTCAATCTTATGTATTGCTATGATGGCTTAGTGGTTAACTATTGTGACTGTAGTGTACAGGGTCCTGGGTTTGAGCTTTGCAGAGGCTGTTTATTTTTATTGCTGGGCAGAACATGGGCCATTGGATACAGAGTGATTATGGCACTTTAAAGCAGTTGTAAACGGGTTTGCATGGGTTTGCACAGAGGTAAGCACTGCTAACTTCCGGTTACAGTTTCTTATACTCAGTTAGCTTATAAATTGCTTAATCTGTGTAGACAGTGCTTACCCCCATGCAAATGCACTTAAACACACTTACTAGTGCTTAAATATGCTTTCTACTGCTTATTTGTGCTTAAACCTGCTTACTAGTGCCTTATTCATTATGACACTGACACTTCACGTGCATTTCCTGCAGTACTCCAGTTCATAAATATATGTTATTTAGTGGGTTATGCAACAAAAATATTGATTATAACATGCTTTGCCATGTAAAATAGACTGTGCTGTAGTGGGACTCAAACTGGGAATGCCTGGTCATTAGACAAATTCTCTGCCGACTACACTATTGCTGTGCTGCGTCATTTGCATATATCTTCCTTGTTATCCTCTTCAGCCTTTTAAGCTGCTTTAGCCATAGCTAAGTGATGGGCATACTCATGCACATATGGTTAGCTTCACTCGGATTTAAAAAAAAAAGAAATAACAGGGTTTCTTCATTTTATGTATATGTACTGTTGCTGTTGTACACATGGAAGACTATTGGTGGGGATATGAGGACACCTATGAGTGGTCTCACTCATTTCTTACCCCTTTCTGCTGTTCTACATTGTGGGATAGTATTTACTTGGAGAGCTCTGTAAAGTACACACTCAGTGTAAGACTAGGAGCTTGGGCAGTGTGCCTTATTAATATGCATGTTGCGCTGCCGTACTATTCCTAAATGGGTGCTTCTGTGCAGGACTAAGCTAGTCCTGCACAGAAGATTAAATCCAGGGGATAGACAAAATACATGTAATAAGCTTCAAATATTTTTTAAGATATCTCTTTTAGGCTTTAATTAGTAGGTCATGTGATTTACTGATTGATTTAAATGGTTGTGTTGGATAATGTGATTTTGTCTGAAGAAGTTTTATTCACTGAAGCAAGACAAAAGCGCTTACTTCAATGGTTTTCTTGGGTAATAAAAACCCTCACGTGGAACTTTTAACTTATTTTTTGCCTTTGTTTTTTTATGTTTGAAGTGTTTCTAAGTTTTTACCAGTTTGTCTTTCGTAGGAAACTGTCACTGCTTTCTCTTACTATTTTTCTTGGGGAAACCTACCCTGTTGAAAATTTCTAGCAAAAGATTTGCCTCTTTCTTTGTCTCAGAAGAGAATGCAGCCCCCTCATGGTTATCTAATACTTTAATCCGCCAGCACCTGGAAATGCCTTCTACCTGTGGAGTTTGGAGGCTAAACATGCTTATACACACAACAGTCTTCTCCTCAGCCAACATGTAGCAACTTCAAACCACACTAAATGGCATTTGTAGAATTATCAAAAACTGTATACTAAATAATCAAAAAAGAAAGAAAAAAACACACTGGAATCAACACACTTTAAAGTTAGCGCTTTCGTTTACTTGAATGTTGTAAACTTCTTCAGACAATAAAAATTCCATTCTCAAACCTCAAATGCTATTAAAAGGAAGAACATTAATAATGCACTAGCTAAACATGTGCTCAGCTTTCCAGGACATGAATTTCAGTTTTTAATAATTGATAAAGTTTCAGATAACGGTAAGGGTGGTCCTATTTGTTTAAAACTAGAGGAGAAAGAAGTGTTGGGGCAATTAAAACTGAATGCTGCAGCCCCACCAGGGTTCAATGACGTAATTTCCATTAAAAGCATTTTAAAAATAAAAGCCTTAATAAGATGAGAGATTTTTCTCATTAGGCATACATTGTTCATTTAGAATTTATTTCTATTACTGTGAATGAATTTTTTGTGCTATTTATTGCATTTTATATTTCATTAGGCTTGTTGACTGTTTCTTTAAAATGAGGTGGGTTGTTTGTTTAATGGATGACATCACTATTTTAATTGTATATAAGGTTTGAGAATGGAATTTTTATTGTCTGAAGAAGTTTACAACATTCAAGTAAACGAAAGCGCTAACTTTAAAGTGTGTTGATTCCAGTGTGGTTTTTTTCTCTTTCTTTTTTGATTATTTGTAGAATTATGTTTGTTTTTTTTTGTTGGTCTGTCTGCCTGTATATTTGTTAATCAGGTTGGTCTAATGACACTTTTCATTCATGACCTGGGCCCAGTGGGCAACAAAAATCTGATATGTTGCCAGAGAGCAAAAAACATAAAATAAATTGTAAGGAAAATTTAAAGATGTTAGGAAAATATCCAATAAGTTGTAAAGTACATTTGTAAATGGTTAGAATACAGTAATAACCCAGTTATATGGTAGTACATACAATAAGTGGTAAGGTACATTTGTAAATAGAATACAGTAATAACCCAGTTATATGGTAGTACATACAATAAGTGGTAAGGTACATTTGTAAATGGTTAGAATACAGTAATAACCCAGTTATATGGTAGTACATACAATAAGTGGTAAGGTACATTTGTAAATGGTTAGAATACAGTAATAACCCAGTTATATGGTAGTACATACAATAAGTGGTAAGGTACATTTGTAAATGGTTAGAATACAGTAATAACCCAGTTATATGGTAGTACATACAATAAGTGGTAAGGTACATTTGTAAATGGTTAGAATACAGTAATAACCCAGTTATATGGTAGTACATACAATAAGTGGTAAGGTACATTTGTAAATGGTTAGAATACAGTAATAACCCAGTTATATGGTAGTACATACAATAAGTGGTAAGGTACATTTGTAAATGGTTAGAATACAGTAATAACCCAGTTATATGGTAGTACATACAATAAGTGGTAAGGTACATTTGTAAATGGTTAGAATACAGTAATAACCCAGTTATATGGTAGTACATACAATAAGTGGTAAGGTACATTTGTAAATGGTTAGAATACAGTAATAACCCAGTTATATGGTAGTACATACAATAAGTGGTAAGGTACATTTGTAAATGGTTAGAATACAGTAATAACCCAGTTATATGGTAGTACATACAATAAGTGGTAAGGTACATTTGTAAATGGTTAGAATACAGTAATAACCCAGTTATATGGTAGTACATACAATAAGTGGTAAGGTACATTTGTAAATGGTTAGAATACAGTAATAACCCAGTTATATGGTAGTACATACAATAAGTGGTAAGGTACATTTGTAAATGGTTAGAATACAGTAATAACCCAGTTATATGGTAGTACATACAATAAGTGGTAAGGTACATTTGTAAATGGTTAGAATACAGTAATAACCCAGTTATATGGTAGTACATACAATAAGTGGTAAGGTACATTTGTAAATGGTTAGAATACAGTAATAACCCAGTTATATGGTAGTACATACAATAAGTGGTAAGGTACATTTGTAAATGGTTAGAATACAGTAATAACCCAGTTATATGGTAGTACATACAATAAGTGGTAAGGTACATTTGTAAATGGTTAGAATACAGTAATAACCCAGTTATATGGTAGTACATACAATAAGTGGTAAGGTACATTTGTAAATGGTTAGAATACAGTAATAACCCAGTTATATGGTAGTACATACAATAAGTGGTAAGGTACATTTGTAAATGGTTAGAATACAGTAATAACCCAGTTATATGGTAGTACATACAATAAGTGGTAAGGTACATTTGTAAATGGTTAGAATACAGTAATAACCCAGTTATATGGCAGTACATACAATAAGTGGTAAGGTACATTTGTAAATGGTTAGAATACAGTAATAACCCAGTTATATGGCAGTACATACAATAAGTGGTAAGGTACATTTGTAAATGGTTAGAATACAGTAATAACCCAGTTATATGGTAGTACATACAATAAGTGGTAAGGTACATTTGTAAATGGTTAGAATACAGTAATAACCCAGTTATATGGTAGTACATACAATAAGTGGTAAGGTACATTTGTAAATGGTTAGAATACAGTAATAACCCAGTTATATGGTAGTACATACAATAAGTGGTAAGGTACATTTGTAAATGGTTAGAATACAGTAATAACCCAGTTATATGGTAGTACATACAATAAGTGGTAAGGTACATTTGTAAATGGTTAGAATACAGTAATAACCCAGTTATATGGTAGTACATACAATAAGTGGTAAGGTACATTTGTAAATGGTTAGAATACAGTAATAACCCAGTTATATGGTAGTACATACAATAAGTGGTAAGGTACATTTGTAAATGGTTAGAATACAGTAATAACCCAGTTATATGGTAGTACATACAATAAGTGGTAAGGTACATTTGTAAATGGTTAGAATACAGTAATAACCCAGTTATATGGTAGTACATACAATAAGTGGTAAGGTACATTTGTAAATGGTTAGAATACAGTAATAACCCAGTTATATGGTAGTACATACAATAAGTGGTAAGGTACATTTGTAAATGGTTAGAATACAGTAATAACCCAGTTATATGGTAGTACATACAATAAGTGGTAAGGTACATTTGTAAATGGTTAGAATACAGTAATAACCCAGTTATATGGCAGTACATACAATAAGTGGTAAGGTACATTTGTAAATGGTTAGAATACAGTAATAACCCAGTTATATGGTAGTACATACAATAAGTGGTAAGGTACATTTGTAAATGGTTAGAATACAGTAATAACCCAGTTATATGGTAGTACATACAATAAGTGGTAAGGTACATTTGTAAATGGTTAGAATACAGTAATAACCCAGTTATATGGTAGTACATACAATAAGTGGTAAGGTACATTTGTAAATGGTTAGAATACAGTAATAACCCAGTTATATGGTAGTACATACAATAAGTGGTAAGGTACATTTGTAAATGGTTAGAATACAGTAATAACCCAGTTATATGGCAGTACATACAATAAGTGGTAAGGTACATTTGTAAATGGTTAGAATACAGTAATAACCCAGTTATATGGCAGTACATACAATAAGTGGTAAGGTACATTTGTAAATGGTTAGAATACAGTAATAACCCAGTTATATGGTAGTACATACAATAAGTGGTAAGGTACATTTGTAAATGGTTAGAATACAGTAATAACCCAGTTATATGGTAGTACATACAATAAGTGGTAAGGTACATTTGTAAATGGTTAGAATACAGTAATAACCCAGTTATATGGTAGTACATACAATAAGTGGTAAGGTACATTTGTAAATGGTTAGAATACAGTAATAACCCAGTTATATGGTAGTACATACAATAAGTGGTAAGGTACATTTGTAAATGGTTAGAATACAGTAATAACCCAGTTATATGGTAGTACATACAATAAGTGGTAAGGTACATTTGTAAATGGTTAGAATACAGTAATAACCCAGTTATATGGTAGTACATACAATAAGTGGTAAGGTACATTTGTAAATGGTTAGAATACAGTAATAACCCAGTTATATGGCAGTACATACAATAAGTGGTAAGGTACATTTGTAAATGGTTAGAATACAGTAATAACCCAGTTATATGGTAGTACATACAATAAGTGGTAAGGTACATTTGTAAATGGTTAGAATACAGTAATAACCCAGTTATATGGCAGTACATACAATAAGTGGTAAGGTACATTTGTAAATGGTTAGAATACAGTAATAACCCAGTTATATGGTAGTACATACAATAAGTGGTAAGGTACATTTGTAAATAGAATACAGTAATAACCCAGTTATATGGTAGTACATACAATAAGTGGTAAGGTGCATTTGTAAATGCTTAGAAGTAGTTATATGGCAGTACATACAATAAGTGGTAAGGTACATTTGTAAATGGTTAGAATACAGTAATAACCCAGTTATATGGTAGTACATACAATAAGTGGTAAGGTACATTTGTAAATGGTTAGAATACAGTAATAACCCAGTTATATGGTAGTACATACAATAAGTGGTAAGGTACATTTGTAAATGGTTAGAATACAGTAATAACCCAGTTATATGGTAGTACATACAAAAAGTGGTAAGGTACATTTGTAAATGGTTAGAATACAGTAATAACCCAGTTATATGGTAGTACATACAATAAGTGGTAAGGTACATTTGTAAATGGTTAGAATACAGTAATAACCCAGTTATATGGTAGTACATACAATAAGTGGTAAGGTACATTTGTAAATGGTTAGAATACAGTAATAACCCAGTTATATGGTAGTACATACAATAAGTGGTAAGGTACATTTGTAAATGGTTAGAATACAGTAATAACCCAGTTATATGGCAGTACATACAATAAGTGGTAAGGTACATTTGTAAATGGTTAGAATACAGTAATAACCCAGTTATATGGTAGTACATACAATAAGTGGTAAGGTACATTTGTAAATGGTTAGAATACAGTAATAACCCAGTTATATGGTAGTACATACAATAAGTGGTAAGGTACATTTGTAAATGGTTAGAATACAGTAATAACCCAGTTATATGGTAGTACATACAATAAGTGGTAAGGTACATTTGTAAATGGTTAGAATACAGTAATAACCCAGTTATATGGCAGTACATACAATAAGTGGTAAGGTACATTTGTAAATGGTTAGAATACAGTAATAACCCAGTTATATGGCAGTACATACAATAAGTGGTAAGGTACATTTGTAAATGGTTAGAATACAGTAATAACCCAGTTATATGGTAGTACATACAATAAGTGGTAAGGTACATTTGTAAATGGTTAGAATACAGTAATAACCCAGTTATATGGTAGTACATACAATAAGTGGTAAGGTACATTTGTAAATGGTTAGAATACAGTAATAACCCAGTTATATGGTAGTACATACAATAAGTGGTAAGGTACATTTGTAAATGGTTAGAATACAGTAATAACCCAGTTATATGGTAGTACATACAATAAGTGGTAAGGTACATTTGTAAATGGTTAGAATACAGTAATAACCCAGTTATATGGCAGTACATACAATAAGTGGTAAGGTACATTTGTAAATGGTTAGAATACAGTAATAACCCAGTTATATGGCAGTACATACAATAAGTGGTAAGGTACATTTGTAAATGGTTAGAATACAGTAATAACCCAGTTATATGGTAGTACATACAATAAGTGGTAAGGTACATTTGTAAATGGTTAGAATACAGTAATAACCCAGTTATATGGTAGTACATACAATAAGTGGTAAGGTACATTTGTAAATGGTTAGAATACAGTAATAACCCAGTTATATGGTAGTACATACAATAAGTGGTAAGGTACATTTGTAAATGGTTAGAATACAGTAATAACCCAGTTATATGGTAGTACATACAATAAGTGGTAAGGTACATTTGTAAGTAAAATTCAGTAATAACCATTTTATATGGCAGTACATACAATAAGTTGTAATGTACATTTGTAAATGGTTAGAATACAGTAATAACCCAGTTATATGGCAGTACATACAATAAGTGGTAAGGTACATTTGTAAATGGTTAGAATACAGTAATAACCCAGTTATATGGCAGTACATACAATAAGTGGTAAGGTACATTTGTAAATGGTTAGAATACAGTAATAACCCAGTTATATGGTAGTACATACAATAAGTGGTAAGGTACATTTGTAAATGGTTAGAATACAGTAATAACCCAGTTATATGGTAGTACATACAATAAGTGGTAAGGTACATTTGTAAATGGTTAGAATACAGTAATAACCCAGTTATATGGCAGTACATACAATAAGTGGTAAGGTACATTTGTAAATGGTTAGAATACAGTAATAACCCAGTTATATGGCAGTACATACAATAAGTGGTAAGGTACATTTGTAAATGGTTAGAATACAATAATAACCCTCTTATATGGTAGTATATATAATAAGTGGTAAGGTACATTTGTAAATTGAATACAGTAATGACCCAGTTATATGGTAGTACATACAATAAGTGGTAAGGTGCATTTGTAAATGCTTAGAAGTTATATGGTAGTACATACAATAAGTGGTAAGGTACATTTGTAAATAGAATACAGTAATAACCCAGTTATATGGTAGTACATACAATAAGTGGTAAGGTACATTTGTAAATGGTTAGAATACAGTAATAACCCAGTTATATGGCAGTACATACAATAAGTGGTAAGGTACATTTGTAAATGGTTAGAATACAGTAATAACCCAGTTATATGGTAGTACATACAATAAGTGGTAAGGTACATTTGTAAATGGTTAGAATACAGTAATAACCCAGTTATATGGTAGTACATACAATAAGTGGTAAGGTACATTTGTAAATGGTTAGAATACAGTAATAACCCAGTTATATGGTAGTACATACAATAAGTGGTAAGGTACATTTGTAAATGGTTAGAATACAGTAATAACCCAGTTATATGGTAGTACATACAATAAGTGGTAAGGTACATTTGTAAATGGTTAGAATACAGTAATAACCCAGTTATATGGTAGTACATACAATAAGTGGTAAGGTACATTTGTAAATGGTTAGAATACAGTAATAACCCAGTTATATGGTAGTACATACAATAAGTGGTAAGGTACATTTGTAAATGGTTAGAATACAGTAATAACCCAGTTATATGGTAGTACATACAATAAGTGGTAAGGTACATTTGTAAATGGTTAGAATACAGTAATAACCCAGTTATATGGTAGTACATACAATAAGTGGTAAGGTACATTTGTAAATGGTTAGAATACAGTAATAACCCAGTTATATGGTAGTACATACAATAAGTGGTAAGGTACATTTGTAAATGGTTAGAATACAGTAATAACCCAGTTATATGGCAGTACATACAATAAGTGGTAAGGTACATTTGTAAATGGTTAGAATACAGTAATAACCCAGTTATATGGTAGTACATACAATAAGTGGTAAGGTACATTTGTAAATGGTTAGAATACAGTAATAACCCAGTTATATGGTAGTACATACAATAAGTGGTAAGGTACATTTGTAAATGGTTAGAATACAGTAATAACCCAGTTATATGGTAGTACATACAATAAGTGGTAAGGTACATTTGTAAATGGTTAGAATACAGTAATAACCCAGTTATATGGTAGTACATACAATAAGTGGTAAGGTACATTTGTAAATGGTTAGAATACAGTAATAACCCAGTTATATGGCAGTACATACAATAAGTGGTAAGGTACATTTGTAAATGGTTAGAATACAGTAATAACCCAGTTATATGGCAGTACATACAATAAGTGGTAAGGTACATTTGTAAATGGTTAGAATACAGTAATAACCCAGTTATATGGTAGTACATACAATAAGTGGTAAGGTACATTTGTAAATGGTTAGAATACAGTAATAACCCAGTTATATGGTAGTACATACAATAAGTGGTAAGGTACATTTGTAAATGGTTAGAATACAGTAATAACCCAGTTATATGGTAGTACATACAATAAGTGGTAAGGTACATTTGTAAATGGTTGGAATACAGTAATAACCCAGTTATATGGTAGTACATACAATAAGTGGTAAGGTACATTTGTAAATGGTTGGAATACAGTAATAACCCAGTTATATGGTAGTACATACAATAACTGGTAAGGTACATTTGTAAATGTCTAGAATACAGTAATAACCCAGTTATATGGTAGTACATACAATAAGTGGTAAGGTACATTTGTAAATGGTTAGAATACAGTAATAACCCAGTTATATGGTAGTACATACAATAAGTGGTAAGGTACATTTGTAAATGGTTAGAATACAGTAATAACCCAGTTATATGGTAGTACATACAATAAGTGGTAAGGTACATTTGTAAATGGTTAGAATACAGTAATAACCCAGTTATATGGTAGTACATACAATAAGTGGTAAGGTACATTTGTAAATGGTTAGAATACAGTAATAACCCAGTTATATGGTAGTACATACAATAAGTGGTAAGGTACATTTGTAAATGGTTAGAATACAGTAATAACCCAGTTATATGGCAGTACATACAATAAGTGGTAAGGTACATTTGTAAATGGTTAGAATACAGTAATAACCCAGTTATATGGTAGTACATACAATAAGTGGTAAGGTACATTTGTAAATGGTTAGAATACAGTAATAACCCAGTTATATGGTAGTACATACAATAAGTGGTAAGGTACATTTGTAAATGGTTAGAATACAGTAATAACCCAGTTATATGGTAGTACATACAATAAGTGGTAAGGTACATTTGTAAATGGTTAGAATACAGTAATAACCCAGTTATATGGTAGTACATACAATAAGTGGTAAGGTACATTTGTAAATGGTTAGAATACAGTAATAACCCAGTTATATGGTAGTACATACAATAAGTGGTAAGGTACATTTGTAAATGGTTAGAATACAGTAATAACCCAGTTATATGGTAGTACATACAATAAGTGGTAAGGTACATTTGTAAATGGTTAGAATACAGTAATAACCCAGTTATATGGCAGTACATACAATAAGTGGTAAGGTACATTTGTAAATGGTTAGAATACAGTAATAACCCAGTTATATGGTAGTACATACAATAAGTGGTAAGGTACATTTGTAAATGGTTAGAATACAGTAATAACCCAGTTATATGGTAGTACATACAATAAGTGGTAAGGTACATTTGTAAATGGTTAGAATACAGTAATAACCCAGTTATATGGTAGTACATACAATAAGTGGTAAGGTACATTTGTAAATGGTTGGAATACAGTAATATCCAGTTATATGGTAGTACATACAATAAGTGGTAAGGTACATTTGTAAATGGTTAGAATACAGTAATAACCCAGTTATATGGCAGTACATACAATAAGTGGTAAGGTACATTTGTAAATGGTTAGAATACAGTAATAACCCAGTTATATGCAGTATATGCAATAAGTTGTAAGGTACATTTGTAAATGGTTAGAATACAGTAATAACCCAGTTATATGGTAGTACATACAATAAGTGGTAAGGTACATTTGTAAATGGTTAGAATACAGTAATAACCCAGTTATATGGCAGTACATACAATAAGTGGTAAGGTACATTTGTAAATGGTTAGAATACAGTAATAACCCAGTTATATGGCAGTACATACAATAAGTGGTAAGGTACATTTGTAAATGGTTAGAATACAGTAATAACCCAGTTATATGGTAGTACATACAATAAGTGGTAAGGTACATTTGTAAATGGTTAGAATACAGTAATAACCCAGTTATATGGTAGTACATACAATAAGTGGTAAGGTACATTTGTAAATGGTTAGAATACAGTAATAACCCAGTTATATGGTAGTACATACAATAAGTGGTAAGGTACATTTGTAAATGGTTAGAATACAGTAATAACCCAGTTATATGGTAGTACATACAATAAGTGGTAAGGTACATTTGTAAATGGTTAGAATACAGTAATAACCCAGTTATATGGCAGTACATACAATAAGTGGTAAGGTACATTTGTAAATGGTTAGAATACAGTAATAACCCAGTTATATGGTAGTACATACAATAAGTGGTAAGGTACATTTGTAAATGGTTAGAATACAGTAATAACCCAGTTATATGGTAGTACATACAATAAGTGGTAAGGTACATTTGTAAATGGTTAGAATACAGTAATAACCCAGTTATATGGTAGTACATACAATAAGTGGTAAGGTACATTTGTAAATGGTTAGAATACAGTAATAACCCAGTTATATGGCAGTACATACAATAAGTGGTAAGGTACATTTGTAAATGGTTAGAATACAGTAATAACCCAGTTATATGGTAGTACATACAATAAGTGGTAAGGTACATTTGTAAATGGTTAGAATACAGTAATAACCCAGTTATATGGTAGTACATACAATAAGTGGTAAGGTACATTTGTAAATGGTTAGAATACAGTAATAACCCAGTTATATGGTAGTACATACAATAAGTGGTAAGGTACATTTGTAAATGGTTAGAATACAGTAATAACCCAGTTATATGGTAGTACATACAATAAGTGGTAAGGTACATTTGTAAATGGTTAGAATACAGTAATAACCCAGTTATATGGTAGTACATACAATAAGTGGTAAGGTACATTTGTAAATGGTTAGAATACAGTAATAACCCAGTTATATGGTAGTACATACAATAAGTGGTAAGGTACATTTGTAAATGGTTAGAATACAGTAATAACCCAGTTATATGGTAGTACATACAATAAGTGGTAAGGTACATTTGTAAATGGTTAGAATACAGTAATAACCCAGTTATATGGTAGTACATACAATAAGTGGTAAGGTACATTTGTAAATGGTTAGAATACAGTAATAACCCAGTTATATGGTAGTACATACAATAAGTGGTAAGGTACATTTGTAAATGGTTAGAATACAGTAATAACCCAGTTATATGGTAGTACATACAATAAGTGGTAAGGTACATTTGTAAATGGTTAGAATACAGTAATAACCCAGTTATATGGTAGTACATACAATAAGTGGTAAGGTACATTTGTAAATGGTTAGAATACAGTAATAACCCAGTTATATGGTAGTACATACAATAAGTGGTAAGGTACATTTGTAAATGGTTAGAATACAGTAATAACCCAGTTATATGGTAGTACATACAATAAGTGGTAAGGTACATTTGTAAATGGTTAGAATACAGTAATAACCCAGTTATATGGTAGTACATACAATAAGTGGTAAGGTACATTTGTAAATGGTTAGAATACAGTAATAACCCAGTTATATGGTAGTACATACAATAAGTGGTAAGGTACATTTGTAAATGGTTAGAATACAGTAATAACCCAGTTATATGGCAGTACATACAATAAGTGGTAAGGTACATTTGTAAATGGTTAGAATACAGTAATAACCCAGTTATATGGTAGTACATACAATAAGTGGTAAGGTACATTTGTAAATGGTTAGAATACAGTAATAACCCAGTTATATGGTAGTACATACAATAAGTGGTAAGGTACATTTGTAAATGGTTAGAATACAGTAATAACCCAGTTATATGGTAGTACATACAATAAGTGGTAAGGTACATTTGTAAATGGTTAGAATACAGTAATAACCCAGTTATATGGTAGTACATACAATAAGTGGTAAGGTACATTTGTAAATGGTTAGAATACAGTAATAACCCAGTTATATGGTAGTACATACAATAAGTGGTAAGGTACATTTGTAAATGGTTAGAATACAGTAATAACCCAGTTATATGGCAGTACATACAATAAGTGGTAAGGTACATTTGTAAATGGTTAGAATACAGTAATAACCCAGTTATATGGTAGTACATACAATAAGTGGTAAGGTACATTTGTAAATGGTTAGAATACAGTAATAACCCAGTTATATGGTAGTACATACAATAAGTGGTAAGGTACATTTGTAAATGGTTAGAATACAGTAATAACCCAGTTATATGGTAGTACATACAATAAGTGGTAAGGTACATTTGTAAATGGTTAGAATACAGTAATAACCCAGTTATATGGCAGTACATACAATAAGTGGTAAGGTACATTTGTAAATGGTTAGAATACAGTAATAACCCAGTTATATGGTAGTACATACAATAAGTGGTAAGGTACATTTGTAAATGGTTAGAATACAGTAATAACCCAGTTATATGGTAGTACATACAATAAGTGGTAAGGTACATTTGTAAATGGTTAGAATACAGTAATAACCCAGTTATATGGTAGTACATACAATAAGTGGTAAGGTACATTTGTAAATGGTTAGAATACAGTAATAACCCAGTTATATGGTAGTACATACAATAAGTGGTAAGGTACATTTGTAAATGGTTAGAATACAGTAATAACCCAGTTATATGGTAGTACATACAATAAGTGGTAAGGTACATTTGTAAATGGTTAGAATACAGTAATAACCCAGTTATATGGTAGTACATACAATAAGTGGTAAGGTACATTTGTAAATGGTTAGAATACAGTAATAACCCAGTTATATGGTAGTACATATAATAAGTGATAAGGTTCATTTGGAAGTGGTTAGAATACAGTAATAACCCATTTATATGGTAGTACATACAATAATTGTCAAGGTACATTTGTAAATGGTTAGAATACAGTAATAACCCAGTTATATGGTAGTACATACAATAAGTGGTAAGGTACATTTGTAAATGAAGTAAAAAACAAAAAGATGTCAAACAGCCACTCGCAAGATATCACTTTAATTTATAAATAGTTTATTACAACTAAACACGTTTTCATCACTCTGCTAGAGTAACTTCTTCAGAAGTAAACCAACTGGCCACTAATGTGCAAGTTTTATTTCTTTAAAAATGGCTGCCCCTAAAACTTTTATGTGGTATACAACTGCTAACATTTGGTAAAAGACATTTAGAAACACAGTTTTGTAAATTTAAAAATTAATTTATTTTAAAAAAAAAACAAAAAATTTTTGAAAAGGTTGAAATGTAAAACCAAAAAAT
>NC_056744.1:309464581-309543045 GCF_019279795.1 Protopterus annectens
ATGCAGGACTGCAGATCTCTGTCAGAGCAGAATATACTCACCTGTCTAATACCAGTGAGGATATTGCACTAAGTACCAAAGCAGTGTAATGACAGTAACATGCTACAGGAGTGCAGATCTCTGTCAGAGCAGACTATACTCACCTGTCTAATACCAGTGAGGATATTGCACTAAGTACCAGTGCAGTGTAATGACAGTAACATGCTGCAGGATTGCTGATCTCTGTCAGAGCAGAATATACTCACCTGTCATACCAGTGAGAATATTGCACTAAGTACCAGTGCAGTGTAATGACAGTAACATGCTATGGGAGTGCAGATCTCTGTCAGAGCAGAATATACTCACCTGTCTAATACCAGTGAGGATATTGCACTAAGTACCAGTGCAGTGTAATGACAGTAACATGCTACAGGAGTGCAGATCTCTGTCAGAGCAGAATATACTCACCTGTCTAATACCAGTGAGGATATTGCACTAAGTACCAGCACAGTGTAATGACAGTAACATGGTAACATGCTACGGGAGTGCAGATCTCTGTCAGAGCAGAATATACTCACCTGTCTAATACCAGTGAGGATATTGCACTACATACCAGTGCAGTGTAATGACAGTAACATGCTACAGGAGTGCAGATCTCTGTCAGAGCAGAATATACTCACCTGTCTAATACCAGTGAGGATATTGCACTAAGTACCAGCTCAGTGTAATGACAGTATCCTGCTGCAGGAGTTCAGATCTCTGTCAGAGCAGAATATACTATATACTCACCTGTTTAATACCAGTGAGGATATTGCACTAAGTACCAGCGCAGTGTAATGAGAGTAACATGCTGCAGGATTTCAGATCTCTGTCAGAGCAGAATATACTCACCTGTCTAATACCAGTGAGGACATTGCACTAAGTACCAGCGCAGTGTAATGACAGTAACATGCTACAGGAGTGCAGATCTCTGTCAGAGCAGAATATACTCACCTGTCTAATACCAGTGAGGATATTGCACTAAGTACCAGTGCAGTGTAATGACAGTAACATGCTACAGGAGTGCAGATCTCTGTCAGAGCAGAATATACTCACCTGTCTAATACCAGTGAGGATATTGCACTAAGTACCAGCACAGTGTAATGACAGTAACATGCCACGGGAGTGCAGATCTCTGTCAGAGCAGAATATACTCACCTGTCTAATACCAGTGAGGATATTGCACTAAGTACCAGCACAGTGTAATGACAGTAACATGCTACGGGAGTGCAGATCTCTGTCAGATCAGAATATACTCACCTGTCTAATACCAGTGAGGATATTGCACTAAGTACCAGTGCAGTGTAATGACAGTAACATGCTACAGGACTGCAGATCTCTGTCAGAGCAGAATATACTCACCTGTCTAATACCAGTGAGGATATTGCACTAAGTACCAGTGCAGTGTTATGACAGTAACATACTACGGGAGTGCCGATCTCTGTCAGAGCAGAATATACTATATACTCACCTGTTTAATACCAGTGAGGATATTGCACTAAGTACCAGCACAGTGTAATGACAGTAACATGCTACAGGAGTGCAGATCTCTGTCAGAGCAGAATATACTCACCTGTCTAATACCAGTGAGGATATTGTAGTAAGTACCAGTGCAGTGTAATGACAGTAACATGCTACAGGAGTGCAGATCTCTGTCAGAGCAGAATATACTCACCTGTCTAATACCAGTGAGGATATTGCACTAAGTACCAGTGCAGTGTAATGACAGTAACATGCTACAGGAGTGCAGATCTCTGTCAGAGCAGAATATACTCACCTGTCTAATACCAGTGAGGATATTGCACTAAGTACCAGTGCAGTGTAATGACAGTAACATGCTATGGGAGTGCAGATCTCTGTCAGAGCAGAATATACTCACCTGTCTAATACCAGTGAGGATATTGCACTAAGTACCAGTGCAGTGTAATGACAGTAACATGCTACAGGAGTGCAGATCTCTGTCAGAGCAGAATATACTCACCTGTCTAATACCAGTGAGGATATTGCACTAAGTACCAGCGCAGTGTAATGACAGTAACATGCTACAGGAGTGCAGATCTCTGTCAGAGCAGAATATACTCACCTGTCTAATACCAGTGAGGATATTGCACTAAGTACCAGCCCAGTGTAATGACAGTAACATGCGACATGAGTGCAGATCTCTGTCAGAGCAGAATATACTCACCTGTCTGACACCAGTGAGGATATTGCACTAAGTAGCAGTGCAGTGTAATAACAGTAACATGCTACGGGAGTGCAGATCTCTGTCAGAGCAGAATATACTCACCTGTCTAATACCAGTGAGGATATTGCACTAAGTACCAGTGCAGTGTAATGACAGTAACATGCTACAGGAGTGCAGATCTCTGTCAGAGCAGAATATACTCACCTGTCTAATACCAGTGAGGATATTGCACTAAGTACCAGTGCAGTGTAATGACAGTAACATGCTACAGGAGTGCAGATCTCTGTCAGAGCAGAATATACTATATACTCACCTGTTTAATACCAGTGAGGATATTGCACTAAGTACCAGTGCAGTGTAATGACAGTAACATGCTACAGGAGTGCAGATCTCTGTCAGAGCAGAATATATTCAACTGTCTAATACCAGTGAGGATATTGCAGTAAGTACCAGTGCAGTGTAATGACAGTAACATGCTACGGGAGTGCAGATCTCTGTCAGAGCAGAATATACTCACCTGTCTAATACCAGTGAGGATATTGCACTAAGTACCAGTGCAGTGTAATGACAGTAACATGCTACAGGAGTGCAGATCTCTGTCAGAGCAGAATATACTCACCTGTCTAATACCAGTGAGGATATTGCACTAAGTACCAGTGCAGTGTAATGACAGTAACATGCTACAGGAGTGCAGATCTCTGTCAGAGCAGAATATACTCACCTGTCTAATACCAGTGAGGATATTGCACTAAGTACCAGTGCAGTGTAATGACAGTAACATGCTACAGGAGTGCAGATCTCTGTCAGAGCAGAATATACTCACCTGTCTAATACCAGTGAGGATATTGCACTAAGTACCAGTGCAGTGTAATGACAGTAACATGCTACAGGACTGCAGATCTCTGTCAGAGCAGAATATACTCACCTGTCTAATACCAGTGAGGATATTGCACTAAGTACCAGTGCAGTGTAATGACAGTAACATGCTACAGGAGTGCAGATCTCTGTCAGAGCAGAATATACTCACCTGTCTAATACCAGTGAGGATATTGCACTAAGTACCAGTGCAGTGTAATGACAGTAACATGCTACAGGAGTGCAGATCTCTGTCAAAGCAGTATATACTCACCGCTCTAATACCATTGAGGATATTGCACTAAGTACCAGTGCAGTGTAATGACAGTAACATGCTACAGGAGTGCAGATCTCTGTCAGAGCAGAATATACTCACCTGTCTAATACCAGTGAGGATATTGCACTAAGTACCAGTGCAGTGTAATGACAGTAACATGCTGAGTGCAGATCTCTGTCAGAGCAGAATATACTCACCTGTCTAATACCAGTGAGGATATTGCACTAAGTACCAGCGCAGTGTAATGACAGTAACATGCTACAGGAGTGCAGATCTCTGTCAGAGCAGAATATACTCACCTGTCTAATACCAGTGAGGATATTGCACTAAGTACCAGTGCAGTGTAATGACAGTAACATGCTACGGGAGTGCAGATCTCTGTCAGAGCAGAATATACTCACCTGACAAATACCAGTGAGGATATTGAACTAAGTACCAGCATGGTGTAATGACAGTAACATGCTACGGGAGTGCAGATCTCTGTCAGAGCAGAATATACTCACCTGTCTAATACTAGTGAGGATATTGCACTAAGTACCAGTGCAGTGTAATGACAGTAACATGCTACGGGAGTGCAGATCTCTGTCAGAGCAGAATATATTCACCTGTCTAATACCAGTGAGGATATTGCACTAAGTACCAGTGCAGTGTAATGACAGTAACATGCTGAGTGCAGATCTCTGTCAGAGCAGAATATACTCACCTGTCTAATACCAGTGAGGATATTGCACTAAGTACCAGTGCAGTGTAATGACAGTAACATGCTACAGGGTGCAGATCTCTGTCAGAGCAGAATATACTCACCTGTCTAATACCAGTGAGGATATTGCACTAAGTACCAGCGCAGTGTAATGACAGTAACATGCTACAGGAGTGCAGATCTCTGTCAGAGCAGAATATACTCACCTGTCTAATACCAGTGAGGATATTGCACTAAGTACCAATGCAGTGTAATGACAGTAACATGCTACAGGAGTGCAGATCTCTGTCAGAGCAGAATATACTCACCTGTCTAATACCAGTGAGGATATTGCACTAAGTACCAGCGCAGTGTAATGACAGTAACAGTAACATGCTATGGGAGTGCAGATCTCTGTCAGAGCAGAATATACTCACCTGTCTAATACCAGTGAGGATATTGCACTAAGTACCAGTGCAGTGTAATGACAGTAACATGCTACAGGAGTGCAGATCTCTGTCAAAGCAGAATATATTCACCTGTCTAATACCAGTGAGGATATTGCAGTAAGTACCAGTGCAGTGTAATGACAGTAACATGCTACAGGAGTGCAGATCTCTGTCAGAGCAGAATATACTCACCTGTCTAATACCAGTGAGGATATTGCACTAAGTACCAGTGCAGTGTAATGACAGTAACATGCTACAGGAGTGCAGATCTCTGTCAGAGCAGAATATACTCACCTGTCTAATACCAGTGAGGATATTGCACTAAGTACCAGTGCAGTGTAATGACAGTAACATGCTACAGGAGTGCAGATCTCTGTCAGAGCAGAATATACTCACCTGTCTAATACCAGTGAGGATATTGCACTAAGTACCAGTGCAGTGTAATGACAGTAACATGCTACAGGAGTGCAGATCTCTGTCAGAGCAGAATATACTCACCTGTCTAATACCAGTGAGGATATTGCACTAAGTACCAGCACAGTGTAATGACAGTAACATGCTACAGGAGTGCAGATCTCTGTCAGAGCAGAATATACTCACCTGTCTAATACCAGTGAGGATATTGCACTAAGTACCAGCGCAGTGTAATGACAGTAACATGCTACTGGAGTGCAGATCTCTGTCAGAGCAGAATATACTCACCTGTCTAATACCAGTGAGGATATTGCACTAAGTACCAGTGCAGTGTAATGACAGTAACATGCTACGGGAGTGCAGATATCTGTCAGAGCAGAATATACTCATCTGTCTAATACCAGTGAGGATATTGCACTAAATACCAGTGCAGTGTAATGACAGTAAGATGCTACAGGAGTGCAGATCTCTGTCAGAGCAGAATATACTCACCTGTCTAATACCAGTGAGGATATTGCACTAAGTACCAGCGCAGTGTAATGACAGTAACATGCTACAGGAGTGCAGATCTCTGTCAGAGCAGAATGTACTATATACTCACCTGTTTAATTCCAGTGAGGATAATGCACTAAGTACCAGCGCAGTGTAATGACAGTAACGTGCTACAGGAGTGCAGATCTCTGTCAGAGCAGAATATACTCACCTGTCTAATACCAGTGAGGATATTGCACTAAGTACTAGCGCAGTGTAATGACAGTAACAAGATACAGGAGTGCAGATCTCTGTTAGAGCAGAATATACTCACCTGTTTAATACTAGTGAGGATATTGCACTAAGTACCAGCACAGTGTATTAACAGTAACATGCGACGTGAGTGCATATCTCTGTCAGAGCAGAATACACTCACCTGTCTGATACCAGTGAGGATATTGCACTAAGTAGCAGTGAAGTGTATTAACAGTAACATGCTACGGGAGTGCAGATCTCTGTCAGAGCAGAATATACTCACCTGTCTAATACCAGTGAGGATATTGCACTAAGTACCAGTGCAGTGTAATGACAGCAACATGCTACGGGAGTGCAGATCTCTGTCAGAGCAGAATATACTCAGCTGTTTAATGGCAGTGAGCATATTGCACTAAGTACCAGTGCAGTGTAATGACAGTAACATGCTACGGGAGTGCAGATTTCTGTCAGAGCAGTATATACTCACCTGTCTAATACCATTGAGGATATTGCACTAAGTACCAGTGCAGTGTAATGACAGTAACATGCTACGGGAGTGCAGATCTCTGTCAGAGCAGAATATACTCATCTGTCTAATACCAGTGAGGATATTGCACTAAGTACCAGTGCAGTGTAATGACAGTAAGATGCTACGGGAGTGCAGATCTCTGTCAGAGCAGAATATACTCACCTGTCTAATACCAGTGAGGATATTGCACTAAGTACCAGCGCAGTGTAATGACAGTAACATGCTACAGGAGTGCAGATCTCTGTCAGAGCAGAATGTACTATATACTCACCTGTTTAATTCCAGTGAGGATAATGCACTAAGTACCAGCGCAGTGTAATGACAGTAACGTGCTACAGGAGTGCAGATCTCTGTCAGAGCAGAATATACTCACCTGTCTAATACCAGTGAGGATATTGCACTAAGTACCAGCATAATGTAATGACAGTAACATGCTACAGGAGTGCAGATCTCTGTCAGAGCAGAATATACTCACCTGTCTAATACCAGTGAGGATATTGCACTAAGTACTAGCGCAGTGTACTGACAGTAACAAGATACGGGAGTGCAGATCTCTGTTAGAGCAGAATATACTCACCTGTTTAATACTAGTGAGGATATTGCACTAAGTACCAGCACAGTGTATTAACAGTAACATGCGACGTGAGTGCATATCTCTGTCAGAGCAGAATATACTCACCTGTCTGATACCAGTGAGGATATTGCACTAAGTACCAGTGCAGTGTAATGACAGTAACATGCTACAGGAGTGCAGATCTCTGTCAAAGCAGAATATATTCACCTGTCTAATACCAGTGAGGATATTGCAGTAAGTACCAGTGCAGTGTAATTTGAGTAACATGCTACAGGACTGCAGATCTCTGTCAGAGCAGAATATACTCACCTGTCTAATACCAGTGAGGATATTGCACTAAGTACCAATGCAGTGTAATGACAGTAACATGCTACAGGAGTGCAGATCTCTGTCAGAGCAGAATATACTCACCTGTCTAATACCAGTGAGGATATTGCAGTAAGTACCAGTGAAGTGTAATGACAGTAACATGCTACGGGATTGCAGATCTCTGTCAGAGCAGAATATACTCACCTGTCTAATACTAGTGAGGATATTGCACTAAGTACCAGTGCAGTGTAATGACAGTAACATGCTACAGGAGTGCAGATCTCTGTCAGAGCAGAATATACTCACCTGTCTAATACCAGTGAGGATATTGCACTAAGTACCAGCGCAGTGTAGTGACAGTAACATGCTACGGGAGTGCAGATCTCTGTCAAAGCAGAATATATTCTCCTGTCTAATACCAGTGAGGATATTGCAGTAAGTACCAGTGCAGTGTAATGACAGTAACATGCTACAGGAGTGCAGATCTCTGTCAGAGCAGAATATACTCACCTGTCTAGTACCAGTGAGGATAGTGCACTAAGTTCCAGCATAATGTAATTACAGTAACATGCTACAGGAGTGCAGATCTCTGTCAGAGCAGAATATACTCACCTGTCTAATACCAGTGAGGATATTGCACTAAGTACTAGCGCAGTATAATGACTGTAACATGCTATGGGAGTGCAGATCTCTGTCAGAGCAGAATATACTCACCTGTCTAATACCAGTGAGGATATTGCACTAAGTACCAGTGCAGTGTAATGACAGTAACAAGATACGGGAGTGCAGATCTCTGTCGGAGCAGAATATACTCACCTGTCTAATACCAGTGAGGATATTGCACTAAGTAATAGCGCAGTGTAATGACAGTAACATGCTACGGGAGTGCAGATCTCTGTCAGAGCAGAATATACTCACCTGTCTAATACCAGTGAGGATATTGCACTAAGTACCAGCGCAGTGTAATGACAGTAACATGCTATGGGAGTGCAGATCTCTGTCAGAGCAGAATATACTCACCTGTCTAATACCAGTGAGGATATTGAACTAAGTACCAGTGCAGTGTAATGACAGTAACATGCTAGGGGAGTGCAGAAGTCTGTCAGAGCAGAATATACTATATACTCTCCTGTCTAATACTAGTGAGGATATTGCACTAAGTACCAGCACAGTGTAATGACAGTAACATGCTACGTGAGTGCAGATCACTGTCAGAGCAGAATATACTCACCTGTCTGATACCAGTGAGGATATTACCCTAAGTACAAGTGCAGTGTAATCACAGTAACATGCGACGTGAGTGCAGATCTCTGTCAGAGCAGAATATACTAACCTGTCTAATACCAGTGAGGATATTGCACTAAGTACCAGCGCAGTGTAATGACAGTAACATGCTACAGGAGTGCAGATCTCTGTCAGAGCAGAATATACTCACCTGTCTAATACCAGTGAGGACATTGCAGTAAGTACCAGTGCAGTGTAATGACAGTAACATTCTACAGAAGTGCAGATCTCTGTCAGAGCAGAATATACTCACCTGTCTAATACCAGTGAGGATATTGTACTAAGTACCAGTGCAGTGTAATGAGAGTAACATGCTACTGGAGTGCAGATCACTGTCAGAGCAGAATATACTCACCTGTCTAATACCAGTGAGGATATTGCACTAAGTACCAGCACAGTGTAATGACAGTAACATGCTATGGGAGTGCAGATCTCTGTCAGAGCAGAATATACTCACCTGTCTAATACCAGTGAGGATATTGCACTAAGTACCAGCACAGTGTAATGACAGTAACATGCTACGGGAGTGCAGATCTCTGTCAGAGCAGAATATACTCATCTGTCTAATACCAGTGAGGATATTGCACTAAGTACCAGTGCAGTGTAATGACAGTAACATGCTAGGGGTGTGCAGATCTCTGTCAGAGCAGAATATACTATATACTCACCTGTCTAATACCAGTGAGGATATTGCACTAAGTACCAGCGCAGTGTAATTACAGTTTCATGCTACAGGAGTGCAGATCTCTGTCAGAGCAGAATGTACTCACCTGTCTAATACCATTGAGGACATTGCAGTAAGTTCCAGTGCAGTGTAATGACAGTAACATTCTACAGAAGTGCAGATCTCTGTCAGAGCAGAATATACTCACCTGTCTAATACCAATGAGGATATTGCACTAAATACCAGCGCAGTGTAATGACAGTAACATGCTATGGGAGTGCAGATCACTGTCAGAGCAGAATATACTCACCTGTCTAATGCCAGTGAGGATATTGTACTAAGTACCAGCGCAGTGTAATGACAGTAACATGCTACGGGAGTGCAGGTCTCTGTCAGAGCAGAATATACTCACCTGTCTAATACCAGTGAGGATATTGCACTAAATACCAATGCAGTGTAATGACAGTAACATGCTACAGGAGTGCAGATCTCTGTCAGAGCAGAATATACTCACCTGTCTAATACCGGTGAGGATATTGCACTAGGTACCAGCGCAGTGTAATGACAGTAACATGCTACAAAAGTCCAGATCTCTGTCAGAGCAGAATATACTCACCTGTCTAATATCAGTGAGGATATTGCACTAAGTGCCAGTGCAGTGTAATGACAGTAACATGCTTCGGGAGTGCAGATCTCTGTCAGACACCCTATCTCAAATGTCGGTTTCCCTCCCTGTCTCTTTTTTCTTTCTTGTTTGCTGTCTCTTATAGTTGATACCTTTTTTAGGTTCCTTTTCGTTTGCCCCTACACCTGCCAGCTATTAGTTGCCCTTATTTTCTGCATTATCCATTCCTGTGGAGTGGATACCCCTGTCTCCATCAACAATGTGCTTTAAGGTGTCTACATACGGGTTGAGAGCAGAGCAGAGAGGATGTTATTATGCAAGCATCATTAAGAGGGTATGTATATAGTCTAATACCTTGACCCCCCCCTTGGTAACTTTCAGGGTTCCCTATTGAAATGTCAGGGCTTTCAAATCTGAGTTATGACATGTTCCCCTACAAAAAACAAATATACAGGAGGAGAGTGAATATCAAACATTAGTCTTCTGCTTGCACCCCCAAATGTGATGACAAACTCCTTACATTGCTAAACGTATATAAAGTAACTCTGAGATCATTGTACCTTACAGAAAAGGGAGTATTCTAAGAAATGGCAATTTCTAACTCAGTATAGGTATGTTCAGATTTTGGGACACACATTCTTAACATTACAGGATTAGGCATTGTGATTGTGAGTCTCAACACTTCAAATGGTTACTGCTGTCAGGGACGTCCACGATGTTAGCTTAGAATATATGTGCTCCAGTGTGTACGTATACCAGCTTCAGCTTATACTGCTTGGTGTGTTTGTGTGTGTGTCCGTGTGTGTCCGTGTGTGTGTGTGTGTGTGTGTGTGTGTGTGTGTGTGTGTGTGTGTGTGTGTGTGTTTGTCTCACAGTGAAAGTTTTCCCTGTGGCACCACAAAACCATCCTATGTTTGACACTTTTGGTTTTGCATTGTAAGGAATAACAGATAGACATTAACTCCTAATAAAAGGACTTTTAATTTTGCAGCAGCCATATTTGTTTTTAGGTATGGAATTGCAAAAAGCTCTTTTAGCTGATTAGAATATTGAGACATAAATAACTCAGGGTAGCATGAAACAGCTGAGTTACTTTTGTATCACAAAGGCTTATTAAAGAAATAATACAGTAACAGAGTTAGGCTAGAAACGAATATTACCTTTACATGTCGGAGGATGTGCTGTCCAGTTTCCAGAAGCTGTGCACTGCAGTATTTCTGACCCACTTAGCATGAACCCCTCTGTACAGGAGAAGTTACAAATTGAGTTATAACCAAAGTCTTCAAACAGATGGGAGCAGTTAATGGCACCTTTCTCTGGAGGCCTTAATGTTTCACATTTCTGTGCTATGGAAAGAAAAAAAAAATAAAATTATATTTTTGCTGAAATGGCATTTGTCCAGACAGCATAGTAAAAGTAATTCATACCAATAAGACTATCTGCGTGACTTTGTTTTACTGAAGATGTTAGTGCAGAAACTGTCACCTAGTCTGTCTATCTGGTTAAAAAACTGAGGTTTAACACATGGGCTTCTAGGAGTGATTGTCTCATAGAACTAAACAGTGCAGTGAAGGAACACATCTGGGTGGAGTTTTTAGAAGTTATTTCTCTTCTTTTTAGTTTTTTCTTTACCAGCATAAAACACTTATCCACATGCACCTTTTTCAAACTCAGACCAGCAGCACGGTCAGGTTAAGTGACTTGCTCAGAGCTGCACAGCTAGATAAATAGAGGCAGAGGGAATCAAACCCTGGGCCAGAAAAAGCAGTTCATTAACATCTCATGCCCTTAGTCTTCTGTGTAATTGCCTATGACCATTGTATGACTTTTTGGCAGACCAAGTGTAAGAAAATATTAAGATGGACTTCTGTCATCTGCTAATATAACATGGTCCACTTCTGGCATGAAAGAAGGTGCAATAAAATAACACACAGAGCACATCTAGTCTAACCAACATGAGGGCTATATTCTGCCCAGGTGAAGTCTTGAAATTATTACCACATGGCATGCAAATCAGTGTAACTAGCTTAGTATTCTTAAGTCTATATATTTTATAAAAACACCCCACTTTGAAAAGTTAGAAAATATACTGGTGCTATTTTATCTATTTTGAGGTATATGTTACATTACACTAATCCCTGTAAATTAATCTTAACTCTGTTAACCACGTCATTGGCTAGTTACAGGAAATATTAGTTTTTTTTTACATATTCATACACATTTCATTAACTGAAACTTTAATGTCCTTGTTTGAAATTCAGTTCTAAAAGCGCATTAGTTCTGGTTTAAGCACTTGGGCTTCAGGCCAGTTATCTTACATTAAGAAGGTTTGTGGTCTGCACTCTTGTGGGAGGAGAGGCTAGATTCTGCCCTTCTGAGCTGGGAATTTCTGGTTAAAGGCTTATTGTGCCTGCTTATTTGATCTGTTTCTTTCTGAAATTTGTGCGCCTTGTTTGCTGTAGCCCAGAAGTTAGTAGTTTATTGGCCATTTTGGAATAATTTCGATCTCTTTCATTTCCCTGCTATATGAACCGCATTTGCGTGGTTTTGCACGCTGGGCAGCACCGGTTAGCTAGGGTTAAACTATTCCTGGCTCCACGAAGTCTACTCTTCAATTTTTCCCTTGGAACTACACAAACTTTCAAATTAAGCACTCAAACCATTCATTTCACAGCCCAGCACTTGCTCAAAACTCATAGCAAGCACCAATTAACCCTAGCACTTTAACCCCTATACTGTCCAGAAGGACAAAGCTGTCTATTCGCCCTTACCAGCCAGTAAGTAAAACAGTTCGCTGTACCTATCCAGGCATGTCTAAAGGGCAGTTTCAGGTGTACTCTCCAGTCTAACTGGTGAATCTGGGTATTTTGAGGCAATGTTATAACTGCCTCATGTGCACAGACAACTCTCTCCTCCTACCACCAAGCAGTAATATATGCGAGAGATGCAATTATACAGCCAAACTGGAGGCAAAGCTCTCTCAACCCAAGACTGGAACTGACAGTCAAGAGGAGAAGGGAAATACTTGCAACACACCACCAGTCTCACATAGACCTACTAAACCAATACCGGCAAATAACACACATAAATACACGAAAACATACTTGGAGGCTCTAAATAAAAATCTGCAAAAGCAACAGAGACCTCCAAAGCAGACACCCAAGCAACCTCCACACCCCATCACAAACCATGAAACACATACTTCACATAATCAGTGTGCCACGCAATCACAGCCCTTAAGGCAAAATAACATACCCAACACACTAGTAATAGGTGACTCTAGAGTCAGGCATACTGAAGTCCCACTAACTAGGCTGGACAAGGAGAAGGTTACAGTTAGCTGCCTGTCGGGCACCAGGATCCGCCACATAACACAAGCACTCAGGTTGCTCCAGAACAAGTACAAATATGATTCTGTCATTGTCCATGTTGGTGTGAATGACCTGAGACATACCTCCCTGGACAACATGAAAAGAGACATGGAAGAGCTCTCTGATCACTTAGCCCAGGCCGGTATTACCTTGACCCTGAGTAGCATCCTGCCCTCACCAAGAATGATACCGCAGTACAAAGAAAAAAATATCAATTTCAACAATTGGCTAAGTTTCTGGTGTCATTCAAAGGGGATCCAGTGTCTGCCCACCTGGGATGACATGCTTGACAAGCCACATTGCTTCACAAGAGATGGCTTGCACATGTCACTCTTAGGCTTTCAAATACTGGCCAAGGCTTTTGCTGCCCTCATAGTGCCTTTTTTAGGCAAGGCTCAAAAGACAAACCCAGCACCGTAAATAGCACAAGTAACCAAAAACTGAGGGTAATGCTACTCAACGCCAGAAGTCTAAACCTCAAAATGCATGCACTCAAGGCACTCCTCAGTATGGAGAACATTGATATCTGTGCAGTAACCGAAACCTGGTTTAAGGCTCCAGAGAGCACCCAAGCACTACCAGGCTATAACTCATATCATACTTTTCGTCCACAGAACCCGGAATGAAACACAAAAGGTGGAGGTGTATCCATATTCATCAAGGGTACCCACACCTCCAGGTTAGTGGCACAACACAATGCCTCAGAGATCATCCATGTGCAACTAACAACGGGCAAAACTGCAATTCAAATTGTAGCTTGCTACAGATCACCCAGCATGACCCAGGACCCCCATTCCGTGTTTATGGAGACACTGGAAAATATGAAGGTCCTACCAAATGCCTTAATATTGGGTGATTTCAATTACCCAAACATTAACTGGGAGAACTACTCAAGTACTAACTCCCTTGCCGAATGCTTCCTAGAATTTATAAACTCGAACGCCCTGGATCAACTGATCAACACCCCCACCAGAGGTGACAACATATTGGACCTGGTCATCACCAACTTGGGCAACCGATGTTCTACACCGGAATTCAATCCCTCGCTGGTTAGATCAGCCATAGACTAATCACTCTGGATATCCACATTCCGCCCCACCCCCAATCAAGGAAACCACCGTAAAAAACTTTTCCAAAGCAAACTTCACATTACTTAAGACTGAGGTGGAAAGGTTCACATCCCCCATGCTAAAGGACAACGCTATCCAAGCTGCTGAATCCCTTACAAAGGCACTCTATGAGCACCTGCAAGAATGCATGGATTGTGCTATCCCAACCAAAACCAAGACTCACTCCTCCAAGAAAAGGAAACCAGTTTGGTGGACCCCTGCCATAAATAAGCTATACAATAGGAGGAGGAAACTAGTACAGAAAAGAGTAAAATCCCAAGAAGGAAAGACATCCCTGATCAGTATCAGCAAGAAACTATGATCCCCTCATAAAATCATCCAAGGCTAGCTTCAAAAGAAAAATTGCCAAGGACGCCAAAGATAACCACAAAGCGTTCTTTAGCTATGTCAAGAACCTAATTGGAAACTCTCAGATATGCTCTGAGTTAGCGCAGAATGGCACAAAATACACTGAACCGACTGATATTGCCAACATTCTGGCAGACAGGTTTAGTGCAAACTTCACTCCCCTCTCACCCCCTAAAGGGCCCATAACCATACCAGAAGAACGTATTGCCCAGGCAGTCACTGGCACACAGGTTAAAACAGCCCTATCCAAAGCCAAAAACACAGCTTCAATGGGGCCAGACAGTGTCTCAGGATGTGTCTTACACAAGCTCCAAAATGAACTAACCCCTCACCTAAACACACTGTTCAAACTCAACATCTCTACAGGCTATGTGTGGCACACAGCAACAGTTATCCCGCTCTACAAAGGTGGAGCCACAAAGGACCCTGGGAACTATCACCATATAAGCCTGACAAGCCTGGTTTACAAGGCTATGGAGCGCATTATCATGGAACTCATTAACAGAGACACTGAGAACCTCCAAACATTGGACCCTAATCAGTTTGGCTTTGTTAAGGGCAGATCATGCCTGCTAAACCTGGTGGACTTCTTTGAGACAGTGACCAAGGCTTTAGACGAGGGAAAGGAGGTCCACACAGCCCATCTAGACCTCACAAAGGCTTTAGACACCATTCCCCATTCTAGTATTATAGACAAGCTCACCAGCCTGAACATAAACCCCTACATCATGAGATGGGTTGCCAGTTGGCTCACAGATAGAACCCACACGGTGAGAGTTGCAGGATCTAGGTCCGACTCTAAACTGGTTACAAGTGGCATCCCCCAGGGCTCAGTCCTGGGACCCCTCCTGTTCAGTATATACTTCTCAGAGGTACAGGCAAGCACAGAAGGACTATGGCTGACCAAGTTCACAGATGACTGCAAACTGGGGGCCATAACTGACTCTCTGGCTGATACATACATCCTCCAGAAGGGTCTCACTGAGACGGATACCTGGCGTCAAAATCATGGCTTCAAGCTAAATGCCAAAAAGTGCATAGTCATCCCCTTTGGAAAAAAAAAAGTACCCACGAACTACTACATACGTGGTAGTTCCCTAAATACAGAAAATGCAATAAGGGATCTGGGGACCCAAGTAGATAGTAATCTCTCCTTTGATAATCATATTGCCAAGGTGGTTAGAACATCCTTCTATGTGGCCCACATAATCACAAAAGGGTTAGCATCTAGAACAAAAGAGGTTATTGTGCCCCTCTACTCATCACTCATCAGACCCATCATAGAGTACAACTCCCCATTTGGGATGTACCTTACAAGACAACTGCAACAGCTGGAAAGACCACAGAAGTACCTCACCAAGAGGATTACTGGCCTCAAACAGATGCCCTATGCAGCCCGACTGAAGAAACTTCAGCTGTACTTGGTTGCATATCGCTTATTCACAGGTGATCTTTGCCTGACATACAAGGCCATATCCAACCCAGAATTGATGGACATGCTCCACCTAAAAAAAAAACAAATCCCCAAGAGCCACATGCTCTAGGTATCTAAACCTCACCACAGTGATAAATAGGACATAAAAAAACAAAACAAATCCCCAAGATAGATTCTTGTCCCAGAGACTCCCCATGCTTTGGAACAGGATTCCAATCTTCATTAGGCAGAGCCCCTCAATAATACTCTTCAAGAGAAACCTTAATGAGTGGATGGGAAACAGAAAATTTACCCCGGGGATCACTGCAGTGGCCCTGCTGAACAGAGGCATAGGGAACTAATGGCTCTTCTGGACAGAGGCTTAGGGAACTAATCTAAGGGGGCAGTGAAAGCCAACACATTCTGGCTAGGCTAATAGATGCCCTTGGGAAGATAACCTAGTACTTACCTATTAAAGACAAATGCATTAATATCATCTGTATGTACATTCCCCCAGGTAACAATATATCTACATTTGAAGATATCCTGCACTGGTTATCATGTCACTACCCCCAAGAAACCCTACTACTTGGAGACTTTAACATAGACTGGGGCACCTGTTCCTTAGAATCCCCAACCACCCATATTAACCTGCATGCATTTACACAAATCATATCCACCCCTACCAGGATAGGTAAACGCAACCAAAAAGAAAGTATACTTGACTAGGTACTCATAAACAGTCACCCCCAACTGTACACCTCTGGTACCCTCCTTAATGGCCTAAGCGATCACCTTCTCACATATGTAATTAAGCACAAAACCATTAATTCCCAACAACCCTTGCTCAGAAAGGTTAGAAACAATAAAAACTTTGACTCTGCCAAATTCCAACAAGAACTAAACTCATGTAATTGGTCTATTCTAAAACACCTCCCCTTAGAGGAAGCAGTAGCATACTTTAACAACAAATTCCTTGAGATCCTTGATTTGCATGCATCTGTTCATTCAAAGAGAACCAAGGCAAAAGCTGCACCATGGCTTTCTATAGAGTCTAAACTCAAAATTACCCTTAGAAACAAAGCATGGGCTTTATGGCATTCTTCTAAAGACCCTCAAGATCACATTAAATACAGGCAATCCAGGAATGAAACCAAAAAAATCAATTTTACAAGACAAAAAGCAATACTACTGTAATTTACAGACAGTAAATCAAAATAACCCTCAGAAGTTTTGGGCAGGTTTAAATAATCTACTACATCCTGGACAAACTTCAACCCCAATCCCTGCTGCTACTATTGATAAAACCCCTGAAGATGTTTCTTATAGTTTTAACCAATTCTTTACTGAGACAATTCAAGCCCTAGCTAGCCAACTACCTCCTAGCTCCCCTGGTCCTGAAAGTAGCACCCCTAGAAACCTACTTGTGTTCAGCTTCCAACCAGTCACCACTTCACTTATCCGTAACTTGATCATAAAATTAAAACCCACTACACTTTCTGCTGATCAACTCCCTGCCGTGTACCTACAAAAATCAGCTGATGCTATTGCTTACCCCGTCTCAATACTAATCAATCGAACCATAGTAGAAGCTAAAATTCCCACCATCTGGAAAATATCCTATGTAATCCCACTTCACAAAGGAGGCAGCTCTACTGAATTCTCCAATTATAGGCCAATAGCTATACTCTCTCCACTTGCAAAGATTATGGAAAAATGTATTCATAGACAACTCATGCACCACCTAATCCAAAATTGCCTTATGGCAGACACTCAGCATGGCTTCTGTCCTCATCACAGCACTACTTCAGCCCTCCTAGCCTTTACTAACACCATAAACCATAATCGCAACAATAATTATATATCCTCAGCCCTCTTTTGGATCTTTCCAAGGCATTCAATATGGTTGATCACCAACTTTTAATCCACACCCTGCAAACATTCTGTCTAGATACTGGAGCCCTCCAATGGTTTCAATCCTACCTGAATGGTCGACAGCAGGCTGTCCTCTGGCAGAACAAACTCTCTAACCTTCTACCTAACACCCTTGGAGTACCACAAGGCTCTATACTAGGGCCCTTGCTGTTCTCCATCTTCATTAACGACCTTTATACTGTCATCCCAAAAGTCAGCTGTATCCAATATGCTGATGAGTCTACTCTGATTTGCTCAGCCACATCTTCAGTAGAGTTATGGTCAGCTGCCCAGACCACCTTTAATACAATAGAAAACTGGCTTTCTGAACATCGTCTGATCCTAAATCCCAAAGGAACTAAAATGCTGTTATTTTCACCAACACGTAGGTCTACCACTTTCACCTTTACCATAAAATCAAATGATGGCACAATAATCTCCCCTGACCCATCTACAAAACTATTAGGTGTCATCATAGACAATAATCTCAAATTTGACCTACATGTTAACCAAACTATCAAAACCATCAATAAAAAACTAGGGTCACTTTACAGAATAAAAGCCTTCCTAACCCCTCCAGCTAAAATTGCCATAGCTTGCTCTCACCTTCTTTCAACCCTTCTGTATGCATCCCCTCTACTCTCGAATTGGAACAAGACTCTCCTTAACAAACTCTCAATTTGCTACAACCACATTGCCAAGCTGGCCACTGGGCTGCCTTTTAGGACACATCATTGCATCAATCTAAATCAGCTTGGGTGGCTTGAACTACCTAGCCTAATCCAGTATAACCAACTGATTATGGGCTATAAAATCCTCTATAATCCGGACAATACTCCTGCACTTAAAAATATTATCACCCCCTATAACAATCCTAGACCGCTTCGATCCTCTAACAAACTACTAATTCAGACTAGCAAAATTAATAACACAGCAGGTGATTCTCTCTTTGCAAACTCTGTAAGTGGATCCTGGAACTCTCTTCCAGCTGATATTACCTTACTTTCCACCTTAGGTCAATTTAAAACTAGACTCAAACAACATTTGTCACTTAACTGGCTATGTCAATGTATCAAGCCTGGCTAACTCTCTCTAGAATGTGTAAAAATCTGTTAACCAGTTTACTGTGTAATTTAATTTAATCCTGACTTGTGCTCAGGACTAACTTTAACCTGTGGAACTTGTTTAACTTGCTTACTTATGTAATCTCTGTAAATAGTCTGTTTGTAATATGTAATGCTGGTATTATGTAATGCTGTATCTGCTTACCCTTGGAGCTTTTCTCCCCAGGCCTCCGCTGAAAATGGACATGCATCCAGTCGGACTATCCCGGTCAACAAATGTAAAATAAATAAAATAAATAAATTAGTGTATAATTATTAAGCACAGTCTTTGCAAGATAGTGCATAATTCCCAGAAATGTCTACAATGGCTGCTTGCTTTTTACTTTGGCATTTGTACACGTTTTCATATTTTTCTAGTTCAGATTTCAGACATTCTGAAATTAGAATATGATGCATGAATTTTAGAACAGTCAATCTGATTGTACATTTTCTCATGATTAACTTGGAATTATACTGCCCTACTAATCTATTTATCCACTCTATCAGTCTTTTTGTCCTGTAGGTGTGTTTTGCCTGTCCTCACAGTAAGCAAAGACCCACTATGTTACATCTTCCAAGCCTGCAACAGCATTTAGGAACATTTCTTCTGCTAGTGAAATACCAAACTGGACTCTGAGGAATCCCATACCTCCTTAATTGCATTTTGTATGTACACAATGCACAGCTTCACTCAGCTAGCTCTATCTGCCATAAATCCTGGTTTTCATCTAGTAATGAAAAACAAAACTTACCACTTGATGTCATTGTGACCCTTTTCTTATCTGCAAACAATGGGCAAGGCTCCCATTTTATCACTTTATTCAGATCTTGAGGATCGGTATATTATTTCACAGCATTGATCATGCTATTCACCAAGTCCGTTGGCTGTAATTCCTAATTAATGACAGCTCAGCTCTCCAAACCCTTTAGCCATATTTATGCTTTATTTTGGGAGTTACTGGTGAAATTCTGGGGGCATATATTACTGGCACTACATAAGGTTATATTCCCCTGGCAGGCTTTCTACATCTATAAATAAAGCAGCATAACCATATGAAATATCACGGCTTAGAACAGTATCTAAGATGTCTCTAAGATTTTACGACTGATTCTGTACAAATATAGTCTTTGCTTTTATACCGTGAATTTGTTTTACAATTTCTAATTTCTCATTTTGAATGTCTTAGTTTTGTAGTCAGTGTCACATGTCTATATTTTTGGACCAGTGCTTCCACCAGGTGGACAGACTACCTTAACAATGTATATATAGCTCCTTTGTTAGAGCCATGTTGCCTCAGTCACTTAGAAGTGTGTCCTTAGTATGTGCTTTAAGGTGCCCGACTTTACATTAGGTAGAGATATGAGCTGAGAGCAGGGCAGGCACAATGTTATCATCTAAGCAGCATTAACAGGGTACACATATACTCTAAAGCCCTGGCCTCCATGACAGCTGTCATGGGTTCCCTTTTCAAATGTCAGAAATTCCAAAGCTGAGTTATGGTATGCTCCCTTTAAAAAAAAAAAAGAACAAAAATGCAGGAGAAGAGTGGATATCAAAGACCAGTCTTCTCCTCGCACTCCCCCAAATGTGATATCAAGCCTCCCACATCCACAAACTTATACATACTAACTCGTAGATCATTGTGGCTTGGAGAAAAGGAAGTATTCTAAGAAATGGCCATCTCTAACTCAGTATGTGTATGTTCAGATTTGAGGTCACTCATTCTTAACATTACAGGCTTTAGGATTACAAGTCTCAACACTTCAAATGGTTACTGCTGTCAGGCATGTCCACTATATTATCTCAGAACATATATGCTCCAGTGTGCACTCATACCAGCTTCAGCTTATACTGGTTGGTGTGTGTGTGTGTATGTGTGTGTGTGTGTGTGTGTGTGTGTGTGTGTGTGTGTGTGTGTGTGTGTGTGTGTGTGTGTGTGTGTGTGTGTGTGTGTTTGTGTGTATGTGCCCCAAATCCATCCTCACAGCTTCTAGATGTGTTTTCCTTGCTATGACTGCTAGCTTGTGCTGAGTGTCCGGACAGCAGTGAGTAAGAAAACAGTAACAGCTACTTACTTCTACCCTCTCAGGTCACCTATTTCACTGCCTCAGTCATTAATTGCTTCTGGGTTATCTAGGTCACAGTCAATGTTTGACATTCATTGTTCAATTTAATTGCTACACTGCAATTAACAACAGATATTAACCACTAGTAACAGGATGTTTAATGTTGTAGCAGTTATATTTGTTTTTAGTAATGGAATTGCAAAAAGATCTTAAAGCTGATTAGAATATTGAGATATAAATAACTCAGGGTAGCATGAAACAGCTGTTACTTTTGTATCACCGAGGCTTGTTAAAGAAATAATACAGTAACATAGTTAGGCTAGAAACGAATATTACCTTTACATGTCGGAGGATGTGCTGTCCAGTTTCCAGAAGCTGTGCACTGCAGTATTTCTGACCCACTTAGCATGAACCCCTCTGTACAGGAAAAGTTACAAATGGAGTTATAACCAAAGTCTTCAAACAGATGGGAGCAGTTAACGGCACCTTTCTCTGGAGGCCTTAATGTTTCGCATTTCTGAGCTATGGAAAGAAAAAAATATATATATTTTTTCTGAACAATTTAATAAGTATTCAGGCATTTGTCCACACAGCATAGGAAAAGTAATTCATACCAATAAGAGTATCAGGCTGACTTTGTTTTACTGAAGATATTAATGCAGGAACTGTCACCTAGTCTATCCATCCAGTTAAAAAATGAAGCTTACTAGCCTTAAAGCTGTGCAGCTTATAAAATCCACTCCATGATAACCACATCATTAGCTAGTTACATGAAATATTAGTGTTTTTTTTTGCATATTCATAACACGTTACATTCACTGAAACTTTAATGTCCATGCAATCATTTTAAAATTCTGGTGCAGTCCATACAGCTGCCTGGGTTTTTCAGCAGACTACTGTATCTGGAGTAATGAACAGGTCCATTTACAACGCTTATCTGGCCTTCCTTGTGGGACATTTCCTGGTGTGGCACAGCTTCATTTAGTGACACACTTTAGGATCTCTCTCTCTCTCTGCAGTTCTTGACCATCACCTTTTTCATGCAGCAGTGCTAGTTCTCATCTGTTTAGAACTTCAGCTTAGATGTAATTGTCCTGTACAAAAGTCTCTTGTTTCTTCTATACAGCTTTCTTTCTTCCCTACAAACTATAATGGATCTTGGTTCAGCTGCTTTACAAGAACTTAAATTTCAGGTGCAAAATTACTAACCTGTAAATTTGGTACTTTTGTGTAGTTTCTGCCAATGTAGTATTTATGTTTCTGCTGATGTCTTTCCAACATTTCTGTTATACTGTATTGATTTTCAGGCATCGGCAATGGAGATGAAATAAATGCCCTTCTTTTCAACCTTCTATATATCAACGGTTGACCTGATGAGAAAGCGAGTCCCTGAAACAGATTTTCTATATTCCAAGATTGTGAGATGACCGTCTTCCTACCATTTGCTACAGCTCTTTTCTCTTATGATTCTTCACTGTTTGTATATTTTTTCCTAGTAGTTCATTAGCTTGTTGACAGGGTGGGCTTGGCATTACATGCATTCATTCCTAATCATATCTATACCTTCTAAATTATTGACTTGTATATTGTGGACTGTCCCTTATAACAAAAAACTGGAAAAGTAAACTATCCAGTGATTTTTTTGTCCAAAAGAATTTGAGTTTATAATAATAAGATCTAAAACAACCACACCTAATTATAAACATAGGACAATGTTGTATAGCTTTTTAAAAACTTTACAAATGAATAAATAATATAATATGGGTATGCAATTTCAAAAAGCTTTTCATTTATCACAAGCTACAGTGTATACATTAAAGCAGTGCCTGCCATGTCAGTGGACAAACACAGGCCACATTGTGGGAAATGAAACAGTGCCTGCCACATCAGTGCACTAACACAGGCCACAGTGTGTAAACTCAAACATTGCTTGTCACATGAATGCACTAACACAAGCCACACTGTGTAAACTCAAACAGTGCCTATCATCTGAATGCACTAACACATTCTACAGTATGACAACTCACACAGTACCTGCCATATCAATGCATCAACACAGGCCACATTGTATAAATTCAAACAGTGCCTGCCTTACCAAGGCACTAACAGAGGCCACAGTATGTAAACACAGTGCCTGCCATATCAATCCACATACACACAGGCTGTAGTGTGAAAACTCAAACAGTGCATGGCATATCAATCGACAAACCTAGGCGCAGTGATTAAACTCAAACAGTGTCTGCCACATGAATGCACAAACAAGGGCCACAGTGTATAACTTCAAACAATGCCTAACATATCAGTGCATAAACATGGGCCACAGTGTGTAAATTCAAACAGTGCCTGTCATATGAATGCGCAAACACATGCCACATTGTGTAAGCTCAAACACGGCCTGCCACATCAATACACAAACACAGATCACAGTGTGTAAATTCAACCAGTGCCTGCCACATCAATCCTCAAACACAGGCCTCACTGTGTACATTAAAACAGTGCCTGCCACATCTGTGCACAAACACAGCACTCAGTGTGGGAATAGAAACAGTACTTGCCACATAGCAGTTGACTTCAATTAACTTTCAGTATTTAACTGCTTGTGTTTGGTTGCCTTTGTATCCTCTGAAGAAGCCACCATATGTGTGTGGCGAAAACGCTGTGATTTTCTGTTTTAATAAATTGCGTTTAGGACTGTGAGGGCTTCTGCCTTGTTCTTTGGTTTCCTTGCTTTCAGACGTTTGTGGATTTTTTAAGTGTTTACCAGTTTCTTTTTGTGGAACCTTTGACATGGAGAGCCCAGCAAGCCAAGTGATTCAAGATACATCAAATGGGGACACTATTGGTATGCCTAACCTGCTGTTTCGCTGTCGCAGAAAATTGATCGCTCAATGAGCTTTAATGCATTTGAAAGCTCTTTATCTTCGCGACATGGTGAACCTTCAATTCTGAGACTTTCTATGAATGGGCACTGTAATGTTCCTGATTCTCAGGCATCGATATCAGCCGCACAACCTCCTAGGGCTGTTTCACCTGTAATTCAAACTTCTGGGGCCGTTGCTCCTGATGCTGCTTTCCCTATTGAAAGTAATGGTAACCAGCGTCCTTTTACACGACCGGAAAACGCAGAACGGACCGAAGCACTTATCGGTGGAGCTACTATATCCGAATGGATTGCTAATACAGGTGACTTTTCACTTTTTGTTAAACCTTTTAATGATGCACCGCCGGTGCAGGACCGCTCTGCTTCTGCCACTGCTGCTGTTTCTCTGGCAGACAAACTGAAACTTTTGGATTCAAAAACACTTAAACTCAGGAAAATGCAGCTGGAAACTGCTTACTTTAAACAATGCCTAAGTGAAGGCATTGTTCCGAAGGGACTTAGGTGTAATTTTGCACCATCTGGCTTGATTAATAGCGATGCTTTCCTAATTGACTTAAAGACACTTTTCCAGTCGCAGGGTTTACATCTTCTTGAGTTGTTAGTTAAACATTATTCTATTTGTATATCTGATTTGACTAAAGAGGTCTGTTTGCTTGATGAGGAAATCAGGTTGAATAACGCTTTTTCACAATTAAAATATGATCATTCACGGATTTTTTCCAGCATTGACACCTACATGGTCAAATTGAAAACAAATAAAGCCAAAAAATTACACAGGGATAGGTCATCCTATTCTAAAGATATGGCCTTCCCTAATTTACGTGTACAAATTGAGGGTAGTTTTGGGGTTAATCCATCTGAGTTACCTGAGACTGTTAGAGCAACTGGTCCTGGGTTTGTGGACAGTCAAGATGTACCAACACAAAATGACCAACCTTTACGTAGGAGTAATCGTAATAAAAATAGACAGGATACCAGTAGGGGTCAGATGAACGATACCTGCTGCTGGGTATGAAGGACCCCAAAATACCAGCAATAATTTTTAGGAACAGGAACAACAGGGGTCGCCAGAGGGGAATGCGAATTGGAACAACTAATCACAAACCCCCTTTACATTCTGAACACTCCTGTTAAGGTTGTTAAGAATATGAAAGGTGATTTTACAATTTATAATTTTTCACACCTTACCCTTGAACCAGAAATTGTTGAACTGTTAGCCTTGGGTAATACTTTTGCACCTTCTATCAAATGCGACTTGGCCAGGGTGTTATTGGATTTAAAATGTTATGTACGTAAACTAAATTTGAAACTCCTGTTTAACTTTTCCACAGACTCCCTGGTCTCGAAGCTGAAACTGCCTAGTACTTTCAACCCCTCCATGTGGTCCTAAAATGTTTGAGAGTGCCTGTGAGTTGGACATCAGGTTTTATTGAAGCGGCCTTGTGTTGGTACTAGCTTCAATATTTCCAAGGACCAACTTGAAGCATTACGTGACCTCCGCAATGTCGGGTCAGGATCATCAAGCCTGATAAAGGTGGCGGTTTGGCCATCTTTGAGCAGGCTGACTATGTAGAAAGAATGCACAGGGTCCTTGATTCTGACTCATATGAAATCTCATCTGTCAACGAGATGAATATCAGTGCCAGTAGGATTAGGGGTTATCTGAGGGATTTTTCATCAACGGCAGAATAGATGAGGAGACATATAAATATATAGACATTTTCCACGCCAAGACCCTGTCATGTTTGGAATCCCCAAGATTCACAAAAACCTTGGGGATCCACCTATGAGGGCACTGATAGATGGTAGGCTTTCCCTCACCTACCCTTGTTCAAAATTCGTGGATACTTTACTGAACCAGTATGTTGACAGTGTACCTACTATTTGTAAAGACTCATGGTCTTTTCTTTCTGACCTAAATGGGCTTGAGTTGGATATGGATGTTAACTTTTGACCATAGACGTGGTCGATCTTTATACATCCATACCACACCAGGAGGCCATTGAGTGGATTGACTTGCTTTTGCGTGAGCTTCAGGCTCCTATTAATGTCATTAATAATGTTACTGAGTTGCTTAACATCATTTTGTCATCAAATTATTTCCTGTTTGAAAAGACATTTACATTCAAAAAAGAGGGGTTGCCATGGGCTCCCCATGTGGGGCAGCCGTAGCCAACCTTTTTATGTCCTATTGGGAAAGAAATTTTGTTTTAAACAACTCAGAGTGGAATGGTAAACTTTTCTACTATACTCGTTACCTTGATGACATTTTCATTCTTTTTAGGGGTGATCATTTAACAGCACAGAGTTTTGTCGATTACATCAATAGTACAACACCGTTTCTTAAATTCACTTTCCAGTTTGATGGTGTTAGTATGAATTACCTTGATGTAAAACTGACTAGGAACGGTATTACAGGAAGGTTAATTTCCACAATTTATAGGAAAGATACATCGTGAATTCCTTCCTTCATTATACCAGTTCTCACCCCTTTAAACTTAGAAAAGCAATAGTCAAAGGGCAGCTTGTGAGGGCCGTGAGAATTTGTAGTCAATTGTCAGACTTTAACGTTGAATGTCAATTTTTGACAAACCTCTTTGTCAACCGTGGCTATCCAGCTACTCTTGTGTCTGAACTAATAGAAGAGGTCTTGAATAAAAGAAATAGTGGGTTTTACAGACCTCTCTTGCTTCAAGAAGAGTCGCCTTGCACTGTGGCGGTTTGTAGATCTAGTGCTTCAGGCAACTTTTCCGATGCCACGTCTCCTATTGAACCTGCCTCTCATAGGGCCTCTACTTGTAGTTTCATTTCCACATTTGGGGTGAACTCGTATGCAATACAGAACATTTTGTTTAAAAACTGTTTTTTTATCACCAGTAATGCACCTGTAGGTGAGAAGTTAGGTGATAGACCTGTTGTAGTGTTTAGAAGAGGTAGAAACATCAAAGAATTGTTACAGACTCCTTATGGCACTTGTAGTGCTAGAATTAATGGTTCTTTTGCCTGCGGCTTCTGTAACTTCTGCTCACATATTAAAACAGGTAGTAGTTTTTGCATTGAAGGAAGGAAATATTTTATACATCATCGTATTTTCTGTGATACGAAAACAGTAGTTTATATTGCTTTCTGCACATGCTGTCCAGCATTCTACGTCGGAAAGACGGACAGAAGGCTTAAAGACAGATTGTATCAGCACTTATATGCCATCAGGAATAAGAGACTTGATAATGCCCTTGCCAAGCATATCTGTTCTTTTCCTGGGCATGCTTTCTCTTTCATGGGATTGACCACCTCCCTGTTCATCCTCGTGGTGGACCTAGTGCTCTTATACTTGAGACAAATGAATTGCTTTGGCAACTTGCTTAACGCTTTCTACCCTCCGGGTTGAATGAAAGCTGTAATATTGCACCTTATCTCAAATTAAAATCGTATATGAGATAGTTGTTCCCTTTTACTTTAAGAATCACATTTGCCTTGACACTTTTCATTTAGTCCTTTTTGCATTAGCCCACTATGTGTGGGTACAGTGTCAAGCCACTTGGTGGCACTGTTTCCTACCTTTTTGTTGGTATTTGACCTAGCAAGGTTTGGCTTAGGTTGTTATATTTACACTTAGTACTTTTACTTAATTTTAAGGTCACACTTTAGATGTGGGTTGTCTACATCTTTGGAATTTATATTAACTTTTAGTAAAAAGTTACTCATTTGTTTTATCATGTCGTTCCCCTTTTTAAAATAATGTATACTTGGGAATGACTATTTAGCTTTTTGCTTTTTAAATGTACATATAATTTTGTGACACTTTTCTCTTGTGTATTTTTATTTCTTAGGAAATATACTGAATTTTATTTGGGTTTGACTGTGTCAAAATATTGTGTCTTTTTGTATTGTCACAGTCTTTTAACTACATCAACAGTTTAGCATGTACTTAAACTATGCCTGAGGCTTTTTGCATTTTACTCCTTCAGTTTAATGCAGGCATCTTGTTGCATAATTTGTGGTTAATTGATAGCAGTTGACTTCAATTAACTTTCAGTATTTAACTGCTTGTGTTTGGTTGCCTTTGTATCCTCTGAAGAAGCCACCATATGTGTGTGGCGAAAACGCTGTGATTTTCTGTTTTAATAAATTGCGTTTAGGACTGTGAGGGCTTCTGCCTTGTTCTTTGGTTTCCTTGCTTTCAGACGTTTGTGGATTTTTTAAGTGTTTAACAGCTTCATTTAGTGACACACTTTAGGATCTCTCTCTCTCTCTGCAGTTCTTGACCATCACCTTTTTCATGCAGCAGTGCTAGTTCTCATCTGTTTAGAACTTCAGCTTAGATGTAATTGTCCTGTACAAAAGTCTCTTGTTTCTTCTATACAGCTTTCTTTCTTCCCTACAAACTATAATGGATCTTGGTTCAGCTGCTTTACAAGAACTTAAATTTCAGGTGCAAAATTACTAACCTGTAAATTTGGTACTTTTGTGTAGTTTCTGCCACTGTAGTATTTATGTTTCTGCTGATGTCTTTCCAACATTTCTGTTATACTGTATTGATTTTCAGGCATCGGCAATGGAGATGAAATAAATGCCCTTCTTTTCAACCTTCTATATATCAACGGTTGACCTGATGAGAAAGCGAGTCCCTGAAACAGATTTTCTATATTCCAAGATTGTGAGATGACCGTCTTCCTACCATTTGCTACAGCTCTTTTCTCTTATGATTCTTCACTGTTTGTATATTTTTTCCTAGTAGTTCATTAGCTTGTTGACAGGGTGGGCTTGGCATTACATGCATTCATTCCTAATCATATCTATACATTCTAAATTATTGACTTGTATATTGTGGACTGTCCCTTATAACAAAAAACTGGAAAAGTAAACTATCCAGTGATTTTTTTGTCCAAAAGAATTTGAGTTTATAATAATAAGATCTAAAACAACCACACCTAATTATAAACATAGGACAATGTTGTATAGCTTTTTAAAAACTTTACAAATGAATAAATAATATAATATGGGTATGCAATTTCAAAAAGCTTTTCATTTATCACAAGCTACAGTGTATACATTAAAGCAGTGCCTGCCATGTCAGTGGACAAACACAGGCCACATTGTGGGAAATGAAACAGTGCCTGCCACATCAGTGCACTAACACAGGCCACAATGTGTAAACTCAAACATTGCTTGTCACATGAATGCACTAACACAAGCCACACTGTGTAAACTCAAACAGTGCCTATCATCTGAATGCACTAACACATTCTACAGTATGACAACTCACACAGTACCTGCCATATCAATGCATCAACACAGGCCACATTGTATAAATTCAAACAGTGCCTGCCTTACCAAGGCACTAACAGAGGCCACAGTATGTAAACACAGTGCCTGCCATATCAATCCACATACACACAGGCTGTAGTGTGAAAACTCAAACAGTGCATGGCATATCAATCGACAAACCTAGGCCGCAGTGATTAAACTCAAACAGTGTCTGCCACATGAATGCACAAACAAGGGCCACAGTGTATAACTTCAAACAATGCCTAACATATCAGTGCATAAACATGGGCCACAGTGTGTAAATTCAAACAGTGCCTGTCATATGAATGCGCAAACACATGCCACATTGTGTGAGCTCAAACACGGCCTGCCACATCAATACACAAACACAGATCACAGTGTGTAAATTCAACCAGTGCCTGCCACATCAATCCTCAAACACAGGCCTCACTGTGTACATTAAAACAGTGCCTGCCACATCTGTGCACAAACACAGCACTCAGTGTGGGAATAGAAACAGTACTTGCCACATCAGTGCATTAACAAAGGCTACAGTGTGGGAATTCAAGCAGTGCCTGCCACATCAGTGCACTAATACAGGCAACAGTGTGTAAACTGAAGCAGTGTCTGCCACATCAGTGCACAAACACAGAACACAGTGTGTCAACTCAAACAGTGTCTACCACATCAATGTAATAGCACAGGCAACAGCTTAAATAGTGGTTACCAAATCCATGCACTAACACAGGCCACAGTGTCTAAATTCAAACAGTGCCTGACATATCAATGCACTAACAGAGGCCACAGTTTCTTAACTCAAACAGTGCCTGTCATATTAATCCACAAACACAAGACACAGTGTGCAAACTCAAACAATGTCTACCATATCATTCCACAAACACAGGCCACAGTGTGTAAACTCAAACAATGACTGCCATATCAATCCACAATCGCATGCCACAGTATGTAAAAATTATACAGTGCCTGGCACATCAATGCACAAACACAGGCCACAGTATATAAATTCAAACAGTGCCTGCCACATCAGTGCACTAATGCATGACACAATGTGCAAACGGAAGCAGTGACTGCCACATCAGTGAACAAACACAGGCCGCACTGTGCAAACTCAAAGAATGCCTGCCACATCAATGCACTGACACATGCTACAGTGTGTAAACTCAAACAGTGCCAGCTGAAAGCACTCAAGCCACAGTGTATAAACTCAAACAGTGCCTGCAATATCAGTGCATTAACACAAGCCACAGTGTGTAAGCGCTAACAGTGCCTACTATATCAGTGCACTAACATAGGCCAAAGTGTATAAATTCAAACAGTGCCTATCATATTAATCGACAACCACAGGCCATAGTGTGCAAGCTCAAACAGTGCCTGCCTTATCAATCCACAAACACAAGTCGCAGTGTGTAATGCAAACAGTACCTGGCATATTAATCAATAAACACAAGTTGCACTGTGTAAATTCAAACAGTGCCTACTATATCAATACACTAACACAGGTCACAGTGTGTAAATTCAAACATTGCCTGCCATGTCAGTGCACAAGCACAGCATACAGTGTGGGAATCGAAACAGTGCCTGCCACATTACTGCACTAACACAGGCCACAGTGTGGGAATTCAAGCAATGCCTGCCACATCAGTGCACTAATACAGGCCAGAGTGTGGGAACTGCAATATTATTGCAGAAACACAGGCCACAGTGTGGGAATTGAAACAGTGCCTGCCACATCAGTGCACTGATACAGGCTACAGTGTAGGAAATGAAACAGTGCCTGCCACATCAGTGCACTAATATAGGGCACAGTGTGGGAAATGAAACAGTGCCTGCCACATCAGTGCACTAACACAGGCCACATTATGGGAATTGCCACATTAGTGCATTAATACAGGCCACAGTGTGGGAATTGCAACAGTGCCTGCCACATCAGTGCACTAACACAGGCCACAGTGTGGGAATTCAATCAGTGCCTTTCACATCAGTGCATGAACACAGGCCACAGTGTGTAAACTCAAACAGTACCTGCCACAACAATGCACTGACACAGGCCACATTGTGTAAACTCACATAGTGCCTATCACATTAATGCAATGACACAGGCCACAGTATATAAACTCAAACAGTGCCTGCCACATCAATGATCTAACACAGGACACAGTGTATAAATTCAAACTGTACCTGCCACATCAATGCACTGATACTGACCACAGTGTGTAAACTCAAACAGTGTGTCTGCTATATCAATACACTAATATGGGTCGCAGTGTATAAATTCAAACATTGCCTGCCACATCAGTGCATAAGCACAGAACACAGTTTGCGAAATGAAACAGTATGTAAACTCAGCATAAGCCACAGTGTATAAACCCATACTTTGCCTGACATATCAATACCCTAGCAGGGGCCACAGTGTACAAACTCAAGCAGTGCCTCCATATCAATACACTAACACACGTCACAGTGTGGATATTGAAGCAGTGCCTGCCACATCAGTGCACAAATACAGGCTGTAGTGTGTAAACTGAAGCAGTGCCTGCCACATCAGTACACAAACACAGGCCACAGTGTGGGAATTGAAACAGTGAATGCTAGATCAGTACACTAACAGGCCACAGTGTGGGAACTGAAACAGTGAATGCCAGATCAGTGTACTAATGCAGACCACAGTGTGTAAACCTAAACAGTGCATTCCACATTAATGCACTGACACTGGCCACAGAGTGTAAACTCAAACAGTGCCTGCCACATTAATGCACTGACAGTGGCCACAGAGTGTAAACTCAAACAGTGCCTGCCACATTAATGCACTGACACTGGCCACAGAGTGTAACCTCAAACAGTGCCTGCCACATCATTGCACTGACACAGTTCACAGTATGTAAACTCAGCACAGGCTACAGTGTATACATTGAAAGAGTGCCTCACAGGTCAATTCACTAACAGAGGCTAGAGTGTATAAACTCAAACAGTGCCTGGCATATCAATCCACAAACACAGGCCATAATGTGCAAACTCAAACAGTGTCTGCCTTATCAATTCACAAACACTGGCTTCAGTATGTAATGCAAACAGTACCTGCCATATTAATCAACAAAAACAAGCTGCATTGTGTAAATTCAAACAGTGTCTACTATATCAATACACTAACACAGGTCACAGTGTGTAAATTCAAACAGTGCCTGCCATATCCGTGCACAAGCACAGAATACATTGTGGGAATTGAAACAGTGTCTGCCACATCAGTGCACTAACACAGGCCGCAGTGTGTAGACTCAAACAATGCCTGCCATATCAATTGACAAACACAGGCAGCTGTGTGTCTTTTGGTTTTTCCGAGTTAGGGGTCACCACAGTGGAACTCCCATCCGCTATTGACTGGCAGTGGATTTTTACGGTGCCGAGTTGCCAGCCCGATGCCCATTCTTCAAAGAAGGCATGCCCATTCACGCACGCACCTATGTAATCTGATACAATGCCTGCCTATCAATCCACAAACATAGGCCACAATGTGCAAATTCAAGCAGTGCCTGCCACATCAGTGCACAAGCGCAGAACACTGTATTGGAATTGAAACAATGTCTTCCATATCAATGCACAAATTCAATACTGCACAAATTCTCATTAGTAATGACAGCCAGATGATGATGTATGTAGTAAATTTCTGGCTCACATGAGGGTCTTAGAATGTGTGATGGATATGTACAGCAACACACACCTGGATTTGCAGCATTATATACGATGGGGTAATCAGTACTGGTACCATGTGCCATATCAAGTTGCAGCACAGGAGACAATGTAATAAAAAATATATCTCACATCTTTCTAACCCTTATGGACCATAAACTCCTGGATTCATTACCAGCTTCAGCTCTTCAGCTTATACTGCTTGGTGTGTCCCTGTGTATGTATGTGTGTGTGTGTGTGTGTGTTTGCATGTGTGTTTATGTGTGCACACTGATTCAGTACTAGCAGTATTTATTCTTCTTTGACTGCTGTTTCTACTGAATGTCAGGACAGCAGTAAGTTTAGCTTTCTACCCCTCAATGGGATGGAGAAACAGTTGCATCCATTCATAGGTTTGTAGGTTCATAGGTGTGTACTAGGCTAATGGCCCTGGAGCCTTTACAAGCCTAGCCCATAAAATTACACTGGCATTGTGCCACCCAACCTTAGTTCCCAGTGCCTCTGTTGAGTAGAGCCACTGGAGTTATCCCTGGGCTGAATTCTCTATTCCCCATCCACTCATCAAGATTTCTCTTGAAGTGGGCCAGTGAGGTGCGCTGTTTGACATGTATGGGAAGTCTATTCCATAGGATGGGCAGTCTGTGGGTTATAAACCTGTCCCTCCAGCATGTTCTGTTGATTGTGGTATTGAGGTTAAGGTCTCTGGAGCATGTGGTGTGGAGAGATTGGGATTTTTTTAGATGTAGCATTTCTAACAGAGCTGGGTCAGACATGGCTTTGTAACTCAAGCAGAGATCACTTCTAAGTAGGCGATATGAGAGAGAGAATAGTTGGAGTTTTTTGAGTCTGTCCATATAGGACAAGTGTTTAAGGCCTGGGATCGTCTTTGTGAGGTACTTTTGTGGCCTCTCTAGTTGTTACAGGTGTCTAGTGAGGTACATGGCAAATGAAGTATTGTACTCGATGACTGGCCTAATGAGGGAAGAGTAGAGAGAGACAATGACTTCTTTCTTCCTGGATGCAAAACACTTAGTAATGAGATGTGCCACATAGAAGGACTTTCTTACCACAGTGGCAATGTGGTGGACAAAAGAGAAGTTGCTGGCAACCTGTGTTCCCAGATCTCTTATAATGCCTTCTGTGTTCAGTGGACTACCATCGATGTGGTAATTCATGGGAACTGGGTTTTTCCTAAAGAGGATGATGACACATTTTTTGGCATTGAGCTTAAGGCCATAGTTCTGACTGCAGTTGTTGGTCTCAGTGAGGCCTTTCTGTAGGATGTCAACATCACTTGGGGAGTTAATAATAGCTCCCAACTTGCAATCGTCTGTGAACTTTTTCAGCCAGAGTCCCTTCGCGTTTACGTGGACTTCAGAGAATAGATACCAAATAGGAGTGGACCCAGGACTGAACCCTGTGGGACTCCACTCATGACTGGTCGGCAGTCTGACTAGGAGTCAGCTACTTTCACACTGTGGGCTTTATCTGTGAGCCAGTTTGCAACCCACCTAGTGATATAGGGGTTGATGCCTAGCTTAGTGAGTTTTTCTATGATACCTGATTGGGGGAATGGTATCAAAGGCCTTGGCCAGATCAAGGTAGGCTGTATGAACCACCTTGCCTTCATCCACAGCTCTGGTGACTGACTCAAAGAACTCGACTAAGTTGAGCAGGCATGCTCTACCCTTCACAAAACCAAACTGTGTAGGATCCAGGGTTTGGAGATTCCCTATATCCTTGTTTATTAGGTCCATGATGATGATGCATTTTATAGTGTTGCATATCAGACTCGTCAAGCTAATGGGACGATAGTTCCCGGGGTCTGTAGTCACTCCTCCCTTTTGGAGAGGGATGACTGTAGCAGTGTGGCATTCGGTAGGGATAAAGCCTGAGGTGAGGCTGTGATTGAACAGGGCACACAGATGGGGTGCCAGTTCAATCTGTAGTTCATGTAGAACACAGCCGGGGATGTTGTCAGATCCCATAGAAGCTGTATTCTTGGCCTTGGACAGTGCTGTTTTAACCTGTGCAGCAGTAATACTGAGTACCTGGCAATCTACTGGTATTGTGATTGGTCCTTTGGGGGGGGGTAAAGTTGGCACTGAATCTGTTGGCCAGTATATTGGCAATATCTGTTGGCTCATTATAGGAGGTACCATTGTGCAGTAGCTCAGAGCAAATCTGGGTATTGCCGTGGAGATTCTTTACAATATAGAAGGCCTTGTGGTTGTCTTTACTATCTGCTGCAATTCTGTTTTCATAGCTAGCTTTAGAGGATTTGATGAGGGATCTCAACTTTTTGTTGAGGCTGATAAGGGAGTTTTTCCCAGTTTTGAAACTTCACCTTATTCCGCATCAGTTTTCTCCTTCTGTTTTAGAGTTTATGGCAGGGGACTGTCTGGTTAACTAACTGTTTCTGTGTTATCTGGGTCACAGCAAAGGTTATCCCTGTGCACCACAGACCCAACCTACGCCTGACACTTTTAGTTCACTTCTACCCACCCAGTTCAGCTCCTTCACTGTCTGGGTCACTCACTGTTTCTGTGTTACCTCTGTTGCAGCAAAGGTTATCCCTGTGTACCACAGAACCAAACTACGTCTGACACTTTTAGTTCTGCTTATGTTTCTCATTGTAAGTAATAACAGATAGACATTAACCCCTAATAAAAGGATTTTAATGTTGCAGCAGCCATATTTTTAGCTATGGAATTGCAAAAAGATATTTCAGCTGATTTAAATATTGAGACATAAATAACTCAGGGTAGCATGAAACAGCTGAGTTACGTTTGTATCACCGAGGCTTGTTAAAGAAATAATACAGTAACAGAGTTAGGCTAGAAATGAATATTACCTTTACATGTCGGAGGATGTGCTGTCCAGTTTCCAGAAGCTGTGCACTGCAGTATTTCTGACCCACTTAGCATGAACCCCTCTGTACAGGAGAAGTTACAAATGGAGTTATAACCAAAGTCTTCAAACAGATGGGAGCAGTTAATGGCACCTTCCTCTGGAGGCCTTAATCTTTCACATTTCTTTGCTATGGAAAGAAAAAAAAATAAAACTATATTTTTTCTGAACAATTTAATAAGTATTCAGGCATTTGTCCACACAGCATAGGAAAAGTAATTCATACCAATAAGAGTATCAGGCTGACTTTGTTTTACTGAAGATGTGGAGCTTTTCTCCCAGGGCCTCTGCTGAAAATGGACATGCATCCAGTCGGACTTTTGTGGTCAACAAATGTAAAATAAAATAAATAAATAAAATGTTAATGCAGGAACTGTCACCTAGTCTATCCACCTGGTTAAAAAACTGAGGTTTAACACATGAGCTTCTAGGAGTGATTGTTTTGTAGAACAAAACAGTGCAGTGAAGAAACACATCTAGGTGGAGTTTTTAGAAGTTCTTTGTCCACACAGCATAGGAAAAGTAATTCATACCAATAAGAGTATCCACGTGACTTTGTTTTACTGAAGATATTAATGCAGGAACTGTCACCTAGTCTGTCCATCCAGTTAAAAAATGGAGCTTACTAGCCTTAAAGCTGTGCAGCTTATAAAAACCACTCCATGATAACCACATCATTGGCTAGTTACATGAAATATTAGTGTTTTTGTTGCATATTCAAAACATGTTACATTCACTGAAACTTTAATGTCCATGCAATCATTTTAAAATTCTGGTGCAGTCCATACAGCTGCCTGGGTTTTTCAGCAGACTACTGTATCTGGAGTAATGAACAGGTCCATTTACAACGCTTATCTGGCCTTCCTTGTGGGATATTTCCTGGTGTGGCACAGCTTCATTTAGTGACACACTTTAGGATCTCTCTCTCTCTGCAGTTCTTGACCATCACATTTTTCATGCAGCAATGCTAGTTCTCATCTGTTTAGAACTTCAGCTTAGATGTAATTGTCCTGTACAAAAGTCTCTTGTTTCTTCTATACAGCTTTCTTTCTTCCCTACAAACTATAATGGATCTTGGTTCAGCTGCTTTACAAGAACTTAAATTTCAGGTGCAGAATTACTAAACTGTAAATTTGGTACTTTTGTGTAGTTTCTGCCACTGTAGTATTTATGTTTCTGCTGATGTCTTTCCAACATTTCTGTTATACTGTATTGATTTTCAGGCATCAGCAATGGAGATGAAATAAATGCCCTTCTTTTCAACCTTCTATAAATCAACGGTTGACCTGATGAGAAAGCGAGTCCCTGAAACAGATTTTCTATATTCCAAGATTGTGAGATGACCGTCTTCCTACCATTTGCTACAGCTCTTTTCTCTTATGATTCTTCACTGTTTGTATATTTTTTCCTAGTAGTTCATTAGCTTGTTGACAGGGTGGGCTTGGCATTATATGCATTCATTCCTAATCATATCTATACCTTCTGAATTATTGACTTGTATATTGTGGACTGTCCCTTATAACAAAAAATTGGAAAAGTAAATTCCTTTTCAAAATGTTTTGAAACTATCCAGTGATTTTTTTGTCAGAACAAATTTGAGTTTATAATAATAAGATCTAAATCAACCACGCCTAATTATAAACATAGGACAATGCTGTATAGCTTTTTAAAAACTTTACAAATGAATAAACAATGTAATATTGGCATGCAATTTCAAAAAACTTTTGAATTATCACAAGCCACAGTGTATAAATTAAAGCAGTGCCTGCCATGTCAGTGGACAAACACAGGCCACAGTGTGGGAAATGAAACAGTGCCTGCCACATCAGTGCACTAACACAAGCCACAGTGTGTAAACTCAAACATTGCTTGTCACATGAATGCACTAACACAAGCCACACTGTGTAAACTCAAACAGTGTCTATCATCTGAATGCACTAACACATTCTACAGTTTGTCAACTCACACAGTGCCTGTCATATCAATGCAGCAACACAGGCCACATTGTATAAATTCAAACAGTGCCTGCCTTACCAAGGCACTAACAGAGGCCATAGTATGTAAACACAGTGCCTGCCATATCATTCCACAAACACAGGCCACAGTGTGCAAACTCAAACAGTGCTTGCCATATCAATCCACATACACACAGGCTGCAGTGTGAAAACTCAAACAGTGCATTGCATATCAATCGACGAACCTTGGCCGCAGTGATTAAACTCACAGTGCCTGCCATATCAATCCACAAACATAGGCTGCAGTATGTAAACTTTGACAGTGTCTGCCACATGAATGCACAAACTAGGGCCACAGTGTATAACTTCAAACAATGCCTGCCATATCAATGCATAAACATGGGCCACAGTGTGTAAATTCAAACAGCACCTGTCATATCAATGCACAAACACATGCCACAGTGTGTAAACTCAAACATGGCCTGCCACATCAATCCTCAAACACAGGCCTCAGTGTATACATTGAAATAGTGCCTGCCACATCAGTGCACTAACACATCACACAGTGTGGGAATTGAAACAGTGCCTGCCACATCAGTGCACTAACACAGGCCACAGTGTTTGAACTTAAACAGTACCTGCCACATCAGTGCATTAACACAGGCTACAGTGTGGGAATTCAAGCAGTGCTGGCCACATCAGTGCACTAATAAAGGCCACAGTGTGTAAACTCAAACAGTGTCTGCCACATCAATGTAATAACACAGGCCACAGCTCAAATAATGCCTGACAAATCAATGCACTAACAGAGGCCACAGTGTCTTAACTCAAACAGTGTCTGGCACATCAGTCCACAAACAAAGACACTGTGTGCAAACTCAAACAATGCCTACCATATCATTCCAGAAACACAGGCCACAGTGTGTAAACTCAAACAGTGACTGCCATATCAATCCACAATCACATGCCACTGTGTGTAAACTCATATGATGCCTGGCACATCAATGCACAAACACAGGCCACAGTGTGTAAATTCAAACAGTGCCTGCCACATCAGTCCACAAACACAGAGTACAGTCTGGGAATCGAAACAATGCCTACCACATCACTGCACTAATGCATGACACACTGCGCAAATGGAAGTAGTGACTGCCACATCAGTGAACAAACACAGGCCACACTGTGCAAACTCAAACATTGCCTGCCACATCAATGCACTGAAACATGCTACAGTGTGTAAACTCAAACAGTGCCTGCTGAAAGCAGTCAAGCCACAGTGTATAAACTCAAACAGTGCTTGCAATATCAGTGCATTAACACAAGCCACAGTGTATAAGCGCTAACAGTGCCTACTAAATCAGTGCACTAACATAGGCCACAGTGTATAAGTTCAAACAGTGCCTGCCATATCAATCCACAACCACAGGCCATAGTGTGCAAACTCAAACAGTGCCTGCCTTATCAATCCACAAACACAGGCTGCAGTGTGTAATGCAAGGAGTACCTCGCATATTAATCAACAAACATAAGCTGCATTGTGTAAATTCAAACAGTGCCTACTCTATCAATACACTAACACAGGTCACAGTGTGTAAATTCAAACATTGACTGCCATATCAGTGCACATGCACAGAATACAGTGTGGGAATTGAAACAGTGCCTGCCATATTAGTGCACTAACACAGGCCACAGTGTGTGAATTGAAAGAGTGCCTGCCACATCAGTGCACTATCACAGGCCACAGTGTGGGAATTGAAACAGTGCCTGCCACATCAGTGCACTAAGACAGGCCACAGTGTAGGAATTGCTACATTAGTGCAGAAACACAGGCCACAGTGTGGGAATTGAAACAGTGCCTGCCACATCAGTGCACTAATACAGAACACAGTGTGGGAATTGAAACAGTGCCTGCCACGTCAGTGCACTAACACAGGCCACAATGTGGGAATTGCTACATTAGTGCAGAAACACAGGCCACAGTGTGGGAATTGAAACAGTGCCTGCCACATCAGTGCACTAATACAGGCCACAGTGTGGGAATTGAAACAGTTCCTGCCACATCAGTGCACTAACACAGACCACAGTGTGGGAATTCAATCAGTGCCTTCCACATCAGTGCATAAACACAGGCCACAGTGTGTAAACTCAAACAGTGTTCCTGCTATATCAATACACTAACATGGGTCGCAGTGTATAAATTCAAACAGTGTCTGCCACATCAGTGCACAAGCACAGAACACAATGTGGGAAATGAAACAGTCCTGCCACATAAGGCCACAGTGTGTAAACTCAAACAGTGCCTGCCACATCAATGCACTGACACAGGCCACATTGTGTAAACTCACACAGTGCCTACAACATTAATGCAACGACACAGGGCACAATATATAAACTCAAACAGTGCCTGCCACATCAATGAACTAACACAGGACACAGTGTATAAATTCAAACTGTGCCTGCCACATTAATGCACTGATACTGACCACAGTGTTTAAACTCAAACAGTGTGCCTGTTATATCAATACACTAAAACGGGTCGCAGTGTATAAATTCAAACAGTGTCTGCCATATCAGTGCACAAGTACAGAACACAGTGTGGGAAATGAAACAGTCCAGCCACATCAATGCACAAACAAAGGCCACAGTGTGTAAACTCGAACAGTGCCTGCTATATCAATACACTAACACGGGTCGCAGTGTATAAATTCAAACAGTGTCTGCCACATCAATGCACTAACACAGGTCAGAGTATGTAAACTCAGCACAAGTCACAGTGTATAAACCCATACTTTGCCTGACATATCAATGCCCTAACACAGGCCACAGTGTATAAACTCAAACAGTGTCTGCCATATCAATCCACAAACACAGGCTGCAGTATATAAACCCCATGCAGTGCCTGCCATATCAATACACAAACACAGGTCACAGTGTGAGCATTGAAGCAGTGCCTGCCACATCAGTGCATAAATACAGGCTGTAGTGTGTAAACTGAAGCAGTGCCTGCCACATCAGTGCACAAACACAGGCCACAGTGTGGGAACTGAAACAGTGAATGCTAGATCAGTACACTAACAGGCCACAGTGTGGGAACTGAAACAGTGAATGCTAGATCAGTACACTAACAGGCCACAGTGTGGGAACTGAAACAGTGAATGCTAGATCAGTACACTAACAGGACACAGTGTGGGAACTGAAACAGTGAATGCCAGATCAGTGTACTAATGCAGGCCACAGTGTATGAACCTAAACAGTGCATTCCACATTAATGCACTGACACTGGCCACAGAGTGTAAACTCAAACAGTGCCTGCCACATTAATGCACTGACAGTGGCCACAGAGTGTAAACTCAAACAGTGCCTGCCACATTAATGCACTGACACTGGCCACAGAGTGTAACCTCAAACAGTGCCTGCCACATCATTGCACTGACACAGGTCACAGTATGTAAACTCAGCACAGGCTACATAGTATAAATTGAAAGAGTGCCTCACAGGTCAATTCACTAACAGAGGCTAGAGTGTATAAACTCAAACAGTGCCTGGCATATCAATCCACAAACACAGGCCATAATGTGCAAACTCAAACAGTGTCTGCCTTATCAATTCACAGACACTGGCTTCAGTATGTAATGCAAACAGTACCTGCCATATTAATCAACAAAAACAAGCTGCACTGTGTAAATTCAAACAGTGTCTACTATATCAATACACTAACACAGGTCACAGTGTGTAAATTCAAACAATGCCTGACATATCATTCAACAAACACAGGCAGCTCTATATAAACTGATACAATGCCTTCCTATCATTCCACAAACATAGGCCACAATGTGCAAACTCAAGCAGTGCCTGCCACATCAGTGCACAAGCACAGAGCACAGTGTGGGAATTGAAACAATGCCTTCCATATCAATGCACAGCTTCATATACTGCACAAATTGTCATTAGTAATGACAGCCAGATGATGATGTATGTAGTAAATTTCTGGCTCACATGAGGGTCTTAGAATGTGTGATGGATATGTACAACAACACACACCTGGATTTGCAGCATTATATACGACGGGGTAATCAGCATTGGTACCATGTGCCATATCAAGTTGCAGCACAGGAGGCAATGTAATAAAACATATATGTCACATCTTTCTAACCCTTATGGACCATAAACTTCTGGATTTATTACCAGCTTCAGCACTTCAGCTTATCCTGCTTGGTGTGTCCATGTGTGTGTGTGTGTGTGTGTGTGTGTGTGTGTGTGTGTGTGTGTGTGTGTGTGTGTGTGTGTGTGTGTGTGTGTGCTTGTATGTGTGTTTGTGTGCGCACTCTGATTCAGTACTAGCAGTATTTATTCTTCTTTGACTGCTGTTTCTACTGAATGTCAGGACAGCAGTGAGTTTAGCTATCTGCCCCCCAATGGGATGGAGAAACAGTTACATCAATTCATAGGTTCATAGGTGTGTACTAGGCTAATGGCTCTGGAGCCTTTACACGCCTAGCTCATAGGATTACACTAGCATCGTGCCACCCGACCTTAGTTCCCACTACCTCTATTGATTAGATCCACTGGAGTTCTCCCCGGGGTGAATTTTTATTTTCCATCCATTCATCAAGATTTCTCTTGAAGAGGGCCATTGAGGTGCTCTGTTTGCCATGTATTGGAAGTCTATTCCATAGCATGGGCAGTCTCTGGGTTATGAACCTGTCCCTCCAGCACGTTCTGTTGATTGTGGTATTGAGGTTGAGGTCTCTGGAGCATGTGGTGCAGAGGGATTGGGATTTCTTTAGATGTAGCATTTCTAATAGAGCTGGATCAGACATGGCTTTGTATGTCAAGCAGACATCGCCTCTAAGTAGGCAATATGAGACAGAGAATAGTTGGGAGTTTTTTGAGTCTGTCCATATAGGGCAAGTGTTTAAGGCCTAGGATCCTCTTTGTGAGGTATTTTTGCGGCCTCTCTAGTTGTTGCAGGTGTCTAGTAAGGTACATGCCAAATGAGGCATTGTACTCGATGACTGGCCTAATGAGGGAAGAGTAGAGAGAGACAATGACTTCTTTCTTCCTGGATGCAAAACCCTTAGTAATGAGATGTGTCACATAGAAGGACTTTTGTACCACAGTGGCAATGAGATGGACAAAAGAGAGGTTGCTGTCAACCTGTTTTCCCAGATCACTTATAATGCCTTCTGTGTTCAGTGGACTACCATCAATGTGGTAATTCATGCGAACCGAGCTTTTCCCAAAGGTGATGACGACACATTTTTTGGCATTGAGATTAAGGCCATGGTTCTGCACCAGTCGTTGGTATCAGTGAGGCCTTTCTGTAGGATGTCAACATCACTTGGGGAGTTAATAATAGCTCCCATCTTGCAATCATCTGCGAACTTTATCAGCCAGAGTCCCTTCATGTTGACCTGGACTTCAGAGAAGTAGATACCAAACAGGAGAGGACCCAGGACTGAACCCTGTGGGACTCCACTCTTGATTGGTCAACAGTCTGACTTGGAGTCAGCTACTTTCACACTGTGGGTTGTATCTGTGAGTCAGTTTGCAACCCACCTAGTGATATAGGGGTTGATGCCTAGATTACTCAGTTTTTCTATGATTCCTGAGTGGGGAATGGTATCAAAGGCCTTGGCCAGATCAAGGTAGGCTGTATGAACCACCTTGCCTTCATCCACAGCTCTGGTGACTGACTCAAAGAAGCGACTAAGTTGAGCAGGCACGCTCTACCCTTCACAAAACCAAACTATGTGGGATCCAGAGTTTGGAGAGTCCCTATATCCTTGTTTATTAGGTCCATGATGATGCATTCCAAAGCTTTGCATATCAGACTAATCAGGCTAATGGGGCGATAGTTCCCAGGGTCTGTAGTCGCTTCTCCTTTGTGGAGAGGGATGACTGTCACTGTGTGCCATTCGATAGGGACAAAGCCTGAGGTAAGGCTGTGATTGAACAGGGTACACAGGTGAGGTGCCAGTTCAATCTGTAGTTCATGTAGAACACAGCCAGGGATATTGTCAGGTCCCATAGTAGCTGTATTCTTGGCTTTGGACAGTGCTGTTTTAACCTGTGCAGCAGTAATACTGGGTGACTGGCAATCTACTGGTATTGTGATTGGTCCTTTGGGGGGGAGAGGGGTAAAGTTGGCACTGAGTCTGTCGGCCAGTATAATGGCAATATCTGTTGGCTCAGTATAGGAGGTACCATTGTGCAGTAGTTCAGAGCAAATCTGGGCATTGCCATGGAGATTATTTACAATATAGAAGGCCTTGTGGTTGTCTTTACTATCTGCTGCAATTCTGTTTTCATACCTAGCTTTAGAGGATTTGATGAGGGATCCCATCTTTTTGTTGAGGCTGATAAGGGAGTTTTTCCAGTTTTGAAACTTCACCTTATTCCGCATCACTTTTGTCCTTCTTTTGTAGAGTTTGTTTATGGCAGGGGACTGCCTGGGTCACTAACTGTTTCTGTGTTATCTGGGTCACAATGAAGGTTATCCCTGTGCACCACAGAACCAACAAACGCCTGACACTTTTAGTTCCTTTTACCCTCCCAGTTCAGCTCCTTCACTGTCTGGGTCACTAACTGTTTCTGTGTTACCTCTGTTACAGCAAAGGTTATCCCTGTGCACCACAGAACCATCCTACGTCTGACACTTTTAGTTCTGCTCAGGTTTCACATTGTAAGTAATAACAGATAGATATTAACCCCTAATAAAAAGATTTTAAGGCTGTAGCAGCCATATTTGTTTTTTAGCTTTGGAATTGCAAAAAGATGTTTCAGGTGATTAGAATATTGAGACATAAATAACTAGGGGGTAGCATGAAACAGCTGAGTTACGTTTGCATCACTGAGGCTTGTTAAAGAAATAATACAGTAACAGAGTTAGGTTAGAAACGAATATTACCTTTACATGTCGGAGGATGTGCTGTCCAGTTTCCAGAAGCTGTGCATTGCAGTATTTCTGAGCCACTTAGCATGAACCCCTCTGTACAGGAGAAGTTACAAATGGAGTTATAACCGAAGTCTTCAAACAGATGGGAGCAGTTAACGGCACCTTTCTCTGGAGGCCTTAATGTTTCACATTTCTGTGCTATGGAAAGAAAAAAAATAAAACTATATTTTTGCTGAACAATTTAATAAGTATTCAGGCATTTGTCCACACAGCATAAGAAAAGTAATTCATACCAATAAGAGTATCAGGCTGACTTTGTTTTACTGAAGATGTGGAGCTTTTCTACCAGGGCCTCCGGTGAAAATGGACATGCATCCAGTCGGACTTTGGTGGTCAACAAATGTAAAATAAAACAAATAAATAAAATGTTAATGCAGGAACTGTCACCTAGCCTATCCACCTGGTTAAAAAAACCGAGGTTTAACACATGGGCTTCTAGGAGTGATTGTCTCATAGAACAAAACAGTGCAGTGAAGGAACACATCTGGGTGGAGTTTTTAGAAGTTATTTCTCTTCTTTTTATTTTTTTCTTTACCAGCATAAAACACTTATCCACATGCACCTTTTTCAAACTCAGACCAGCAGCACGATCAGGTTAAGTGACTTGCTCAGAGCTGCACAGTTAGATAAATAGAGGCAGAGGGAATCAAACCCTGGGCCAGAAAAAGCAGTTCATTAACATCTCATACCCTTAGTCTTCTGTGTAATTGCCTATGACCATTGTATGACTTTTTGGCAGACCAAGTGTAAGAAAATATTAAGATGGACTTCTGTCATCTGCTAATATAACATGGTCCACTTCTGGCATGAAAGAAGGTGCAATAAAATAACACACAGAGCACATGTAGTCTAACCAACATGAGGGCTATATTCTGTCCAGGGGAAGTCTTGAAATTATTACCACATGGCATGCAAATCAGTGTAACTAGCTTAGTATTCTTAAGTCTATATATTTTATAAAAACACCCCACTTTGAAAAGTTAGAAAATATACTGGTGCTATTTTATCTATTTTGAGGTATATTTTACATTACACTAATCCCTGTAAATTAATCTTAACTCTCTGTTAACCACGTCATTGGCTAGTTATAGGAAATATTAGTTTTTTTTTATATATTCATACACATTTCATTAACTGAAATTTTAATGTCCTTGTTTGAAATTCATTTAAGACATCATTAGTATATAGTTATTAAGCCCAATATTTGCAAGATACTGTATCATTCCTAGAAACCTGTGCAGTGGCTGCTTGTCTTCTGTATTGGCATTTGTAAAGTTTTCAGATTTTTTCTAGTTCAAATTTCAGACATTATGAAATTAGAATATGATGCATGAATTTTAGAACAGTCACTCTGATTGTACATTTTCTCATGATTAACTTGGAATTATACTGCCCTACTAATCTATTTATCCACTCTATCAGTCTTTTTGTCCTGTAGGTGCTGTGTTTCGCCTGTCCTCACAGTAAGCAAAGACCCACTATGTTACATCTTACAAGCCTGCAACAGCATTTAGGAACATTTCTTCTGCTAGTTAAATACCAAACTGGACTCTGAGGAATCCCATACCTCCTTAATTGCATTTTGTATGTACACAATGCACAGCTTCACTCAGCTAGCTCTATCTGCCATAAATCCTGGTTTTCATCTAGTAATGAAAAACAAAACTTACCACTTGATGTCATTGTGACCCTTTTTTATCTGCAAACAATGGGAAAGGCTCCCATTTTATCACTTTATTCAGATCTTGAGGATCGGTATATTATTTCACAGCATTGATCATGCTATTCATCAAGTCCGTTGGCTGTAATTCCTAATTAATGACAGCTCAGCTCTCCAAACTCTTTAGCTGTACTTATGCTTTATTTTGGGAGTTATTGGTGAAATTCTGGGGGCATATATTACTGGCACTACATAAGGTTATATTCTCTTGGCAGGCTTTCAACATCTATAAATAAAGCAGCATAACCATATGCAATATCACTGTCATGGCTTCGAACAGTATCTAAGATGTCTCTAAGATTTTATGACTGATTCTCTACAAATATAGTCTTTGCTTTTATACCGTGAATTTGTTGTACAATTTCTAATTTCTCATTTTAAACGTCTTGGTTTTATAGTCACATGTCTGCATTTTTGGACCAGTGATTCTAGCATGTGGACAGACTACCTTAACAATGTATATATAGCTCCTTCTTTAGAGCCATGTTGCCTCAGTCACTTAGAAGTACGTCTTTACGATGTGCTTTAAGGTGCCCAACTTTACATAAGGTAGAGATATGGGCTGAGAGCAGGACAGGTAGGATGTTATTATCCAAGCAGCATTAAGAAGGTACACATATACTCTATATCCCAGACCTCAATGGCAGCTGTCATTAAGAGGGTACACATATACTCTAAAGCTCTGGCCTCCATAGCAGCTGTCATTAAGAGGATACACATATACTCTAAAGGCCTGGCCTCTATAGCAGCTGTCATTAAGAGGATACACATATACTCTAAAGCCCTGGCCTCCTTGGCAGCAGTCATTAAGAGGGTACGCATATACTGTAAAGCTCTGGCCTCCTTGGCAGCTGTCATTAAGAGGGTACACATACACTCTAAAGCCCTGGCTTCCATGGCAGCTGTCATTAAGAGGGTACACATATACTCTAAAGTCCTGGCCTCCTTGGCAGCTGTCATTAAGAGGGTACACATATACGCTAAAGCCCTGGCCTCCTTGGCAGGTGTCATTAAGAGGATACACATATACTCTAAAGCTCTGGCCTCCTTGGCAGCTGTCATTAAGAGGGTACACATACACTCTAAAGCCCTGGCTTCCATGGCAGCTGTCATTAAGAGGGTACACATATACTCTAAAGTCCTGGCCTCCTTGGCAGCTGTCATTAAGAGGGTACACATATACGCTAAAGCCCTGGCCTCCTTGGCAGGTGTCATTAAGAGGATACACATATACTCTAAAGCCCTGGCCTCCTTGGCAGCTGTCATTAAGAGGATACACATATACTCTAAAGCCCTGGCCTCCTTGGCAGGTGTCATTAAGAGGGTACACATATACTCTAAAGCCCTGGCCTCCATGGCAGCTGTCATTAAGAGGGTACACATATACTCTAAAGCCCTGGCTTCCATGGCAGCTGTCATTAAGAGGGTACACATATACTCTAAAGTCCTGGCCTCCTTGGCAGCTGCCATTAAGAGGGTACACATATACTCTAAAGCCCTGGCCTCCATGGCAGCTGTCATTAAGAGGATACACATATACTGTAAAGCCCTGGCCTCCATGGCAGCTGTCATTAAGAGGATACACATATACTCTAAAGCCCTGGCCTCCATGGCAGCTGTCATTAAGAGGATACACATATACTCTAAAGTCCTGGCCTCCTTGGCAGCTGTCATTAACAGGGTACACATATACTCTAAAGCCCTGGCCTCCATGGCAGCTGTCATTAAGAGGATACACATATACTGTAAAGCCCTGGCCTCCATGGCAGCTGTCATTAAGAGTATACACATACACTGTAAAGCCCTGGCCTCCATGGCAGCTGTCATTAAGAGGATACACATATACTCTAAAGTCCTGGCCTCCTTGGCAGCTGTCATTAAGAGGATACACATATACTGTAAAGCCCTGGCCTCCATGGCAGCTGTCATTAAGAAGATACACATATACTGTAAAGCCCTGGCCTCCATGGCAGCTGTCATTAAGAGGATACACATATACTGTAAAGCCCTGGCCTCCATGACAGCTGTCATTAAGAGGGTACACATATACTCTAAAGTCCTGGCCTCCATGGCAGCTGTCATTAAGAGGATACACATATACTCTAAAGCCCTGGCCTCCATGGCAGCTGTCATTAAGAGGATACACATATACTCTAAAGCCCCAGCCTCCTTGGCAGCTGTCATTAAGAGGATACACATATACTCTAAAGCCATGGCCTCCATGGCAGCTGTCATTAAGAGGATACACATATACTCTAAAGCCCTGGCCTCCATGGCAGCTGTCATTAAGAGGGTAAACATACACTGTAAAGCCCTGGCCTCCATGGCAGCTGTCATTAAGAGGATACACATATACTCTAAAGCCCTGGCCTCCTTGGCAGCTCTCAGGGATTCCCTATTGAAATGTCAGGATTTCCAAAGCTGAGTTATGATATGCTCCATTTAAAAGAAAGAACAAAAATGGAGGAGAAGAGTCAATATCAAACACCAGCCTTTTGCTTGCACCACCAAATGTGATGGGAAGCCCTCCACATCCTCAGACTTATACATAGTAAATCCTAGATCACTGTGGCTTAGAGAAAAGGTGGTATTCTAAGAAATGGCCGTCTCTAACTCAGTATATGTGTGTTTGGATTCTGGGTCTCTCTTTCGTAACATTACAGGATTAGGCATTGTGAGTCTCAACACTTCAAATGGTTACTGCTGTCAGGGCCGGCCACGATATTAGTTCAGAACATATGTGCTCCAGTGTGCACTCATACTAACTTCAGCTTATACTGGTTGATGTGTGTGTGTGTGTGTGTGTGTGTGTGTGTGTGTGTGTGTGTGTGTGTGTGTGTGTGTGTGTGTGTGTGTGTGTGTGTGAGTGTGACAGCCACTACAACACTGTGTGTGTGTGTGTGTGTGTGTGTGTGAGTGAATGTGAGAGCCACTATAACACTGCGTGTGTGTGTGTGTGTGTGTGTGTGTGTGTGTGTGAGTGAATGTGAGAGCCACTATAACACAGTGTGTGTGTGTGTGTGTGTGTGTGTGTGTGTGTGTGTGTCTGCGTGTCTGCGTGTGTGTGTGTGTGTGTGTGTGTGTGTGTGTTTGTGTGTGTGTCCCAAATCCATCCTCACAGCTTCTAGATGTGTTTTCCTTGCTATGACTGCTAGCTTGTGCTGAGTGTCCGGACAGCAGTGAGTGAGAAAACAGTAACAGCTACTTACTTCTACCCTCTCAGGTCACCTATTTCACTGCCTCAGTCATTAATTGTTTCTGGGTTATCTAGGTCACAGCCAAGGTTTCACAGTAATAGTTCAGTTTAATTGCTACACTACAATTAACAACAGATAGATATTAACCCCTAGTAAGAAGATGTTTAGTGTTGTAGCAGTCATATTTATTTATAGCTATGGAATAACAAAAAGATCTTTCAGCTGATTAGAATATTGAGAAATAAATAACTCAGGGTAGCATGAAACAGCTGAGTTACGTTTGTATCACCGAGGCTTGTTAAAGAAATAATACAGTAACAGATTTAAGCTAGAAACAAATATTACCTTTACATGTTGGAGGATGTGCTGTCCAGTTTCCAGAAGCTGTGCACTGCAGTATTTCTGACCCACTTAGCATGAACCCCTCTGTACAGGAGAAGTTACAAATGGAGTTATAACCGAAGTCTTCAAACAAATGGGAACAGTTAATGGTACCTTTCTCTGGAGGCCTTAATGTTTCACATTTCTGAGCTATGGAAAGAAAAAAAAAATTTATTTTTTCTGAACAATTTAATAAGTATTCAGGCATTTGTCCACAAAGTATAAGAAAAGTAATTCATACCAATAAGAGTATCAGGCTGACTTTGTTTTACTGAAGATGTGGAGCTTTTCTCCCAGGGCCTCCGCTGAAAATGGACATACATCCAGTCGGATTTTCGTGGTCAACAAATGTAAAATAAGATAAATAAATAAAATGTTAATGCAGGAACTATCACCTAGCCTATCCACCTGGTTAAAAAACTGAGGTTTAACACATGAGCTTCTAGGAGTGATTGTTTTGTAGAACAAAACAGTGCAGTGAAGAAACACATCTAGGTGGAGTTTTTAGAAGTTCTTTGTCCACACAGCATAGGAAAAGTAATTCATACCAATAAGAGTATTAGCGTGACTTTGTTTTACTGAAGATATTAATGCAGGAACTGTCACTTAGTCTGTCCATCCAGTTAAAAACTGGAGCTTACTAGCCTTAAAGCTGTGCAGCTTATACAAACCACTCCATGATAACCAAATCAATGGCTAGTTACATGAAATATTAGTGTTTTTTTTGCATATTCAAAACACGTTACATTCACTGAAACTTTAATGTTCATGCAATCATTTTAAAATTCTGGTGCAGTCCATCAGCTGCCTGGGTTTTTCAGCAGACTACTGTATCTGGAGTAATGAACAGGTCCATTTACAACGCTTATCTGGCCTTCCTTGTGGGATATTTCCTGGTGTGGCACAGCTTCATTTAGTGACACACTTTAGGATCTCTCTGTCTCTGCAGTTCTTGACCATCACATTTTTCATGCAGCAATGCTAGTTCTCATCTGTTTAGAACTTCAGCTTAGACGTAATTGTCCTGTACAAAAGTCTCTTATTTATTTTATACAGCTTTCTTTCTTCCCTACAAACTATAGAGGATCTTGGTTCAGCTGCTTTACAAGAACTTAAATTTCAGGTGCAGAATTACTAAACTGTAAATTTGGTACTTTTGTGTAGTTTCTGCCACTGTAGTATTTATGTTTCTGCTGATGTCTTTCCAACATTTCTGTTATACTGTATTGATTTATAGGCATCAGCAATGGAGATGAAATAAATGCCCTTCTTTTCAACTTTCTATAAATCAATGGTTGACCTGATGAGAAATGGACTCCTTGCAATAAATATTTCTATATGCCAAGATTGTGAGATGACCATCTGCTTTGCATTTTCTTATAATTCTAGTAGTTCATTACCTTGTTGATAGGGTGGGCTGGACATTATATGCATTCATTCCTAATCATATCTATACCTTCTGAATTATTGACTTGTATATTATGGACTGTCCCTTATAACAAAAAATTGGAAAAGTAATAGAACTCATTTTCAAATTTTTTTGAAACTATCCAGTGTTTTTAGTCAGAAAGAAATTGTGTTTATAAGAATAAGTTCTAAAACCACCAAACCTAATTATAAACACAGGAAAAAGCTATATAGCTTTTTTAAAAACTTTACAAATTAATAAACAGTTTAATATGGATACCCAATTTCAAAAAGCTTTTAATTTATCAAAGGCCACAGTGCATAAATTCAAACAGTGCCTCACACAACAGTGCACAAACAGGCATCAGTGTGCAAATTCAAACAATGGCTGCCACATCAAGGCACAAACACAGGCCACAGTATGTAAATTCAAATAGTGCCTGCCACATCAATCCACAAGCATAGTCCATGGTGTGTAAATTCAAACAACGCCTTCCACGTGCATAAACTCAATGCACAAACACAGAGCACAGTGTGGGAAATGAAACGGTGCCTGCCATATCAATGCACTAATACAGGCTACAGTGTGTAAACTCAAACAGTGCCTTCCATATCAATGCATAAACATGGGCCATAGTATGTAAACTCAATTTATTTTATTTATTTATTTTATTTTACATTTGTTGACCGGGCTAGTCTAGCTGGATATATTTCCATTTTCAGTAGAGGCCCGGGGAGAAAAGCTCCACATAAAATGTAACAAACAGACATGATAATAATAAACACATAGAATACAAATAAAAGAAAAAAAAATTCTAATAAAAATTGGTAATAATAAAAAATGGTAATAAGATCAATAAAAATTAAGGCACATAATCAATGGTAGTCATGATTAGAGTTAAATCAGATTCAAAGCATCTTACTTAATACTAACAGGCTGTATCTTAAGGCTTCTGCTATAATAGGAAAAAGTACAAGTAGGAGGAGAAGTGAGAGGAGTAGTGTTAGGTAAAATGAAGGGAGGCGAAAGTAGTTAAGAAGTAAGAGAAGAAAAGGGCTAGCAAGAGGAGATAGGAGAGGAGAGAGAAGTAGGTAGAGCAAAGAAGGATTGGAAGGAGGAAGAAAGGTAGATAGTAAGTATAAGCCCCCAGTAAGGTTAGAGGTCAGGTAAGGGGGGGTGAAATCAGTCTGGTGTATTACATGAGCAAAGCCAGTGATTTTGGAAAGACAGTTTGATTTGTTGTTTGAAGAGGGGTAGAGATGTGATTAGAATTAAATCACTAGGTAGCAAATTCCAAGCTCGGCCTACAGTATTACTAAATAGAGAGTCTCCAGCTAAGTTATGAGCCTTTATAGGTTTGGTCAAGAATTTACAAGAGGAACGAAGGGAGGTAAGATTATTATAAGGGAGTAAAAGCTGTGATAGTATAGGGGTGTTATCAGGTTGGTACAGAATTTTGTGGGCAATAGTAAGTTGTGAGATTATTATATAGTTTTGTAGTTTTAGCCATCCTAAAAGTTTCAGGTTAAGGCAGTGATGGGTTCTGAAAGGGTTACCAGTGGCGAAGCGGCCAATGTTATTGTAGCAAGTTGCTAGTTTTTTTAGGTTAGTTTTCTTGAGGTTAGTGAAGATTGGAGAGGCATAGAAGAAAGTAGATAAAAGATGGGAGTGGGAAATAGTAGCTCTAGTAGATGGGGTGAGAAATGGTTTAATACTGTATAAGGCTCCTATTTTTCTGTTAACTGATTTGATGGTGTTGTTGATGATGTGTTGATCAAAAGAGAGATTGTTATCAATGGTACTTCCTAGCAGTTTAGTTGTAGAGTTGGGAGAGATGACAGTGTTGTTGTTTGACAAGATGGTGAAATTAAATGGGGGGGGGGTACGAATAGTGGGGGTGAAGAGAAGAAGTTTGTTTTTTTTAGCATTAAGGAGAAGATATCGTCTAGTAAACCATGTTTCTACAGTGTTAAAGATATTTTGGGTTTGTGAGATTAGATCAGAGGAGGAGGATGCTGAACAAATAATAGTGGAGTCGTCTGCATATTGAATACAGGTGGCTCGAGGAATTGCAGAGTGGAGGTCATTGATGTAGAGGGAGAAGAGAAGTGGACCAAGAATAGAGCCCTGAGGAACTCCGATAGAAATGGGCAGTAAGGAGGAGATATGGTTGTCCCAGAGAACGGCTTGTTGTCTGTTGTTGAGATAAGAACTAAACCATTTGATGGTGAGAGTGTCAAATGAGAGGGATTTAAGGATGTTAATTAAGGAAGAGTGGTTAACCATGTCAAATGCTTTTGAGAGGTCAATGAATAAAGCAGAAGAGAAAAGATTATTGTTGCGATTGTTGTTAATGGTATCTATAAAGGAAAGGAGAGCAGTGGTGGTGCTATGGTGGGGTCTAAAGCCATGTTGACAGTTAGCTATAATATTGTGTAAAGAGAGATACTGTATAAGTTGCTGATGAATACATTTCTCCATAATCTTTGCTAAAGGTGAGAGAAGGGCAATTGGTCTAAAGTTGGAGTAGTCAATAGAGTTACCACCTTTGTGTAGTGGGATTATATGAGAGACTTTCCAGATATCAGGGATGGTTCCCTCTTGGATGGTCCTATTTATGAGTATAGTTATCGGGTATGCAATTTCTTTGGCTGTTTTTTGCAGAAAAAGGGAAGGGAGTTTGTCAGCAGAGGGGGTACAGGGTTTCAGTTTAAAAATAAGTCTATAGATGAAAGAGGTAGAGATAGGTTGTAGAGAGAAGTTATAAGAAGAGTCTACTAGATTGTTTGGAGGATAGAAGTCATTAGTGTTCAGTTGTTTAGCAAGAGATTGAATAGTTTCAGTGAAGAAAGAGTTAAAAGCATTTGCAGTTTGGTAAGGGGTGTCTGGGTCAGCATTTAGTGGGGAGGGAGTTTTGGCTGTTCCTGGGGATAGGAGTCTATTGATAGAGGACCAGAATTGTTTGGGTTTATTGGAATGTGTTTCTTGAAGTTCACGGTAGAACTTTCTTTTGTCATTGATAATAGCTTTTTTGGTAAGGTTTCTAGGTTGGCGAAAGTGAAGAAAATCAGAGCTGATTCTGTGGCATCTCCATTTGGCCCAAACTTTATTTTTAGAGAGGATTAGTTTTTTTGTATCACTCGAGAGCCATGGGGCTGTATTTGATTTCATTCTAATGGTACGCTCAGGAGCATGTTTATTCAGAATGGAAAGAAAGGTAGAATTGAAGAATGAAACTGCTTCATTAAGTGGCAGTGTTTTTAAGGGGTTCCAGTTACATGCTCTGAGTTTGTTTTGAAATAAGTCAGTTGTAAAATGTTTGGTGGAACGTATTGTTCTTATATTGGGGAGGTGTAGAATGTCAGTCTTTTCTCTTGTAATATAGGTTAAACAATGATCACTGAGATCATCAGGCATAGTTCCTACTTTATATGTGATGTTGACTTTGTTTATGAGTATCCAGTCTAAAATAGTTTGTTTCTTGCTTGATTTATTAAGCCTTGTAGTAGAGGTAATGGTTTGGGTGAAACCATTTAGGTTAATGTGAGAGGTGGGATTGTCCGCATTAATGGTATTCCAGTCTATATTAAAGTCACCAAGAATTAAAGTTTCTTGGGGGTAGTTGCTTGAAACCCAACTAAGAAAGTCTTCTACTATGGGTATATTGTTTCCAGGTGGTATATACATGCAGATGATGTAAAGTGCTTTCTTTGCATTTAGTTGGAGTTTAGTAATGATAGCTTCCACTTTACTATCCTGGGTTGGACAGGCTGAGAGGGTGGAGATGTTAAGATGATTCTTAAACAGAATTGCTACTCCACCACCCTTTCGTTTAGTACGGTCAAGCCTTAATATATTGTAGCCTTGGGTTATAACCTCAGTGTCTTTAGTGGCTGGCTTAAGCCAGGTTTCAGAGAGACAGAGAATGTCAAAACAGTGAGTGTCTAGGAGGGCATGTAGGTAGGGAACTTTGTTGTTTACACTACGTATGTTAAGATGCCCTATCAGGAGGGTGTTATTGGAGATAGGTCTAGATGCTTAAGGAGAAGGGTATGTGGGGCCAGGGTTGGGGTGAACATCACCGTCTTTTAAGGTAGGGTCATCAGGTTTGGATATATATTTACTCTGCAGAAGGGTTAGAGGTCTCATCTTTTTATCTAATGGTAGGGTGTAGGTGAGGTGAGAGTGCCTATGGAATTTAGGTAGGTTGTAGCTAGACGTGGAATTGGCATTTGAGAATGAGATGAGAGGTATGTGGAAGGTGGATGTATGTTTCTGTATGTGGTTTGGTGAGTGAGTATTCTATGAAGGTAAGGAGGTAAGTAGAGAAAAGTGTAGTTAAGAGAAGAAATGAGAGTATAAGCAGTGTGGATAAGTAGTGAGCCATTGTTACAACAAGTGTGGTAGAAGTAGGGCTAGCAAGTTGGTTGTATGTATATAAGTTAAAAAGAAAAATAATATAGAAGTAAGAGAGGTGGTAGGGATGTAGAAGGATATACAAGATAGAGAGACAGGTTAAGTGAGTGAAATGATATGCAATAAGAGATAATAGAGAAGAGGAGAGAAGTTGGTCTAAGGATAGAAGGGTTAATAAGTAAGGGAGGATAGTAGGAGGAGGAATATGGGGTGTGGATAGGGGAGGAGATTAGGTTTGGCGGGAAGCAGGGGGATAGGATGGTAGGGTGAGGGGCGGGATTAGAGATGTATAAGTTTAGGACCCATGGGGGTGGGTGCGAATTGGGGGTAGGGAGAGGAGCGGAGTGAGCCTGCAGGGCGAACGGAGCGGGACACAGAGTAGACCACCAAGGAGGGAGGAAAACGTATCAGCGTAAGCTGGTAAGTCAAGATGGGAGATAGGAGCCTAAAGAGGGAAGGATAAGAGAGAATATCAGAAGGAGGAAAGGGATAGTAGTAGGAAAGGTGAGAATAGGAAAAATGAGGAAGATATAAGTACTAATGTAAGGAGTATAGGTGGGGGTAGGATGACATCTAGTGGCCAAAAAGCAGAGGTGCAATAACATGCACAGGAGCTTTCAAAAGTAGTAGTAGACTAACTTGGAAAGAGAGGAAAAGCAAGTTAGCAGTCCAAAGTGAGGGGGAGGAAGGAGATGGGGGAATATAAGGGGGGGGGGGGTTTCTGCTGGCCGCTTAGCTGGGGTCAAACGAAAGCTTAGCAAGGATAAGTTTGTTAAAATTAACACTTCGTGATGTGGGTAGACATACTTTCTTGAAATCTTGAAGTAGTGGGTAGCAGAAGAAGGCAGTGTCCTGAAAGTTTCCAAGGGCAGTGGGCAGAGAGCACCTTAGTAGATATAGTAGAGAGATTCAACCCAGGCAAAAACACAGGGTAAAGCAGGGGATAGCTAGTACAAAAGAAAACAGTGGAAAAAATAAGATAATGTTAAAGTGAATATTAACATACAGAGTATCTCATACAGTATCAAAATGCAAATAGTGCAGGTTATACAAATGGACAACACAGTCATATAACACATAAGAAATACACAAACAGTCAGGCAGGCCAAGCAGAATTCTTAGGGAAATTAATCATCTAGGTATAGCAGATACTATTGAAATACTACATAAATGGCTGCTATAAGTTACATAATATACAAAACCATATTAGATGTTGTAAAAAATATAAAGAATCTAGTACGTAGTAATAGGTTGGGTATAATAAGCCCTTAACAGAGTGGGAATCTCAGCCCAGTCTGCACGTGTAAGGCCTCTACAGGTTAGACAAGTAGTTTTATGGCTAGTAGAATTAAAATAGGTCTTAATAATAGTAAGCAAGTATATAAAGGTAGAAATACCCCTAGCAAGATCAAAATCCCTTAAACTAATAGCCAACCATTTTATGCAAACAGTGCCTGTCACATCAATGCACAAACACAGGCTACATCAATCCTGAAACCCAGGCTACAGTCTGCAAATTCAAACAGTGCCTGCCACATTAGTGTACAAACACAGAGCACAGTGTGGGAACTGAAACAGTGCCTACCACATCAGTGCACTAACATAGGCCACACTGTGAGGAATTTAAACAGTTTCTGCCACATCAGTGCACTAATACAGGCTACAGTGTGGGAAATCAAGCAGTGCCTGCCACATCAGTGCACGAACACAGACCACAGTGTGTAAACTCAAGCAGTGCCTGCCACATCAGTGCACAAGCACAGAGCACAGTGTTTGAATTGAAACAATGCCTTCCATATCAATGCACAAATTCATATACTGCACAAATTGTCATTAGTAATGACAGCCAGATGATGATGTATATAACAAATTTCTGGCTCAGATGAGGCTCTAAGAATGTATGAGAGATCTGTACAACAATACACACCTGGATTTGCAGCATTATATACGATGGGTTAATCAGCATTGGCCCCATGTGTCCTAATAAGTTGCAGCACAGGAGACGATGTAATAAAAAATATATGTCACATCTTTCTCACCCTTATGGACCATAAATGTCTGGATTCATTAGAGCAATCCTATACCATATTTTTGACATTTTATGCAGATCGAGCACATACATAGAGCAGCATAGATGGACCATTCCATTGCAGACTACAGTACCCACAGACTTCTTTGTTGTGGGGACTGGTACAAATCGGCTGCCCAGCAGGGATACCAGATGTTTCCTACAGTCATCAACATCCAGAGTCATTTACATATATGGTTCACTGAAAAGACTATGGCTCATTTGCCATCATCTCACACAAGTAGCATCACAAATGAGCAAAACCTCTTGAATGTTGTTTGCATTTGGAATAACAAAAATCCTACAAGAAAAAAGCATTTTTGCAGGGAGGCAAGGAGAAATCCCAAGTGTACTAGCAGTTTGTTCATCCTGCCGCACCAGCATACATGTATGTATGTATATGTATACATACATGTACATATACATACACACACACACAAAAACACACACACACACACACACACACACACACACACACACACACACACACACACACACACACGCATATGTGTATGTATATATATATATATATATATATATATATATATATATATATATAGCTGAAAGGCAGTGGAGAGAACAGCAAGTGCCCTGATGCCCTGTAGATTGACATCATAACGTCGAAGTCACTGATATCGACATGTTCAATGCATGCTCCGGGAATTACCCAAGAGTGGACCAAGCTAATGGCAAGTGTTTTTGCAGGGCGATAAGCACCCCCTGCACCCCCTGCTAATTATATATACTAACTCCAAGATTGCACAATCCCTGGAGAAAGCAAATATTTCCTTATTTGGTGATTGTTTTTTGATCTGTCACAGCTATGAACCACTTGTCTTTGTTGACCAAATGGTGTTGGGGCACTTGCCATTTTCTCCAGTGCCTTCTACCACTATTGGTCTGCATAACATGTTTGGTATATACTTATATACTTCTCAGGCTACTGTTTGGTATATACTTCTCAGAAGTACAGGCCAAAACTAAGGGGCTGTGGCTGACCACGTTTGCGGACAACTGCAAACTGGGTGCAACTAACAAAACCCCAAATGATGTCAGTGTAATTCAGGAGGGTCTTACGCAGACTAATGACTGGTGTCTTAGTCATGGCCTCAAAGTGAATGCAAATAAATGTATCAATCATTCCCTTTGGTAAAAACAATGTCCCTTCACACTATCAAATTAACAACAATACCCTATGTACCTACAAATTGGTAAGGGATCTGGGATCACAAGTAGACTGCGACCTTAACTTTGACCACCATGTGTCTACTGTAGTAAGGAAGAATTTCTACGTAGCACACTTGATTAGCAAGTGCATCACCTCTAGAGCAAAGGAGGTTATAACCCCTATATACTTGTCACTAATTAAGCCCATAATTGAGTTTAATGCAGGTACACCTGGCTCTGTTCTTGTAACTGCCCTGTATAGGACTTTAACCCCTTTAACTCAACCTTGCTAACTAATTAGTGCTGTCCTCTCATGTTCTACTGATACATCTGTCCTCAACTTACTTAAACTAGTCTCGCTCTCTCTCTCTCATGTAGGATTAATGAGTGATGTACATACTCATGTTGGATGTGCGATGTATACATTTACTTCCAATGAATTATATTCATTGTCCTGTAACTGCCATTTATTAACACTTTGTAACTAGCCTACATGCAAGCTAATTTTTGCAATGTGTATGTTTTATATTTTTTGTAACTGGAACTTGTAAGCTTTTGTAAGTGGAGCTTTTCTCCCCAGGCCTCCACTGAAAAAGGACCTGTATCCAGTCAAACTTTCCCAGTAAACAAATGTAAAATAAATAAAAATAAATAAATATATATGGTACAAAGCACCTGCAGCAATTGGATAGACCTCAGAGGTTTCTAACTAAAAAGGGACTCCAGCACGTGCCTTACACAGACCGACTAAAGTCCCTGTCACTATACTCAGTATCATATAGACTTCTTAGGGAAGAATTATGCCTGGCTTACAGAGCAATCTCCGACACAAACCTAAAGAATTTGCTGTTCATCCATACATCAAACAGGACTAGAACTACCTGTTCTAGGGACCTAAATATGGCCTGTGACTTGAACAGGATGTGGTGGAGGGACAGCTTTATCTCCCAGTGACTGCTGCATCTTTGGAATCGGCTACCAATTCATGTGAAGCAGAGCACCTCTATGACACCATTCAAAAGTAGATGGGGTGCTGTAAATTCTTACTGTAGATAGCACCCGCAACCCTCCCAGACATGGGCAGTTATTACTAAATACAGTCCTGGGTATTGGGTAAAGTATCTGTGGTATTACAGCTTTTTCCACTACAGAAAACTGGATGCACCAAAACCATCTCTCCCTCAACTCCAATAAATCCAAAATACTAATTTTCCTCCCTTCCAAGACTTCTTCCTTGGACAAAAACTCTTTCAACATCCTCAGCCAATCTAACACTCCTATTGAAGTGGTCCCCTACGCCAAACTCCTTGGCATAACCATAGACAAAGGTCTTAAATTTGACCTCCACATTCAACAAAACATAAAAAAACCCAACAAATACTAGGCATGCTCTACAGGAATAATCTATTTCTTTCCAAATCCTCCAGGCAAACCTTAGCTACCTGCTTCCTCCTACCCTCTCTACTTTATGGAGCCCCTCTCCTAACTAATCTGTCTGCCTCCCTCTCCTCCAAACTTGAAGCTTGCTATAATAAAATCTCTAAATTCGCCACCAAATCCAAAAACTCAACCCACCACTGCCTCTCCCTTCAATCTCTAAACTGGCTAGAACTCCCAAACCACCTTGACTATCTCCAACTAACAACCACTCATAAACTAATATTCTACCCAGAAAAATGCCCTGCTTTATCCAACATCCTCCCCCCTTACATTCCCAACCAATCTCTAAGATCTGAACACCAAAATCTAATCTCCATTCCCAGACCAAAACATCCCGCTGGCCAACAACTACTATCCTTCTCTCTAGGTAGGAAATGGAACTCTCTCCCTCCTTCTCTTAGAACCACACCGAACACAGAATACTTTAAAACCCAACTTTTCTTACACCTGTCTTCAAAATGGAAATGTTCTTGCTTTCACCCTACTTAATCCCAAGGTTCCCCTAGACTAAGCCCCTGTACTCCTGCAGCTTATGCACTCTAATTCTAGCTAAATACTTTTAGCTGACTCTAACTTCACTGTAAGGATGAAAACATTGAAAAGTTTGCAAATTTTGTTCACATAAAAAAAAAAAAAAAATTTTGTTGTTTTTTCTTTAGCATTTGCTGTGTTCTTCTTTGTATTTTTTGCTGTGTGTAAATTCTATTGTAAATTTGCATTTGTAGTGTTCTTACTATGTATTCTTGCTGTGTGGACATTCTTTTGTATTCTTCTCATGCCTTATATTCCTTGGTTGTACTGCCTTTGGAGCTTTTCACCCAGGGCCTCCACTGAAAATGGGTTCTTCTTGGTCCCAGTGGACTTCCCCGGTAATCAAACTGAAATAAATAAAATAAAATAAATACAGTGGGATGAAATTGCTAGGCTTGAAATGACCTCCAGGTCGATAATGATTCTATGATATGTATGAAGAATTATATATTGCCTTCTGTTGGTTTCTTGCTGTTGCTTGCATTTACATGCATGCATAACTATTTATTGTGACCAACTAGTCTTATTACTGTATTGTACTAAGTAGAATAAATACACAGACAACTGATTCAGTTAATACGCTTCACTATTACATTTTCCTTTCGGATCTACAAGCATATAACACAGATGCTGTCAGCTGTCTATGGCAAATTCCCAAAGCTTGTTTATACACACTCATATTTATACCAAAAAGTCTGATGTTTTTTCTCAGAGTCTGATGTATAACAGTTCTTTCTTTGTATAACAGTTTTCCTTTGTTCCCTTGTCCTTGGTTCTTTGTAGTTTGATGATCCATGGAAACTCAAGTCTTGCACTATCTGAAACTTGATGTTCCAACTTTATCTTGCTTGACGTTACATTTCTTTACTTTGTTGATGTCCTTCCAGCTGCCATCTGTGCAGTTATTTTTACAGACTTTCTCAGTAACATACTCCTTCACATGGATGCCAATATCTAATTAAGCTATGCCAGCACACTTACTACTTCTTATTTTTCAGCATTTTATACTATTTCTAAATTAACCCTTTATATTTCATATCATTCTTGCAGCTTTTTATTCAAACTAATAATCATATTACTCTTTCAATGTATATATATATATATATATATATATATATATATATATATATATATATATATATATATATATATTTTTTTTAAATACTGTGATTCATTTGCCATCATCTCACACAAGCAGCATCACAAATGAGCAAAACCTCCTGAATGTTGTTTGTATTTGGAAGTAATAAAAATCACACAAAAAACAAGTTTGCAGGGAGGGAAGTTTCCTCCAGAACCCTTCGTATCCTTGCTACTTTTATGTACCAACTTTGATGTCACACTGTCACGTGGAAAGAGAAAATCTGAAGTATACTAGCAATTTGTTTGTCCTCCCATACCTACCTACACACACACACACACACACACACACACACACACACACACATATATATATATATATATAGAGAGAGAGAGAGACAGACAACAAAACCTAGTACTGGGGAATGTAGTTTTCCATCCTTAAGAATAGTAAACACTTTCCTTAAGGAAGAAAAAACAAAAAATAGGGAAAACTAGTTGTACACGAACGATAACATCATATGACATGCTGAAATAAACTGTTGTCATAAATATTAATGTTAGGATCTGTGTTAAAACTCACCTTGCAGTCTTATTCAAAACAAGAAAACAGGATTCAAGCTGGTATTGCTTGTTTAAACAACTGTTTATTAAGTAAAAACAAAAGATGAGCACTTTCAACCTTGTCAGTGCTTCATCAGATCGATATATACGTATATGTGTGTGTGTGTGTGTGTGTGTGTGTGTATATATATATATATATATATATATATATATATATATATAAATATATATATACTTTATACTGTGTGTGTGTGTGTGTGTGTGTGTGTATATATATATATATATATATATATATATATATATATGTATGTATGTATGTTTTTTATTTATTTATTTCCAGTTTGATTACTGGGGAAGTCCACTGGGCCCAGATAGCCCATTTTCAGTGGAGGCCCAGTGAGAAAAGCTCCATGAAACAGATTATAGTAAAGATAGCAGTCCAATAAAAATAAAAGTACAAGTACAAATACATATTAAATAGTACAAAGCGTGAGCAATATTGTCCGTAGTGGAAAAATATTGTGCAGGTACATTTTAACAAATTCACACAGTTAAAGTCAAAAGCTGTTTGCAATATTTGCAGAGTGTGAGAGATTGTATGGGAATTAGCTGTAGAAGGTTATAGCCAGCTATAAGGTGCTTAGGAACTCAGGAGGATACCCTCCCACGGGCTTTTGTTAAAGAGTTCTAGGTAGGGAGAATGCAGTTACATTTCCATTTGGAGTAGAGGTAGGTGTAAAGCTGAGTTTTGAAGTTGTTTGTGTTTGACATTTTCCTTAGTGTGGAAGGGAAAGAGTTGCATTTCTTACCTAAGGAGAAGGAGAGAAGTTGTCCAGCAGGACGTTTAGGTTTGTGGACAGTAATTAAGTTTTGGTGTTCAGATCTGAGAGTTCTATTTCAGGTATATGGGGGAAGGATGTTAGTTTAGTTAGGCATTTGGTTGGATTAAATATTAGTCTATGTGATGTAGTGAGCTGGAGGAAGTCCAGGTAATTTGTGAGTTCTAACCAGTTGAGGGACTGGAGGATAACAGTGATGAGTGGAATGTTTGGCTTTAATGGCAAATTTACAAATGTTGCTATAACAGCTTACATAGTAGCTGGGCACTGTACAGAAAGGAGGGAAGGAGGTAAGAGGAGGCCAGAGCATGCCTGGAAGAAGTAGAGAGGAAGTGGTTGTTCCTGTATAGAATACCGAGTTTTTTGGTGTATTTTCTTTATATTTTGCAGACTATGGATGTCGAACTTGAGGTGTTCGTCTATAGTTACACTGAGTAGTTTGGCAAAGGGAACAACTTCAATCGGAGAGCTGCTTTGGCCAAGGACTTGAAAGGAATTTTTAAAAAAAGAGAAAGATTTTGTGGGTGTGAATAGTAGTATTTTAGATTTGTTAGCATTGAGAGAAAGATAATTTTGGCACATCCAGATCTCAGTAGTTGAGAAGGCAGTCTGAGTTTTAGATTAAGAGTTCAGGGAGGTTAGAGGCAGAGCAGACAAGTGTAGAGTCATCTGCATATTGTATGACTCTGGCATTAGGAACAGCAGAGTGAAAGTTATAGATAAAGATATTAAACAGCATTGGTCCGAGGACCCTGTGGTACTCCGGTAGGGGTGGGTAAGAAAGTTGAGGTGACTTTTTTCCATTTCACAGCCTGAGATCTATCTGACAGATAGCTTGATAACCCAGAAATAATGTTTTGGGAGAGATTTAGGTTTGAGAGGTGACTTAGAAGGTGCTTATGGGAAATAGTATCAAATGCTTTAGAGAGATCTAGGGGCACTGTGGATACTAAGTTCCCAGAATCTCAGGCTTGATTGACAGTTTCTAAGAATGAGAGTAGAGCTGTTATGGTGCAAGGTCCTGGTTGGAAGCCGTGTTGGGTAGGGGTAAAAAGTTGGGTTTTAGTCAGAAAAGGCATAAGTTGGAGGTGTATGCATTTTTCTAGGATTTTGGAGATTGGAGAGAGATGTGCTATAGGGAAGTTTGAAATGTTAGTGTTTTTTCCTCCCTTGTGGAGAGGAAGAATAAAGGCAGAACACCAGAGTTTAGGGACACAGGATTCCTTTATGGATCTATTAATTAGGATACTCCCAATTAGTATCATAGGATCAGAGATCTATGATCCTATGATCTATGATCCTATGATACTAATTGGGAGTGCTATACCATCAGTAGCAGACTTGAGAAATGAAGAGGGGAAGTTGTCAGGTGCATTGGAGCAGGGTTTAAGTTTGAATAGAAGTCTTTTATGTAGTTTGTGGAGACAGGTTTAAGCTCAAACACAGGCAGGAAATTATTTGGGGACTTAGATGTTGGGAAATGTTTTCGTTAGGTCAGATATTGACTCTATAAAGAAAGAGTTGAATAGTGAAGCTAATTTGAGGTCAGATTTACTTGGGTCCAGACAGAGGTTATTTTTGGAGCCTGGGTTTAGGAGTGAGTTTATGGAGTTCCAAAAAAGTCTAGGATTTTGGGAATGGTTGGACTGGAGCTTAGTGTAGTAGGATTTTTTGTCTTTGAAGATTTGTTTTTTTGCAAAGTTACAGAGATGTATATATTGGAGAAAGGTTTCGGGAAGTTTATTCTTTTGGTAAAGCTTCCAGGATTTGTCTCTTTGATGCATAATTTGCTTTGTTTCTTTGGTTAGCCAAGGGGCAGCTATAGTTTTTATTCTTTTTTTTTCCTTGGTGGAGCTAGGGAGCCACGGGGCAGTTATAGTTTTTATTCTTTTTTCCTTGGTGGAGCTGGGGAATTTAGAGCATCTAGAAAAGTGGAATTAAAGTAGTCTATGGCTTTATTGAGTGGAAGAGTTTTTAGCATGTTCCAATTCATTTGTTTGAGATAGTTAGATAAGGTTTTGGGGTCAAATTTACTAAGGTTGCAGGTCTGAATATATTGATGTTGTTGTGGCTGGGTGGTGGTTGCATGGTACATGAAAGCTGGGAGGTGGTCACTAATAGAGTTAGGGATGGTGCCAGAGTTGATAATTTTATTTGGATGGGTGACTAAGATCCAGACAAGAGTGGATCCTGGGGGATTTGTTTTATTGGGTCTGGTGATGGAGTGGATTACTTGAGTAAAGTTAAAGAGGTTAATGGACAGGGAGGGTATGAGACTGTTGATTTTATTCCAATCGATGTTTACATCACGTAGTATGTAAGTTTCAAGGTTAATTTCAGCTGAGGCCCATTGGAGTACATCTTCAAGGGTTGAGACGTTATTTCCTGGTGGGATATAAAGGGCGATGATACAGAGGCTTTTGTGATTATTCATTTTTAATAGACCGACTGTTAGTTCTGCATTGGCGAATTTAGCAATGGGGTCTGGTAGGGGAATTAAGGTAAGTAGATTGGAATAGATTAGTGCAACGCCTCCACCTTTTTTCTTGGGGCGGTCACAACTAAGAGTGTGAAATCCAGAGGGTAGGATTTCAGAGTCAGAGATATGGGGTTTGAGCCAAGTTTCAGAGATGGCTACAATGTCAGGTTGGTTATGACGTGCTTGAAACTGATATGCTTTGTTGTTGAGACTCTGGGCATTGTGTATGAAAAATTTAAGAGTATTGTAGGGGGATGAAAGTTTAGAGGAAGGGGGAGGGTAATTGTTATTTGTGGGTGGGTTAGGTCTGAGATTGGGGTGAATGTCTCCAGTTAAGACGAGGTTATTGAAGGAAGTTATTTTAGTGTGTTTTGGTTTGGATTTAGGATATTCTGGATGGTTTAGTATTTGTTTAAGAGTAAGTGTCTTAGCAGTAGTGGAAATAATTTTAGGAGTAAAAAGGTGCAGAGGGCTGAGCTGAAACAGAGAAGAGGAGATGGAAAAGAAATGATTATTTGCGTGAGGCAGGAGATGGTTTTGTGTGGGAGAATAGTAAGGAGTAGAGAGTGGAAGTTGATTGGTGGTGTAGGAGCCTGCATGGTATAAAGTTGTTAGGAGTAGTAGAAGGGAGAAGGGGATTCAGAGTGTTAGGAACAGTAAGGAAAGCATGGTTAGAAAAAGGTAGTTTAATATGGGAGGATTTGTAGTTGGAGAGAAGAGCTGTGGGGGTGAGGGGGGTAGTGAAAGAGTGATGCATATAATTAGTAATGTATTTAATTACTGTGGGTGAAAGGAGGAGGGGTAAAGAGGGGAAGGCTTTGACTGGATTGTTGACTGTGGGTGAAAGGAGGAGGGGTAAAGACGGGAAGGCTTTGATTGGATGGTTGACTGTGGGTGAAAGGAGGAGGGGTAAAGAGGGGAAGGCTTTGACTGGATGGTTGACTGTGGGTGAAATCAATGATAACTGATAACTAGCTCAGAGGTAAGGAGGGACTGGCATAAAGCACTGTGTGTGTGAAATTAGAAGGATGCAGAGAGTTTGCAGGGGATAGGAGCTGAAAACAGGGCAGTAGCAGTTTAGTAGAATATATTAAGTATTAATAGGGCTAAAACAGGGCAGTGGTAAATTAATAGAACAGTTACAGTACTTTTGGCTTGTATTAAAAGATAGGTAGTGGTTGAACAATGCCACCTGGTGGCCTAACTGAGTAAGCACAAAGGTAGGCTACAAGCACTCAGAGGAGGGAGAAAGAGCCTAGGAGAGTGAAGGGAGATAAAATCTGTGGTAGACCACTAGCGAATGCATGCAGGGTTAATATACAACAGTGGTAGGGACAGGACATATTTTTATTTTACAATAGGGTACATACACGTTTAAAGTTAGTTCTTGGGGAGGCAGAGTGGTTACAGAAGCACTGTCTGCAGGATCCCCTTAGGATGAACTTTACAAAAATGGCAATATGAATCACAAACCAAAACAATACCAGGTAGTACTTACCTGCGAGCCCACTACTGGGGATTCCTATGAGCAAGGCAGAAAAGCTAAATCAAAAGATGGTGCCTTTCTGCATCAGGTTTTTGATACCTCTGTAATTAAGCAGGAGTGGGAGGGAGGTGTGCAGGTTCAAGGTGGGGGAGGGGGGTAGGCACAAAGTAATACAAGGTTGTGAGCCAGAAAAACTGGACTAGGCCAGCTGCTAAGAAAACAATTTGGGAAACCAAGCTCAGTCAATTCCAGGTCAATGTAATGCAGTATCTTCCAAATAACTACAAATCTTATGCTACTAATCTAGTACAGTGTGGTGAAAAGGGCTGCCACTTTCTATAGGGAAAAACAATTGAAGTATGGGCTGCAGGTACATAGGTAAACTTTTTCCAAGAGAAAGTAGTTGTAAGTAATTGACCTAGGAGTACAATAGAAAGAGAAAAATGTATGTGTATGTGTCGATTTATCGAAAAAAATGGAACCTCACATGACTGAGCTGAAATGCTTGAAACCCAACTTACTGAAACGGTACAACCCCCACCGACAGTTATATATATTAACTCTGAGAACACACCACAGTAGGGGATGGTAAATTCCCTGATTCCCCCGTGTTCACAGTCTCAAACAGAAACAAAAACAGCATCAGCAATCAGCTGAGTTTTGATCAAACATTCCAGCTTTTCTTTCTCCTTGACCAAAAAAAAAAAAAAAAAAAATATATATATATATATATATATATATATATATATATATATATATATATATATATCTGTGTGTGTGTGTGTGTGTGAATGTGTTTGTGTATGTATATATTTATGACCTATTGGATGTGAACTAAATGCTAGATGTTGCTAGGTGTTTATTGTCTAGAACTCCACCACTGTGACATTTTTGTAACCAATTAATGTACTTTGCATCACACCATGTCTAGCGGAAGATTGTTTTTCTGTCTAGTCTACACAATTGTTTCCCTCTTTCCTCAAATGTCTCTTTGTTTTATGTTTTCTAGAACACATTTGTTGTCTTGCTATCTATAATGCATTCTTACAGTCTATTTTGCACACCAACCACTCTCTCTGTAAGGTAATGCTTTTTTACGTTGCTCTAATTATAGTTGACTGTCTCACTTTCTCCCATCCTTCCACCTGAGGATTGTACTTTTACAGCCTCTTTTTATGGTCTAATAAACACTTCCATCTATCTTAGCATCCTGGAAGGTTAATACAAACACCCTCAGTCTTGCTACATAACTTTGCTCCTCTGTCCTACTTACCTCTCCCTGCATCTATAGATGCACACTGGATGTCTTCCTGTTGGTGTTGTATATCTGCAGTAGTGATATCATAGCATTCCTGTAGACAGCCTTACTACGCACTACAGCTGTTTGTGAATTATGCTAACATTATTTATGGTTTGTAGTTTGTTTTTCACTTTTACTGTGTACCAGCTAAATATTTATAGGTTTATAGGTATATACTAGACAAACCACCACCAGGGACCTTATAAGCTCAGTTGTTCAACCCAACCCAGCTGTGTCCCTGTGTATCAACGCTGCTTATCAGGAAGGGGTATGTTAGTTAGGAAGTTCCTAAAGGTTTTGTTGGAGCGTGTATGTCAGTTTGGGCATAGTTAATGTCTGTCTCTGTCTATCAGAAACAAGGGGGACAGATTTGGGATGAATTTCTGATTTTCCATCCATTGGTCAAGGTTATACTTAAATAGGGTTAGGAATGGACTCTGCTTCACATCGATGGGGAGCCTGTTCCACAGCATGGGATCCTCTGAAATGCATGTCTGTCTCACCAACATGTCTTATTTATGTTGCAAACAAAATGTAAATCTTTGCATTTCATGGTTCTGAAGCTGTTCAGTTTGTGAATGTGCAGAAGGTCTATCAGAGCCGGATCTCAGGATGAGATGATGGATCGCCTCTCAGTAACCTGTAGGAGACCAACTATAGAGACAGGGCTTTAAGGTGCTCTGTATAGGGCAATGTGTTTTTAGCCTGTATTTCATGGGGAGAAACAACGGTGAGCATTCCATGTGTTGCATTAGTCTGGGCAGGGACATTCCAAAGGGACCATTATACTCAATGATGTGTCTGATAAAGGCTGAATAAAGTGTCACTATGACTTCCTTTGACATGGATGCCATGACCTTACCTATAATTTGAGAGACATACCTTGATTTTCTTACTACTTTGGCCACATGTTTGCAAAGTCCTGACTACTATCTACATATGTTCGCCCAGATGCCTGACTAACGGGTCAACTCTTAGGGGTGACTTATCCAAGGGAGTCATTAGCCTGGGTGGCAGTTTTTCCAAAGGCATTATAATGTATTTCTTGTAACTGAGTTTTAATCCATGACCTTTTGGCACCAGGCATTTGTCTGTGTTTGACCCTTTTGCAAGATGTTTGTGTAATGGGGTTTATCTATGATAGCTTCCAATTTACAATTATCTGTGAACTTGGTCACCCAAAGGCCCTTGACACTAGCCTTTACCTCTGACAAGTAGATGCCAATTAGCAGCAGTCCTAGCATGGAGCCCTGAGGTTCCCCACTGGCAACCAGTCTCTTAGTAGAGGTGGAGTCACCAATCCTGACTTCCTAGGTCGTGTTAGTGAGCCAGCTAGCAATTCAATGAGTTATGTAGGTTTTTTCCCAATTCAGTGAGTTTGTCAACTTTATCTGAGTGAGGTTTTGTATTGAATGCCTTTGCCAGGTGCAAGTTGGTGGTATGCACCATTTTCCCCTCATCCTTTGACTTGGTGACCTTTTCAAAGAGGTCTACCAGGTTTAGAAAGCATAAACATCAACTGACAAAGCCAAACTGGGTTGGGTCGAGTGTCTGAAGGCTTCCTATGTCTTTGTTAATCATTTCCATGATAATTCATTCCATGGATGTGTATATTCGACGAGTCAGATTAATGGGTCTGTAGTTTCTGGGTTCAGTTAATTTTCAGGGTTCAGTTAATGGTCTACTCTTATGAAGTGGGATAACAGTTGCAGTCCTCCCTTCGTGTGGAACAACGCCTGTTTTCAGGCTGAAGTTGAAAAGTGATTCAAGTGGTCCTGCTAGATCATGTTTCACGCTACTTAGGAGGGTCAGATTTGTTTTCTCCTTGACATTGACTCCATTCAACATGTGAGGGAAACGGACAAACGTAGGTTTTGTAAAACCAAATTGGAAACATTTGCACACCTTGTTGCTGGTTGTGACATACTCATGACAGAAGGACTGTATACTGAAAGGCATAATAATGTGGCAAGACTGTTGCACTGGGGATTGTGCAACATTATTGCATTGAAGTGGCTGAAAAACACTGGAAACATGAGCCACAAAGCATCATAGAAAATGATGAAGTCTACATCACATGGGATCATCCATTATCAACAGTTCAAAAGATAGCTGCTGGATATAGTGGTCTATGAAAAAAAGACAAAAGTAGCATTGATTATTGAAATTGTAACACCCAGTGACTACAGTGTCTTGCATACAGAGAGACAAAAAAATCATAAAATATTAGGATTTGCAGGCAGAAATGAGAGCAATGTGGAAGAAAGATATCCAGACAGTTCCAATAGTAGTAGAAGCAATGGGTCTTATAACAAAGAATCTACACTCATATTTAGATATGTTACCAGTAAATGTAACCCTGTACGAATTGCAGAAGGAGTCATTACTGAGCACATTGCAGGTGCTGGAAAGAGCACTTCTGGCTGACATCAAAGATTGAAACAATACTAATTTCATGAACTTCAATCGTACTTTGACTTAGGAATGGGGTCTATTCCTGTCATGGTATTAGAAATTCAAAAAACTTGGAGAAATTAAAAAAAGAGTCATACTGGGATAATCTTTTTCTTCTATCAGCTGCTCCCATTAGGGGTCATCACAGTGGATCCCTGGTCTGCAGAATGAATGGCAGTAGAGTTTTATGGTGTTGAGTAGCCAGCCCGGCACCCAACCTTCCTCAAAAGGCACACACACATGCACACACTCACATCTAGGGCCAATTTAGAATGTCCAATCCACCTACAGCATGTCTGGGAATGTGGGAAGAAACAGGAGCATCCAGAGGAAACCCACATAAACACAGGGAAGACATTCAGACTCCACACAGAAGGCACCCCAGAACCTGTTGCTGTGAGCTGACAATGGTAACCTCTGCACCACTGTGCCACCCACCGTAGTCATACTGGGGTAATGTTAGGGCTCACTGAGGATGTGTTTTTGGCCTTAGTGAGTGCCACTAGGACCTGCACCCTGTTAATAGTTGGGGGGTAATGTTAGTAAATATTTTATGGAGGGAGGCAGGGGAGTGGGGGGAGAAATATTTATCAGGCATCAAATTTGCTATGTCGCTCTGATCATTGAAGGTGGCACCACTGACCACCAGTTCGGCACAGTGCTGTGTGCTGCCTTTGAGGTTTCAGACATAACTGTAGAAGGCCTTGTGGTTGTCTTTAGCCTGTGAGGCTATTTTGACATCACAAATGGCCTTGTTGGACTTAATTAGTACTCTTAGCTTCTTGTTTAGTTTAATTAGAGAGCTCTTATTTTTATGGGAGCTGTTCTTCCTGATTTTAGCCATGACGTTTTTTCTTTTTTGTTATATAACTTATTAAGATTAGGATTCCACCAGTCTGGTTTGCTTTTAGAGTTTGCTTTGGGCTTATGTCTAGTAGTAACAGCAGCCTCTATATTTTTATTAGATTGTACAGCCTTACATAAATTTGATTTGGCTTGGCTATTGAAAAGTCTTCATGTTGGAAAGCAAAACATGGATACATTTTCAAACAATTCATCAACTCACTCTGCAACTGGGTTGATGAATAGTTGGGAATTTATTTTTTTATTTATTTTATATTTGCTAAGTGAGTAAGTGAACTAGTCTGAGGATATTTCACCCATGATCTGAGTCACGATAGCAGAAGCTCAGTAAATTACAATAAGAGACAGCAATCCATGAAAAACATTACGTAACAGATAAGAACTACTACATTATAGAATAAATCAAACAACAATATTTCTAAGTAGCATAATAGTAGAAACAGAAAAACTTAAAGGAGTAACAGAAACCAGGGAATATTATGTATCGAAAGGGTGAAGCCAAACGTGACCTAAATAAAGGAAAGAGGGTAAGAGAATGACTAGTTAAGAGGATTTATAATTGTGTGACAGAATGTGATTATAACTTAATTTTCTTGAATTAGCAACCAGCAGACAATTGATCAACTGACTCATCTCATAAAATGAAACTAAGACGAGATATTTTATTAAGAAGAGTTAGGTCTTATACAGATTCAAAAATATGGTGACTGTGAAGCACTCAGTTTATCTTTAACAGGACAAAAAAGTATATAAGAACATCTGAGAGCAGTTAGTCATGATAAATGCTAACTGCTTTCTGATTTTGTAAACACCTTTATTGACTTATCACTTGTGACACAGCCAAGTTTACATTTATACACAAGTAATCAAACTGCATTAACAAGTTCACATTTACAAACATTCTACTTCACATATATTGCTATATATCATATAACGCAAGCAATGTTACATAAATTATTCAGTTCCTGCTCCCTTTTTTAAACAAGAATCATCTTTATTAACCCATCACTTATGATATAAGCAATCATACATTTATATAAATGAAAACAAACCACACCGACAAAATCCTCATTGCAATCATTTTACATCACAAACCATACTGACACACTCCCAGTTGTAAACATTATACATCACTTATAATCTAGCGCAGTGGCCCCCTACCACCAGGCCGCAGTCTGGTACTGGGCTGTGGATCATTTGGTACTGAGCCTCCAGGCACGGAGTGAAATGAAAAAAAAAATGAATGTGTGTATGTATGTGTATGAGTGTGTTTGTGTCTGTCTGCGTGTGTGAGTGAATGCGTTCGTGAATGAATGTGCGTATGTATGTGTATGAGTGTGTTTGTGTCTGTCTGCATGTGTGAGTGAATGCGTTCGTGAATGAATGTGTGTATGTATGTGTATGAGTGTGTTTGTGTCTGTCTGCGTGTGTGAGTGAATGCGTTCATGAATGAATGTGTGTATGTATGTGTATGAGTGTGTTTGTGTCTGTCTGCGTGTGTGAGTGAATGCGTGCATGAAAGCAGAATGTATATGTGTACATCTGATGATCTGAAGAAGGCTTAAGGAGCCGAAAGTGCTTATCTCAGCTGGGAATTTCTTGTGTTTTTAACATTTTTATTGTTTTTCTTCGAATAAAGAGTTTTTATCGCTGTTGACACAGAGCAAGCTCTTGGTGGTGTACCTTGAAGAATTTTCTACTTTGTTGTACTGCTTTGGGACACCTTTGGCAGTTGGGGTTGATTGATTTTGCTGTATAAAATCTGTGCTGGTTTTATATACAGCATGTAGTGAATTAATTCCTATCAGAGCATTTTCATAAGCACGTTCACTTGTTGTATCATAATAAATTTGCTTTACTCAGTGGTTGTCAACATCAATGTTATGATAATCACAAACAATCAGAATAATTCTAAATAGTAAACTGACTTTTCATTTTATATTTTATAGCCCACCCTCTGAAAGTTCACTAAAGTTGTAATTATTTTTTTGGTCATCAAGTTTTTATCATAACAAAATGCTAGTTTCAGCCTTGTAGTAACAAATAGTAGCCACTAGGTGCTACCCCTGTACAATAATTTGAATTAATCATTTTGTACATTGAGACTAATCTGTTTATAAACCTATTTGCCTTAAAAAAGCTTTAATTCAAAAGCTTGTTATCCAGCTAGATTAAATATTTCATGGGGAGGTAGGCATCTGGTGGCTATCAAATATTATTACAGTCCTTTACCAACATTATTATTTTGGTATGTGTAAGCTACACTATTAACTAGCAACTATGATGACCTTTCATATGTTTTTTTATTTATTTATTGAGTACTTGTGATGTTACACGATTAGTTTTATCATTTAATTAGGATGCAGAATCAGAAAACAAAACGTGGGTGGTAGTACTAATGAGGTGAAAATCTCGACTGAAAACTAAAAACACACCCTGCTTTACGGAAACTGTTTAATGAATTGATTGTTTTTGTTCCAAAAATCTTAAGAAATCCAAGCTACTAACTCATGCACACTTATAAATAGCAAAACCAGATTGTATGACTTAAAACACGTGATCACATATTATATAAAATGCTTATAAAAATATTGATAACTTTAGCTAAAAATGTTAAGTAACATATTATTAATTGCTTCATTCAAAACAGGATATTTGTCTGCCAATGCAACTCCTTCTTTCTCAGCATATTGGTTCATACATTCCTAGGTCTGTAATAGCCTAATGTTCGCTGAGGCCTTTCTAAGCATAGCTATGCACCCCGAATCTCTGACAAATTCTGGTGCCCTTGGTAAGTCTGAGCAGGGCCTTGGGAGATGAACCATTACAAATTCTGGTGCCCTTGGTAAGTCTGAGCAGGGCCTTGGGAGATGAACCATTACAAATTCTGGTGCCCTTGGTAAGTCTGAGCAGGGCCTTGGGAGATGAACCATTACAAATTCTGGTGCCCTTGGTAAGTCTGAGCAGGGACTAGGGAGATGAACCATTTACAACTGCCTGCGTCTGTTAGAAACTAAAGTGCCAAACCAGGGATGAATTTCCTGTTTGGATACAATTGCCCAAGTTACACCTAAATTGGGTTAGGGAGGAACTCTGATTTACATGGGTGGGGATCCTGTTCCAGAGAAGGGGTAGTCTCTGGGATGTATACCAGTCTCTCTGCAGCACAGCTCCAATTTATATCACAGGCAAGGTTTAATTCTTTTGCACAGGTAATTCTGGTGCTTTTTGTTTTGTGGATATGCAGGAGGTCCATCAGAGTGGGAACCGGCAATGCCTTCTGTGGCAGACATATATCTCCCCTCAACAATCTATAGCAGATAGAATGCAGGGATAGGGCCTTGAGGTGGTCTGCACAGGACATGCTGTTTACAACTTCTGTTCTTCTGTTCCAATTATTGGAAGTGCCTGCTTAGGTACATACCAAAAGGAGCACCATGCACAATGATAGGTCTGATGAAAAGGTTAGGAGCAAACTACATAGAAATAAATAAATATTGTGGGAACAATGCATGCAGAGTAATATTTTGGAAGAGGAGTGAGGTTTAAAGGATGGCTGGAATTGAGCAATGTATGTAATGGACTGATGATAGTTATATAAAAGCATGTATTCATGTATAATGTTTGTAACTCTGAACATGTCAACATTGTTTTTTTTTATGTAAATGTATGTATCCCTGTGTCTTAAGTGATAATTTAATAATGATGTTACTAAAAAGTGATAGGTCTGATGAGTGCAGAATACAATAGAACAATGACCTCCTTGGACCTAGATGCCAAACCTTTATTTATAAGTTGCACAACATAGAAAGATTTCCTCACTACCGTAGACACATGATGGTCAAAGGCTAAATTACGGCCTCTGTGGCCCCCAACGCCTTGACCTCTGGGTTGATTCTTTCAATGTGCAAATTCTGATAGCCACTCTGTATAAATTGCATGCATACATTATTTTTTGGCAATCACTCTGTATATAATTTAATTTATATATTGTCTTTATACCCTCAAGCCAACTCCAATATTTACTTTGTATATAATAAATGTATATATTATATTTTGCCATTCATTCACTATGTATACTATACCCTTGCTAATAAGTTATGCTATGAAGAAGGATTTCCTAGCAATAGCCAACACCTACTGGTCGAATAACAGCTCATTGTTTATATGTGTTCCCAGGTTCCTCATTACTGGGTCAATTTTCAGTGGTTGTAATACCTGCAGGGGTCAGCTTGCTTGCTGAACGATACAATTATGCACTTTTTCACATTTATGTTTAGGCTATAATTTTGAACCTAACTATTTAGTCACAGGCCTTCCTGAAAGATCTTAATGTCTGCTGGAGAGTTTATGATGACACTGAGTTTATATTCATCAACAAACTTTGTCAACATTAAGTGCTTAGCTTTTGAGAAGTAGATGCCAAAAAGGAGTGGCCTAGGACCGAGCCCTGGGGTACTCTGTTAGTGACTAATCTCTTGGTGGAGGTAGATCTACCCACCCATATTTCTTATGTTCTATGATTGAGCCAGTTTGCTATCCAATGGCTTACACAGAGAGCTATATTTAGCTGAATGAGGGCAGAGTTGAATGCCTTTGTGAGGTCCAGATATGTGGTGTCAACAGATTTTTCCTCATCCCTTGCTTTGGGAACCTTCTCAAAGAAGTCAACCCGTTAACTAAGCAGGACCTGTCTTTGACAAAATTGAACTGGCTCGGGTGAATAGTTTAGAGGTTGCTTATGTCTTTATTTATTAATTCCATAATGATCCTTTCCATAGCCTTACAGATATGTCTGGGCAGGCTTATAGGTTCATACTAGGCTATCTGCCCTAGGGCATTTATAAGCCTAGCCAGAATGTGTTTGGCTTTTGCCACCCATTTTGAATTTATTTTGCTATGCCCTTTTTCGAGGTTAGTATACTGTGCCTCTGTCTAACAGTGACACAGAAGTGATACCCGGGGTAAACCTACGATCTCCCATCCACTCATCAAGATTCCTCTTGAAGAGAGTCAATGAGGGACTTTGCCTAACTTGGACTGGGATTTTATTCCAGAGTGAAGGGAGCCTCTGGGTTATGAATCTGTCCCTCCAGCATGTCCTATTTATTTCAGTGCTGAGGTTCAAGTCTCTCGAGTGCGTAGCTCGATGGGATTTGGATTTTCTGAGGTGCAGCATGTCCATTAATTCTGGGTTGGACATGGCTTTATACATCAGGCACAGATCACCTCTGAACAGGTGGTATACCACTGAGTAGAGCTGGAGTTTCTTTAACCGGGCAGCATATGGCATCTGTTTGAACCCTTTGATCCTCTTGGTGAGGTACTTTTGGGGTCTTTCCAGTTGCTGCAGGTTTCTAGTAAGGTACATCCCAAAAGGGGCATTGTACTCAATTATGGGCCTGATGAGGGATGAGTAAAGAGGCACGATGACCTCCCCTGATCTAGATGTGAATCCCTTCATGATTAGGTGGGCTATATAAAATGTTTTTCTAACCACTTTGGCCACGTGGTTGTCAAATGAGAGATTGCTATCAACTTGGGTCCCCAGGTCCCTAATTACTTCTTCTGTACTTAATGGATTACCACCTATGTGGTAATTTGTGGGCACCTTGTTTTTGCCAAAGGGGATGACTATACACTTTTTGGCATTTAGCTTGAGGCCATGGCTCTGGCACAGTTACCCATGAAAGAGCATGTAAAATTATGGTGTCCTTAACAGTGACCCATGAAAGAGCATGTAGCATTATGATGTCCTTAACAGTGACCCATGAAAGAGCATGTAGCATTATGGTGTCCTTAACAGTGACCCATGAAAGAGCATGTAGCATTATTATATCCTTAGTGACCCATGAAAGAGCATGTAGCATGATGAAGTCCATAACAGTGACCATTAAAGAGCACGTAGCATTATGGTTTCCTTAACAGTGAACCATGAAAGCGGTCGTAGTGCTAAGATGTCCTTAACAGTGACCCATAAAAGAGCATGTAGCATTCTAATGTCCTTAACAGTGACCAATCAAAGAGCATGTAGCATTCTGATGTCCTTAACAGTGACACATGAAAGAGCATGTAGCATTATGGTGTCTTTAACAGTGATGCATGAAAGAGCATGTAGCATTATGGTGTCCTTAACAGTGACCCATGAAAGAGCATATGGCATTATGATGTCCTTAACAGTGACCCATGAAAGAGCATGTTGCATCATGATGTCCTTAACAGTGACCTATGAAAGAGCATGTAGCATTATGATGTCCTTAACAGTGACCCATGAAAGAGCATATGGCATTATGATGTCCTTAACAGTGACCCATGAAAAAAGCATGTAGCATTCTAATGTCCTTAACAGTGACCCAAGAAATAGCATGCAGCATTATGATGTCCTTAACAGTGACCCATGAAAGAGCATGTAGCATTATGATGTCCTTAACAGTGACCCATGAAAGAGCATGTAGCAT
>NC_056744.1:309543545-309611045 GCF_019279795.1 Protopterus annectens
ATGAAAGAGCATGCAACATTATGATGTCCTTAACAGTGACCAATGAAAGAGCATGTAGCATTATAATGTCCTTAACAGTGACCCATGATAAAGCACGTAGTGTTGTGATGTCCTTAACAGTGACCCATGAAAGAGCATGTAGCATTATGATGTCCTTAACAGTGACCCATGAAAGAGCATGTAGCATTATGATGTCCTTAACAGTGACCCATGAAAGAGCATGTAGCATTATGATGTCCTTAACAGTGACCCATGAAAGAGCATGTAGCATTATGATGTCCTTAACAGTGACCCATGAAAGAGCATGTGGCATTATGATGTCCTTAACAGTGACCCATGAAAGAGCATGTAGCATTATGGTGTCCTTAACAGTGACCCATGAAAGAGCATGTAGCATTATGGTGTCCTTAACAGTGACCCATGAAAGAGCATGTAGCATTATGATGTCCTTAACAGTGACCCATGAAAGAGCATGTAGCATTATGATGTCCTTAACCCCCCCAAACTACGTGAAGAAGAAAATCTCTTTCAACTCTGTAAACAACGTAAAAAACCAAAAAGCAATTCCCCTGGAGATGGAATCAAGATGCTGCAAGCAATATAAAAGTAAAAAATATAACTTCTCTTTATTACACGTTGTTGAGCGCTTTCATCTAACCATACTTAGATTTCTTCAGAACACATGACTTCCCTTAGGCATACAATATATAAAAGGTGTCATCAACACCTAATTGAATAATTAATCCATTTCAAAACATTTAAAGTGCTAGTGCAAATACTCATACTGCTCTCTAATGCCCTTTAAAACAAACATTTATAAATCAGGTTAAAAAGGCTATCTACATAAAGTACCATCATCTTAAAATACCATCTTCTTAGAAACTTTATGCAATTTTATAATTTATACATATTATTAATAAAAAATGTGTGTATTTTATAATTTTTTCAAAAGAACTGATTTCTATATAAAATATACCTATATTGCTTGTGTGTCCCTATTGTGATGAGTATATTCATGGTTCATGTTAATAATAATAATGTTAATACTGTCAAGCTTCTGGGACAAATAGGTCAATACGCAAATACCCAATATATATTTTAAATTTGTCTACCCTTCCTATAAGTCTAAACACTGTTTGCCAAAATTGGCTTAACTGAAATGTGGTCGTTTAGTCCTGGTGGGGTAGATGCATTTAATTTTATTTGCCATCTAGTTTCTAACGACCACATTTCAGTTAAGCCAATTTTGGCAAACAGTGATTAGACTTATAGGAAGGGTAGACAAATTTAAAATATATATTGGGTATTTGCGTATTGACCTATTTGTCCCAGAAGCTTGACAGTATTAACATTATTATTATTAACATGAACCATGAATATACTCATCACAATAGGGACACACAAGCAATATAGGTATATTTTATATAGAAATCAGTTCTTTTGAAAAAATTATAAAATACACACATTTTTTATTAATAATATGTATAAATTATAAAATTGCATAAAGTTTCTAAGAAGATGGTATTTTAAGATGATGGTACTTTATGTAGATAGCCTTTTTAACCTGATTTATAAATGTTTGTTTTAAAGGGCATTAGAGAGCAGTATGAGTATTTGCACTAGCACTTTAAATGTTTTGAAATGGATTAATTATTCAATTAGGTGTTGATGACACCTTTTATATATTGTATGCCTAAGGGAAGTCATGTGTTCTGAAGAAATCTAAGTATGGTTAGATGAAAGCGCTCAACAACGTGTAATAAAGAGAAGTTATATTTTTTACTTTTATATTGCTTGCAGCATCTTGATTCCATCTCCAGGGGAATTGCTTTTTGTTTTTTTACGTTGTGTGGACTGTTTCCCAGTTATTTGAACAACTCTGTAAACAAGCATGAATACTGATTTGTATGTTAGACAAATTCTGAGTTAACAAGAATCTGACTAGATTTTATTTACTCATATCCCATGAGTTATAACTGTGGGGCCTTGTCATATGCCACTTTCTGGGATAGGGACTGTCCAAGAAGCTAATTGGAAAGCCAGTCTTTGAGCTTAACATGCCTTTTTTAGTTACCATCTCCAAACCCAAGCCCTTGTTTCTGATTAAATATTCTGCTTCATGTCAGCCTCAACACATGCCTTTCTGGGAATATTTTCTTGAATCTTGCAAACAATATCAGCTGAGTCCCATGTGACTATATATCTACAGTGACAGGCAACAGTCTTCACTGAAGAAGCCGGTCCATCTCTCTCAACTTCTGCACAGTCGACTACTTTATCAACACTGTGAGTTTGCACATCTGTCCGCCACAATGAACCATACCCATCATGACACTCTTCTCGTCTTGTCTTACGCAAATGGACGGTTGTACTATTGAAACAAACTTTTGGATGGTAAGTAAGAAGGATTAGGAAAAACAGGAATCGATTGAGCTACGAAAAACATAGAGGGAAGAACAGCTTGATGGAAGAGGATTCAAGTATGGCTGTCTGTATATGTAAGAGAGGAATAGAAGAGTGTCATGAATTCAATGGTTCATCATGGCTTGAATGTGTGCAGTCTCACTGCAGTTCATTCTGGAAATGTTGAGAGAAATAGACCGGCTTCTTCACTGAAGACTGCAGCTAATACTGTAGATTTGGTCAGTGGGAACTCTGGAATTATTATTTCCAAGTCTCTCACACACAGACACACACACACACACACACACACACACACACACACACACACACACACACACACACACACACACACACACACACACACACACACACACTAACCTGCATGTGTGCACACACATACTCATATATATATATATATATATATATATATATATATATATATATATATATATATATATATATATATATATGTGTGTGTGTGTCCACACACGCAGAAACAACTAACACCGTGGATATGCATGCTTGTTCTTGTATGTTTGTGTCTTTGCATCAGCTTTTGTGTGTGTGTCTGTGTTTGTGTGCGTATATATATATATATATATATATATATATATATATATATATATATATATATATATATATATATATATATATATAAATATATATATATATATATATATATATATATATATATTTCCACTTTCTTTATCACTACAACTTTAAGATCCAAGACATTGGGAGTGTTGGCTGACATCATATGTAATTGTGAGGAGCAGTTTTCCTCAACTATCCCTACTGTATTCACCTCACAATTTGTTTGAGAGTACCTTCAGACATTTGCATCACAGTATAGTATACTCTTTTAACATAGAATTAGAGTAAACAGTGTACAAGTGTTACTGCTACTTTTTAACAAAAGCATAGCAATCAGGAGAAATGGTTACATATCAAAATATCTGCTCTTTATAACATCTAAACTCAAAACATCTAAAACTCATAACATCGAATCTCAAAAGAGTGAAAACTACAAAGCAACTGTAAATAACATCCCACACACTGTTTGTTACATTTATGCAGGGGGGCAGAGCCCCCCACATGGGTTGCCCCCCTGCATAAACATAGTAAAAACTCTGTGGGATGTTATTTATAGTTGCTTTCTAGTTTTCAATGTTTTGAGATTCGATGTTATGAGTTTTAGATGTTTTGAAGTTTAGCTATTATGGTCTTGATGGTTTGACTTTAGATGTTATGAAGAGTAGATGTTTTGATAGGTAGCATAATATATTTTCAACTCCTTTTTGATGACAGTGTGGGGAGGGTGAGGGAGTTGTTGTTGCATTGTGGGTGATACTGCTTAAGTGTTAACCACATTTAATGCACAAAAGACACTCTGGGTAATGTTTAAACTTTGGAAATTCAGTTATGGTTTTGTGCATTTAGATAATGTGAGATTATCTAGCCCTGGAAAAAAGCACATGATTAACATAAGGAAAACCAGTCAAATATTTTGCCCCTGAATAGAATATTTGCATTCAGTTTGCTAGTTTAGGTTAATGTCACAGTTTGTACAGTCCCATAAGGTTTCTTATGGTACAGGTTTTGCACAACCACTGAGTGAATGCTAAATAAACGAGCACAGCTGGCTAGGGCAGTGTAAAGTAAATTGACTGATACAGTCACTAACTACTTAACAGTCATAAGAAATAGGATGGCTATAAAAATGTCAGGGTTTTATTGTAACAATGGCCTTATTGCCAAAGTGAAAAATGTTAGTGCCTATGAGAGTTGTAGATTTAGTAGTTTACTAACAGCAAATATACATCATGTGTTGATGTCAAATTAAATGAGGATTAAAAACCAATTAAGCTACCCTAAAATTTCTTACGAGAAGAAAATAAAATAAATAATCATGGGAACTGTTATAAGAGTTTATTTTATAAAGGTGAGTAAGAGATTCAATAACCAAATAATTTATTTTGATTCAGAACATTTCAATTGTATCTTCGAAATACATAGAACTACATTGGCTAGTTTAAGCAAGTGATTCCAAAATATTTGATTTATTAGCACAGACTCTTGTTCTGGACAAAAAATGCAAAATAACAATTTTCTTTTTTTTTTTCACTACTGTTTTTTTTTCTTATTTAAGCGATGATGCTGCGGGAAGGAGAGCACTCTTATTCTTTTGATACCGGCTGACAAAGTGGACATTCCTAAAAGGACAGCATTATTTGCTCCCTTGTGAGACCTGATGGAACTGATCCCAGGTTTATTAAACTGAAATCAGACTTAATGCAGATTTTGTCAACATCTGTCTCTTTTGTACATCCGTTTCAGCCAAAGTTCCCCATTCATGCAGGAAGGAAGCAAACTTAATCACAGCTTTTAAGAAAGTGTTCTTATGATGATATTAAGAACTCTTACTCAATAATATTGTAATTTCCTGTGTCATACATATTTGAGGAAATGCTATATCCATTGTTGTCTAAATATTTGGAGACAGAGATGCTTTTCTCTTAAAGAGTAGTAGAACTACTTTACTTTTTTTTTTTGAACCATGCTTATCAAACACTTATGACTGTTTTGCTGATTTGCGTAATCCTTTCAGCACTATGAAGACCTTGATTGTTTGACAAAACTTAACTACAGCTGCTCTCCTTTGAGGTAGTGTCCTTCCCATCTCTGGAAGATATACTGTTTTCTTTAGCTGATGTTATGAGACTGAGGCTGTATAATCTGACCTGTGGGGTACTGTAAGGATCTAATGTGAGCCCCTATATTTGAGTTTACCTGTGAGTTCTATAGTGCATTGACCAAGCTGCAGATGGTACTGTTCTAGCTTCAAGGGCAGCCACTTGATACCTACATTGTAACAATACCAGTGGATTTAATTTGATATTGGAGTGGGTTGTGGAATGTAGAGTCTTCATAAGGCTTACTTTGATAAGCTTAGTGTCATCAGCTTCTACCTGCTTAGAGATTTGTTACTCAATCTCTCTCTCTCTGTCTCTCTCGCTGTCTCTTTTTTAGTCACTTACTAGCATGTTTTAGGGGTTTGAATCTGATGCAACTTGAAGAAAAAAAGAGGCATTACATTGCTTGTCAGTATAAATACTTGTTCACTGATGTGCAGTGACCGTGGACTGAAAATAACAAAGTCTAGGGGGAGTGGGGCGCTTTATCCTGACATGCCACAGGAGGCTTGCTCATCCTGCAGAGCGTCTTATTTTCTTTTTGTCACCCTTCTGATAAATCGCTGTGTCTGTACATGCATTCTTAAAATATGTGCACAGAAGGTGTAATTTACAAGCTCTTGTTACTGAGCAAATGTGATGCATGATTTTAAGCAGCCAGCACATGCAATGGATTGTGTTCATAAACAAATTCAGATGCATGACATTTGTTTCTCCTTTACCTTCATGTTTAAAAAGTAGTATTTTGATATGAGAGTGGGTATGTTTATTTTTTTATACTATATTACTGAAACCATCAAATTAAAGATTATTTAAGAAAAATTGTACAGTACTTATCCAATTTTAAACTGCAGAAAATTTACATCAGACTGTTCTGTTCAATGCATTAATGTTACAATTAACATACAATGTAGTGAATCATTCCTTTCTGCAGTTCTTCTTTTACAAACGCATTTGTTACTTTGTAGCATTCCCTGCTCTAGTATATTAATGTTACAATTAACATACAATGTAGTGAATCATTCCTTCCTGCAGTTCTTCTTTTACAAACGCATTTGCTACTTTGTAGCATTCCCTGCTCTAGTGTATTAATGTTACAATTAACATACAATGTAGTGAATCATTCCTTCCTGCAGTTCTTCTTTTACAAACGCATTTGTTACTTTGTAGCATTCCCTGCTCTAGTGCATTAATGTTACAATTAACATACAATGTAGTGAATCATTCCTTCCTGCAGTTCTTCTTTTACAAACGCATTTGTTACTTTGTAGCATTCCCTGCTCTAGTGCATTAATGTTACAATTAACATACAATGTAGTGAATCATTCCTTCCTGCAGTTCTTCTTTTACAAACTCATTTGTTACTTTGTAGCATTCCCTGCTCTAGCTTATTGCCATCACCGTATTTCAGAATTATCAGTATTTTATATCCTGCTGATGGGATATTATCATACTATGGCACAACTACATTTAAGGTAGCTGCATTTTTTTTCCTGTTCACTGTTCAAGTAGAATTTTTAATTCTTTTGCAGCTGTGTGGTTTCCCCTTAGCCTTTTCTGTAATCTATGTTGTAGATTCATACAGTTTTTCCTAGGCTTAACCCTTCTGGGTCAGGGTCACCAGATATATTGGCACTGCTGCTCACACAGGCTTTTGGTAGGTTAGTTCCATCGGTTTCCTTCTATGTCTACCCATAATTCCCAGAGGTTGGGTGGCAGTAGTATGTGTGACTTTAGCCTAGCTCAGCTCCCCCCTGCCCATTCAGAGTGCCTTCCATGTAATCCCCAATCTCCAATATGGATGCAGCTATGAAGACCACCCTGGCACATGCTTCCCCACCCCATTAAGCCCATTACTCTTCTCCTAGTCCTCTCCCCACCAGCGATCAGTGCCTGAGCTACTAACTGGACTTTGCTTGCCTGGGCATGTTTTTATGTGTGTCTACTTAAAGGATGAATATGGTTATGTAACAAAAGGGTCTTGTGATTGCTTGCCTAGCATTTGTTCTTATAGCTGTCTTTGACTTTGAGACATGGACTATTTATTGATAGATTTATTGATTGATTGATTGCATTTGTTTACCGGGATGGTCCACTGGGCCTAGGTGAGCCCATTTTCAGTGGAGGCCCAGGGAGAAAAGCTCCAACATATTATGACAGTACATACAAAAACATATATAACATGCATTTTTGGAGTACAATACAGTTACAATGAAGTAAAACATTGAAATCAACATGAATACAGAATTTATAGTGATACTACATTAGAAATCTTGAAAGCCTAGTGGTTCTAGGTTATATACATATTTACACACTTTTATATACCATTTACACACTTCTACCCTTGTGTAGAATTAGATGATCGTAGAACAGCTTTGAGGATTAATTATTTGGTTGTGGCTTTAGTAGCAAAGATTTAACAGTTAAAGTTTGAGCTCATGCAGTTGTTGTGGTAAGATCCTGTGAAAGAGATTTAAGGAGTACAGAGATTGAATAGGGAGAGTTTAAAAACGAGGAGGCAGATATTTAAGAAGGTTTTGTTTTGGTACACGAACAGTGCCAGAGTGAAGAGAGATGTTTTCTTAAGGATGACTTGAGTTTTGAGATGGGAATGAAGCGGGGTCTTAAAGGTAAACAACCACTCTACCTTTAAGACCCTGCTTCCTTCCCATCTCAACACCCTCTGGTTCCTGCTCTCATCCCACATGACTCACCTCTTTTTTTCTCCATTTCTCACACTCCTTTACTTCTCTCTTCCCTTCATCATACTGAGCGTCTCTGACTACCACCATCTTCATTTCTGTCATTTACTCTTGCTCTACTTTTTTTTCTTATTGCCCCCCCTTCTTATATTCAGCAATTAACACCTCTTATCCCCCATCCTACTTTAACTCTGCTAAGATATCATGTAAAACTGTAATGTCACCCCTGTGTTATTTCACATTGTAACAAATCTAACAAGAATATGCACCAATGGATTTTTCTTATTTTAATTGATGTGTGTGTGTGTGTGTGTGTGTGTGTGTGTGTGTGTGTGTGTGTGTCTGTAATTTTATCTTTTGCTTTTCTGACTGTATTTTCACTGCAATCGTGTATTTTTGTCAAGTGTAATACCATCGCTCTTCAATAGTATTACATAAATGCAAATGCATTGTCTTCATATTATATTGTTATTGCAGAAATGTAAATGCATTTTCTTCATATTATATTGATGTTATTACATACATGTAAATTTTATTTTTATTTATTTTACATTTGTTGACCGGGCTAGTCTAGCTGGATATATGTCCATTTTCAGTAGAGGCCTGGGGAGAAAAGCTCCAAATTGTTAATACATTGTTTAAAAAAGTAAGACAAAAAATAGTAACAGTTATAAAATTCCAACAGCAGTAATGTAAAAGTTTTTTTTTTTGAGAGATTACTTATTAAGTAGGTCTAAATGATAAGCTATGTGAAGAGAAGAACAAAATACTGTTGACAAAATCACTTACTGTGCGATTTGCTTAGCATAATATTCATACAAAAATGTAATTTAAAGACACCTTGTAACGAAGGAAAAGAAAATGTGAGGGAGGCGAGGGAAAGGATGAAGGGTGTCAGAGACAGATTAGATGTAGTTTAGGATATGAGCATTTTATAGGGGCGGTAGAAGAGTTACTGCTAATAAAGGGAAACAGGGATAGTCTTAGGAAAGAGGGGGAGAGACTTCAGGGACAAGTAGTAGGTGAGGGTAGGATTTCAAACTAAGCATAAAGTTGAGCTGAAATGTCCCCTACAGAGATATTGGATGAAGTTAGGTTGGAGGTGAGGACAGGTAGATAGGAAAGGAAGCGCAGGGTTAGTCTGGGTTAGTGCATGGGCATAGCCATGTTTTGTTAAGATGCTTTCTGAGATTTTTCTTAAATAACTGGAGAGAAGTCAGTGTTGAGATGTCTGAGGGTAGTTTATTCCAGACTTTTCCCACTGCGTTAGAGAACAGGCAGTCTCCTGCAGAGTTATTGGGTAAAGTGGTGTTGATCAAAAGTTTGTTAGAAGACCGTACATGTTTGAGGTTATAATAAGGGGTGATAAGGCTCATGAGTATTGGAGTTTTAGTGGGTTGGTAGAGGGTTTTGTGAGCTATTATAAGTTGTTGAAGTTTAATCTGATTGGGAAGTTCCAGCCAACCTAGTTGTTTTAGATTAAGGCAGTGATAAGTACTAAAAGGGGATCCGGTAGCAAATCTAGCAATGTTATTGTAACATATAACAAGTTTATTGAGATTTTTTTTTGAGAGATTGGTATAGATAGGGCATGTGTAAAGTAAAGTAGAGATGAGGTGAGTTCTGGCTAGAGTAATTCTAGTAGATGGAGTAAGAAAGGGTTTGATTCTGTATAAGGTTCCTATTTTTTTGTTCACAGATTTTATGATAGAGTTAATGTGAATTTCAAAATTAAGATTATTGTCTATAGTAATTCCTAAAAGTTTTGTGGTGGTATCAGGAGAGATGCTGGTACTGTTATTGGAAGTAATAGTGAAATTTAGGGGGGTGTGCTTTCGTGTTGGTGAGAAGAGTAGTAGTTTTGTTTTCTTGGGGTTAAGTAGAAGACAGTCTTGTGAGAACCATTGTTCTACTGTGTTAAAAGCTTTTTGGGTAAGAGTTAGAAGTTCAGTTTGAGAGGTAGCGGTGCAGATTATAGTGGAGTCATCTGCATATTGAATACAGGTAGTATGTGGGATAGCTGATTGAAGGTCATTGATAAAGATGGAGAATAGAAGTGGTCCTATGATGGAGCCTTGTGGCACAGCTAGAGAAATAGGAAGGTCAGATATTGAATTTTTCCAGAGTACTGCTTGTTGTCGGTTTTCAAGGTAAGATTTAAACCAAGTTATACTGTGGAGGTCAAGTGAGAGAGTATTGAGAATGTGCAAGAGTAGATGGTGATTCACCATATCAAAAGCTTTGGATATGTCTATGAATAGTGCTGAAGAGAGATTGTTTTTGTTACGGTTACTGTTAATGGAGGTAGTGAAAGAGAGCAATGCAGTGGTAGTACTGTGTGAAGGCCTAAAACCATGCTGACAGTTGGAAAGTAAGTTGTTTTGGAGAAGATGGTTTAGGAGTTGTTTGTGGATACATTTTTCCATAATTTTGGCAAGAGGGGATAACAGTGCTATGGGACGATAATTAGAGAATTCGTTAGAGTTTCCTCCTTTATGTAGTGGGATAATGTGAGATATTTTCCAGATTTCAGGGACAATTTTCTCATTGATAGATCTGTTTATTAATAAAGAAATGGGGTAGGCAATGGCTTTAGTTCCTATTTGCAGGAATTCAGCAGGGAGATTGTCTGCTGAGGGGGTGCAAGATTTAAGCTTTTGTAACAAGGATGAGATATATGATGTGGGAATGGGAAGAAAGTGAAATGAGCAGGATGTGTTTACTGAAGAAGGAAGTAGTTTTGAGGTATCAGGGGTTAGGTGACTTGCAAGATTTTGTATAGTATTTGTGAAGAAGGTGTTAAAGGCATTAGCTGTTTGTCTAGGGTTGTCAGGGTTCGAGTCTTGTGGGTTGGGTGTAATAGATTGGCATGGGTATAGAAGATTATTGATGGAGGACCAGAATTTTTTTGGTGCCTTATTGGATGTTTGTTGTAGATGCAGGTAGTAGTTCTTTTTATCTAATAGTATGGCTTTTTTGTGCTGTTTCTACATTCTCTGAAAGTTTGATGGTCAGTTTGGTTTTTGGTACTACGCCATTTAGTCCAGGCTTTGTTTCTATTAACAATTTTTTGTCTAGTATTGTTGCTTAGCCAGGGTGCTGGTTTGGTTTTGGTTCTAATAGTGCGAGTTGGTGCATGCTGATTTAGGATAGATAAGAATGTGGAGTTGAAGAATTCAACTGCATCATTGAGAAGCAATGATTTTAGAGGGGACCAGTTACATTGCTTTAGTTCTGTTAGAAAAAGTTCAGAGTTAAAATGCTTTTCTGAATGTAGTGTTCGGAAAGTGGTTGGAAAATTTATGTTGGTTCTTTTTCTAATTATATAAGTTAATGTGTGATCGCTTAGGTCATCTGGTAGGGTGCCAGAGTTATAGTTTTGTTGGGGAGTGTTAGTTAGTATCCAGTCTAGGGTGGTATTATTATTATTATTGATTTTATTAGTTCTGGTGGGGCTTGATATAAGTTGAGAGAAGCCGTGAAGGTTAATGTGGGAGGGGGGGTTTGAGTTGTTACAAGAGTTCCAATCAATGTTTAGGTCACCTAGGATTATTGTTTCTTGTGGAACATTAGAAGAGAGCCAACTAAGGATGGACTCAAGAGTGTTAATGTTATTTCCTGGGGGAAGATATATACAAATTATGTAAATAGATTTATTTTTGTTGAGTTGGAGTTTAGAACATATTACTTCGGCATTATTGTCTATAGGGAGGTTTAGGTTTATAGTGATGATTTGTAGCTGTGATTTATGTAGAATTGCAACACCTCCTCCCTTTTTTTGTTGAGCGGTCCAATATTAAGATATTATATCCTGGTGGGGTGATTTCATTGTCTTTAGTGGAAGGTTTAAGCCATGTTTCTTATAGGCATAGGATATCGAATTGGTTGACATCAAGGAGTGCATGGAGTTGAGCAATTTTATTACAGATACTACGTATATTCAGATGAGCTATGGTCAGTGAATTGGTAGATATGGTTGGAGGTATGTGTTTAGTTTGGTCGTGGTTGTTGGATTGTATGGTCTGGGTGTTCTGTGCGCCAGGGTTTGGATGAATGTCTCCGACTAAAAGTGAGTGAGGGAGTGGATGTTGTTTGGTTTGGAGAATTGAACAAAAGTAGTTGGTAAATTTTCTAGTTTTATGGGTATAGGATTTTATATGAGATATTCTGTGAAATTTAGCAAGAAGGTAGTTGGTTTTGTAAGTGGGATTTTTGAAGGTCACAGCCAATGCTGTTATAGGCGAAGAGGTTTGAGAGGAGGGAATTGTTAAGGTAGAGTATATGGGTAGTTCATAGGAGGTTAAGATATAGGAAATTGTGAGAGGCATTAACAGTGATAGTATCACTAGTATTTGGAGTTGAGAAGAGTTCAGTGTTATCTACATGGTTAGGAAGAGAGGGTAAGAGATGAAGTGAGAAGTAATAGTAAGTGTAGAATGAGTTGGAGAAGGAGGAGAGTTATGTAATAGGTGGGTGTATATTGTAAGGAGGAAGTGATGTAGTAGTTGGGGTGTGTCTGATTGGTATGCTTTGGATAGGGGTGTGGTTACTAGAGGTATAAAGGAAGGACTACTGGGGTGGGTGGGAATTGGGGGTAGGGTGGGGGAGTGGAGTGAGCCCGTAGGGCGAACGGAGCAGGATGAGACAAGAGAGTGGAAAATGTGGTGGAAGATAATCAGTGAAGTGAGAGAAACAGCAGGTAAGTCAGAAGGTGGGATAAGGAGACACAATGTGCAGAGTTTAGCAGGAAGAAGGAAAGGAAGATAGAGTAGTAGACACTGACAAAGGAATCCTTAGGGCAAGGAGCACTGGTGGAAAGGTACTACAGGAAACTGAGAACAAAGTAAAAGGGGTATGGTTGCAGAAATAGGGTGGGAAAGTTACAGAGCAGAAAGCTAGTATTTTAGCGATCTACTTCTAGAGGCGCCACCTAGTGGCCACTCGTTATAGAGTAATGAGAGTGCTTCACTGGATTAGTGGACTAAGGGGGGAGAGTGAGTGAATCAGTTTCAGAGTGGGGTAATAGTATGGTAGGAAGACACTGAAAGATAGGAACAGGAGGTTAGGCTGCTGGCTAGTCTGCCTAATTAGTTAGTCTAACCTAGCAATTATAACATTTATATTTCTGTAATTTCTTTGTATCAATATCTATACATACATGCAATGCCTTTTTGAAGGTAAAGTGTTATTTTTCTGGGAGATGTGAGGTAATGTCTTTTTGTTGCCCTAATGTTCAGAGGCGTCCAGAAAGGAAAAGCAGGTAATTGTTGCAGGGACAAACTGGAACACAGTGATGCAATGCCTTTTTGAAGGTAAAGTTTTATTTTTCTGTGAGAGGTGAGGTAATGTCTTTTTGTTGCCCTAATGTTCAGAGGCATCCAGAAAGGAAAAGCAGGTAATTGTTGCAGAGACAAACTGGAACACAGTGCTGCTATTCATCTTTGGAAAATATTTTTTTTTTAACCAAAATCTCTAAAAGATTGTGACACAGTGGAGAATCTGGATACATGTGCTTGGGCCTGCCAGACTTGAATAAGCTGTCTGTACTACCCAGCACCTATTTGTTGCATTTATGGGGCACACCATCTTCCGGTAGTAGTTTTCCTCTGCATAGATGACAATTTCAAAATAATTCCTTCAAAAAAATTAGCAATGTAGCCAATATCCATGTAATAAGGCATGGCTCAACAGGACTCCAGCTTTTCACTCTGACTGTGTATTTCTGACTGGCACTCTGCTTCTTCTGCAGGGATCCTACACTGCAAATGCTCCAGTCATGTCACTGCTGCTCCACATTTCTTACTGTCACTTTTCTTTGTTAGAACCACAGCCTCCATACAGCTTTCATGACTTTTCGTTCCTAGGCTTCTTCAGCTAGCTTGATGGTCCACTTCCGGTATTCTAAATCCTGTTTTACTGGATCAGGAATTTTAATGAAAAGAATAAAAGAGAATAAATAATGATTGCCACTGATATCTGGGCAAAATAAGTATGATTTCTTGCCTTATAGGAGATTCATGGCTCCTGAACTTTGCCAAAGTAATGAATGCAGCTTTCGCATCCTTGGGTGAGTCAACCGCAAATTTGTGCGTTAGGCCCGGCATATTGTTGTGCATGTAGCTTTTCTCCCCAGGGATCCATTGAAAATGGGCTCTTCTTGGCCCAATGGACTATCCCGGTAAACAAACTGTAACATAAATAACTAACTAACTAAATAAAATAAATAAAGAGAACAGGATTACTTATGGTTCTGATAGAAGGTGGCAGAGCATTCCAGAGTTTAGAGACTGTGACAGAGTACAGCATTTGACCAGCTGAGAGGTTTGGTTTGTCAACTATTAGCAATTATGTGTTTTCTGATCTAAGAGGTCTGTTGAGATGATATGTGGACAGTAAAGAAGAGAGAGAAGTGAAAATAAAATTTCAAGGTGCTGCTTACTGTGATGGATCCAAAGTCTTCTTAAGGCACTAAGGTCTTACTGGCTGGATTCTGCTGAAATCAAAGTCTAGTTATCACAGTCTGTTGCCCACAGAAACTTGCAGAGTGCACACTGATGCAGCACCAAACTCTGAGCAGTAACCAATAAATGACTTTTTATAACAAACCACACATACTACTGTTGAAGCTTTAGTTACCCTGTACCATGTACTACTGTTGCAGCTTTAGTTACACTGTACCATGTACTACTGTTGCAGCTTTCGTTACACTGTACCACATACTACTGTTGCAGCTTTAGTTACACTGTACCACGTACTACTGTTGCAGCTTTAGTTACACTGTACCATGTACTACTGTTGCAGCTTTAGTTACACTGTGCCACGTACTACTGTTGCAGCTTTAGTTACACTGTACCATGTACTACTGTTGCAGCTTTAGTTACACTGTATCACATACTACTGTTGCAGCTTTAGTTACGCTGTACCACGTACTACTGCTGCAGCTTTAGTTACACTGTACTACTTTACTTCTCAAACAGCATGGATGATATGAGCGATACAATGCAGAAAAACTATCTCTAACAATGTTATCTGCTATAGTCTCTTTATAGTAGTTTTACATGCATGCTGGTGTTTGCAGAAAAATATGTTTTCATCCTGTACTGGTATTGTCTTTTAAGGAACCATCTTGTGCAAATGCTGACTTGATAAAAGCACCATTCAAATTTCCTTGCTTAACAATGTCATATGGTAGAAACATGTACAGATTGTTTTCCTGCTGTCCACTCTTTACAGAAGCAGGTTAACTTTCTTACTGACAATGTGAAATGCAGACATGCTGTTTTTAAGTTTGTAAGAAGTCAGTTTTTTTTGCTGACAGTGTGAAATGCATGCTGATTCTGTAGGAAAACATGTACATTAAGCAAATTCCTTAGTTTTCAAGCCACAGTCATTTAGTATGGATGCTGATCGCATATTACTAAACTCTATTTCTACATTTAAGCAAGCTTTATTTTATTCCTTTTTTATTTTGCATATTTGTAACAAAATTACTTTCAACCTTTTATCAGTGTTAAGTACACTCTAACATGAAGGGCACCAAGATGGTTTGTATATAAATTTATGTGCAGTAGTTAGTTGAAGGTATGTGAGGTGTTGTGGCAGCTTGAGCCAGTTTAGTTGGTGTAAGGATAGACAGTGATGGGATGAATATTTTGAGTTAGTTATGAATTTTGCAATCTTATTGTAACAGGAGTCAAGTCTGGTTTTCAGTGAGGACTGTATGTAGGTGAGGCTGGAGGCACTGTAAAGTAGGGATAGAAGAAGGAAAGATGAGGGTAGAGTTTTCTTGTAGTGAAGTTAAGGAAATGCTTGTGTCTATACAGGGTACCAAGTTTCTAGTGTGTTTTTTGATATTGTTAAGGATATGGAGGTCAAATGTTAGATTTTCATCAATGATGACACCTAATAGTTTGGTACTTGGAATGACGGATGACTTGGAATGACTAAATGAGTACAACAGAACAAAATGAGTCATGAGACATATAAGAGGCATACAAAAACATGATATTTTTAGCTCTTAAACAAATGTTGCTGCAAGCATAATTAAAAAATGTCCTGCTCAGTGGGACAAAGCCCTAACTGCATCCCAGATGATTTGTGTTTGATTACTAGCACAGGAGCTGGGGGGACTGGGCCCCAGATGACTTGTGTTTGATTACTAGCACAGGAGCTGGGGGGACTGGGCCCCAGATGACTTGTGTTTGATTACTAGCACAGGAGCTGGGGGGACTGGGCCCCAGATGACTTGTGTTTGATTACTAGCACAGGAGCTGGGGGGACTGGGCCTCAGATGACTTGTGTTTGATTACTAGCACAGGAGCTGGGGGGACTGGGCCTCAGATGACTTGTGTTTGATTACTAGCACAGGAGCTGGGGGGACTGGGCCCCAGATGACTTGTGTTTGATTACTAGCACAGGAGCTGGGGGGACTGGGCCCCAGATGACTTGTGTTTGATTACTAGCACAGGAGCTGGGGGGACTGGGCCCCAGATGACTTGTGTTTGATTACTAGCACTGTAGCTGGCCGGACTGGGCCCCAGATGACTTGTGTTTGATTACTAGCACAGGAGCTGGGGGGACTGGGCCCCAGATGACTTGTGTTTGATTACTAGCACAGGAGCTGGGGGGACTGGGCCCCAGATGACTTGTGTTTGATTACTAGCACAGGAGCTGGGGGGACTGGGCCCCAGATGACTTGTGTTTGATTACTAGCACAGGAGCTGGGGGGACTGGGCCCCAGATGACTTGTGTTTGATTACTAGCACAGGAGCTGGGGGGACTGGGCCCCAGATGACTTGTGTTTGATTACCAGCACAGGAGCTGGGGGGACTGGGCCCCAGATGACTTGTGTTTGATTACCAGCACAGGAGCTGGGGGGACTGGGCCCCAGATGACTTGTGTTTGATTACCAGCACAGGAGCTGGGGGGACTGGGCCCCAGATGACCTTTGTTTGATTACTAGCACAGGAGCTGGGGGGACTGGGCCCCAGATGACTTGTGTTTGATTACTAGCACAGGAGCTGGGGGGACTGGGCCCCAGATGACTTGTGTTTGATTACTAGCACAGGAGCTGGGAGGACTGGGCCCCAGATGACTTGTGTTTGATTACTAGCACAGGAGCTGGGGGGACTGGGCCCCAGATGACTTGTGTTTGATTACTAGCACAGGAGCTGGGGGGACTGGGCCCCAGATGACTTTTGTTTGATTACCAGCATGGGAGCTGGGAGGACTGGGTGTAGGTGGATGAGCAAGAGCAGCTGATTCCAGCTTGCCCATCCTGGGGCATCCTGGGTCAGGAAGGCAGTTTGGCTCACTGCATTGGTGACAGCAGCAATGTACCCACAGCAAGGAGCTTAGTGTTGCCACACTGCTAAATAGGACTGCCTTTAGTGTGGAGGTTGTGTATGTTGTGGAAGAGTGCATGCACCTCCCTAAAGGCAGCAAAATTGTGCCCCATTTAGATGGGAGGTTGTGTATGTGTGGAAGAGTGCATGCACCTCCCTAAAGGCAGTGATGGCAGAGTTCACAGGCTGTTGAAGGGGTGACATTGGGACATGATCTGCAGACTGGTGCCTCTAATTGTTCATAGGTTCATACTAGGCTATCTGCCCTAGGGCATTTATAAACCTAGCCAGAGTGTGTGTGGCTTTCACCACCCCTTAGGATGAGAATACTATGCCCTTTTAGGGTTTAGTTTACTGTGCCTCTGTCTAGTAGTGACACAGAGATGACCCCAGGGGTAAACCTATGATCTCCCATCCACTCGTCGAGATTTCTCTTGAATAGAGTCAGTGAGGGGCTCTGCCTAACATGGACTGGGATTCTGTTCCAGAGTGTAGGGAGCCTCTGGGTTATGAATCTGTCCCTCCAGCATGTCCTATTTATTTCTGTGTTGAGGTTTAAGTCTCTTGTTCTTGTGGCTCTGATGGATTTGGATTTTCTGAGGTGGAGCATGTCCATTAATTCCAGATTGGACATGGCCTTGTACATCAGGCACAGATCACCTCTGAGTAGGTGGTATGCGACTGAATAGAGCTGGAGTTTTTTCAGTCGGGCAGCATATGACATATGTTTAAGACCCTTTATCCTCTTGATGAGGAACTTTTGGGGTCTTTCCAACTGCTGCAGGTGTCGGGTGAGATACATCCCAAATGGGGCATTGTACTCAATCATTGGCCTGATAAGAGAAGAGTACAGGGGCACAATGACCTCCCTTGATCTAGATGTGAAACCCTTCATGATAAGGTGGGCAATATAGAAGGTCTTCCTAACCACTTTGGCAATGTGAGTGTCAAATGAGAGGTTACTGTCAACCTGGGTCCCTAGGTCCCTGATTACCTCTTCCGTACTTAATGGATTACCACCTATGTGGTAGTTTGTCGGTACCTTGTTTTTCCCAAAGGGTATGACTATACATTTTTTGGCGTTCAGCTTAAGGCCATGGCTCTGGCACCAATTATCCGTTTCTATGAGGCCTCTCTGAAGGATGTTTGTGTCCGCTGGAGTATCAATTATGGCACCCAGTTTGCAGTCATCTGCGAACTTTGTCAGCCACAATCCTCCTATGTTTGCCTGTACCTTGGAAAAATAAATGCCGAACAAGAGGGGTCCCAGGACTGAGCCCTGTGGGACACTGCTTGTGACTGGCTTAGAGTCTGACATAGCTCCAGCAACTCTGACCCTGTGGGTTCTGTCCTTGAGCCAGTTTGCAACCCATCTTGTGACATATGGGTTTACATTTAAGCTGGTGAGTTTGTCTATGATGCCCAAGTGGGGTATTGTGTCAAAGGCTTTTGCAAGGTCAAGGTAGGCTATGTGAACTGCCTTACCCTCATCAATGGCCTTAGTGACTGTTTCAAAAAATTCGACCAAGTTCAAAAGGCAGGATCTGCCCTTGACAAAGCCAAATTGGGTAGGATCCAATGTCTGTAGGTCCCCAATGTCTTTGTTTATGAGTTCCATAATGATCCTCTCCATAGCTTTGCAGAACAGGCTCATCAAGCTTATGGGGTGGTAATTTCCAGGGTCCATAGAAGCACCGCCTTTGTGAAGTGGGACCACTGTTGCCGTATGCCACTCTTTGGGTACGTATCCTGTAGTAAGGCTAAGATTAAACAGTAGCCTTATGTGTGGGTTTAGTTCCTCTTGGAGTTCATGTAGCACACAGCCCGGGACACCATCTGGTCCCATTGATGCTGTGTTTTTAGCTTTAGAGAGGACGGTTCTCACCTGGGCATCTGAGATGTTAGGGAGGCTCCACTCTGCTGGGATAGTTATTTCTCCTTTTGAGGGGGAGGGGGAGGAGAAATTTGCACTAAACCTGTCTGCCAGAATGTTGGCAATGTCAGTGGGTTCAGTGTATTTTGTGTCATTTTTGACTAACTCTGAGCATATCTGGGAGTCTCCACCCAGGTTTCTAACATAGTGGAAGCAATGAGCCAGAGGATTTTTATCCCAGTGAAGAAATAAATGGATCATTTGGGTGCAGGAAAGGGAGACACCAGGCCTATCCTGTGGACATGAAAAAAAAAAGTTAAACAGAGTTAATAATGTACAAGAAAAGGGTACATAAATTATCTGAGACACATATCTCAAAATTTGTAATCAAAGTGTGTTGTCTAGAGAAGAGAATGGTGCAGAGTGGAATATAATGTCTGCACAAATGTTTGAAGCACTGATTTGGAAATTGTCCAAAACCAAAACTATGAATATGTAAATTGATTTCTTAGTGAGGTCATCATATAAAACTATTGGATCTGAAAGTGCCTTCATGTGAATTCTTCTTCTTCTTTTGGCTTTTCTCGGTCAGGGGTCGCCACAGTGGATCACTTTGTCCGCTCATGATTGGCAGTGGAGTTTTTATAGTGTCGAGTTGCCAGCCTGGCACCCAACCTTCCACAGAAAGCCCACACACACACACACACACACACACACACACACACACACACACACACACACACACACACACACACACACACACACACACACACACATGCACTCATGCCTAGGGCCAATTTAGAGTGTCCAATCCACCTACAGCATGTCTTTGGGATGTGGGAGGAAACCGGAACGCCTGGAGGAAACCTACACAACCACAGGGAGGACATGCAGACTCCACACAGAAGGCACCAAAGTGCTTTCATGTGAATAAATGTAAAATAGAAGATTCAATTCCAGTTATTTTTCCCTATATTTTTTTTCTCCCCACACCTGGCAATAATCAATTCTTCCACTGACCATTCAGTTAAATTGCTCTCACTGGCCAAAAAACAGTCATGGATGGCTGCCATCCAGGCAGCTATCAGTGTTACACAAATGCCCTAATTTCTGTCTCACTCACCAACCCCGAAGAGTAATGTACTTACAGAGCCAGGCCTCTACATACATGGACTTGCACAGGTAATCGGCCACAGTGCATGCTGCCTGCTGAGTGCAGATGTCTTGCCGTTTGTCCTGTACTGCTGCAGTAACTCACCTAGATTTGTTGCCAATATGTTAATGCCCTGTGCTTTCTCCATCACGTCAGGATAGCCAAGCTGCTAGTGGCCAGTCAGTCCCATTCTTCCTGGCTGTTCCATCAGCACCCTAGTCACTAATCAGTCCTTGATTGCCTGGATGACAGTCACATCTTTTTCCCCATGTACCACAAAGACAGCACACTTCAGATAGTAGGCAAAACAACCAGGGTCAAGATTTTTGGAACTGTATGCTAACTTGCTAACCTCCACCTTAAGTATAGTCCCCCCCAAAGAACACTCCTGAAATCACAGGCTTAGCTCTTTCACATTGACAATATTAGTTGACGACTCTATAGTTTCACACCTAGAGTGCTAGATTTGTGTTCTTTGTTGTGCAGTGTCTACAATGTATCAAAATGCAGACTGCACACAGCATTATAATTATATTGTAGCTTAACTGTGGTACTGAACTTACAGTATTCATGGCAGCAAGTTGCTTAAATGTAAGAAAATTATTTAAATTGAGTTAGGCAAAAATGCCTTATTTGTTCAGTTTAAAATATTTTTATCACATTTAAGATTAGCATAGCTCAGGGCTCCAGGCAATTGCTGTACAACGTACCATAAAATAAGAATTTCATACCTTGTTATCTGAATACTGGTTGGAGTGACTGAGTTAAAAAAGTTAGCCATCAGACTTTCTGAAAAAGGTACTATAGATAATCAAAAATTGCTATAAATATTCATTTAAGTGCATTTTAGAAAACTTATTGATTGTCTGTCTCCAGAATTACATAATTTATTTCTAAATAACATCCTTAATAATTTAATTGGAGTCTGCAATGTTCTTATGATGACTCTAGTCCAATGTTTGTGGACACACTCCATAAAAGTTTGTATTTTAAAAGAAAAAAATATATTGATTGCAGCAATTACAGATCAATTTCACTATTAAATATTGACCGCAAACATTTAATACAACAACTAGAATTAAAACATTGATTTAATCTTTAATAGAAAAGGATCAGACAGGTTTCATGATAAGTAGGCAAACATAAGATACTATTAAAAAATACTGGCAATATTAGTTTGTGCCATTTCAACTTAAAATAATTTAGCAGTAACAAATCCTGACACTGAAAAATCAATGATTCCATAGAGTGATTTTATTTATTCGAAGTTCTATGAAATTGAATTTTCCATCCATTTTATCAGTATCGTAAGAATTTTATATTTCAGTTCTAAAATGTGCATTGACATTTGGTCATACATGTCTAATAAAGTAAAAGCAAGTATCTTTCAGCTTTTCCCAGTTAGGGGTCACCACAGTGGATCACTGTCCACAGATTGATTGGTAGTGGTATTTTTATGGTGTTGAGCTGCTAGCCCTGCACCCAACCTTCACAGAAGGCACATGCACACACATGCACCTACATGCATGTCTTTAAAGATTCACTCGACTGCTGGGAGGACATGCAGACTCCACACAAAAGGCGCTCCAGCTGAAAATCAAACTGGAGAAACTGTTGCTGTGAGGTGACAATGCTAACCACTGCAACACCACATGCCTAATAAAGTAATACTTCCAAAACCCATTATTAGCAATGTGTTCATACACGTCTAATAAAGTAACAATTTCAAACCCCGTTATCTCCAATCCTTTTTGATTTAACAATACCAACAATCGATTAATACAATATTAAGAGCTATGGATATGAAAGCTTTAACTATCAAAATGTCTTTGCTGTTGATATACTTTTAAGTAAATAGAATATTAATCTGTCTATTTATTGTATTCATACATTTCTGGTACAATTTAATAAATTATCAACTCTGAAGATTTAACAACAATAAAAGTAATATACCTTTAATAAAACAGCATATGGGATTGGATATAAAAACAGGTATAAATGGAGCTGTGAGTAGATGAAATGTGTGGGAATTATTATGACAACTAATCTTTAATGCATTTCATTTGTCTTCCAAATACTTCAAGGACAGAATGATGAAGCATATGTGCTGAGTGAAGTTTAATCTCCACAAAATATCCAGGGACATAGATTAAAGTACTGCACTTAGTACCTTTTTTGTATTTTCAGTAATTTATTTAATCAAATATTATAGCCTTTTTACAGTTTAAGTTAAACCTGTTTACTTTGTATCTGAACAGCTGTCTGGCTGTTTAAAGTATCTGATTGTAGCACATTCTAGTTAATCTAAATGTCTTCTTTTATGTTGTTGTACTTTTGACATAAACTACAGCTTTGTTAAAATAGCAGATATTGTGTATTTCTTTGTCATTTGGTTGGTTGTGTAACTAAAAGGTCCTCCGTTATGTTACAAACAGTGTAAGTCCACATGATAACAGCTTTATCCAACTAATAAAAGTGTTTTTTTTCTTTACAATGTTTCTACAACTTTTACAAATATTCTTACATTGAAGTACATTTTTAGTCGTTTTTTCTAGTGTAAGTGTAAACTTGCTGTAGCGATTATTCGGTGGCATTGTATAGTTTAGTGATGTCTGAGGGGGCAGACATCACTGGCTGAGCTCCAGTTATATTCTTATTGGTTCTTTTTATAGGTTCATAGGTTCATAGGTGTTTACAAGGCTAACAACCACAAGGGCCTTTATAAGCCTAGCCATGCATCCCATATAAGTTCTGATACCCTTGATAAATGTAAGCACGTACTTCTTCCACTCACTTTAAACACTGCTGTTAGCGATTTCCTGCTTCTTCCAATGACTTTAATGACATGGTCTGTGTGGGCTTTGGATGGTGTTTTTTTAAGTTTAATCAACAGTAAATAGGCAGAAAACAGATTAAATTCCTATAGTTAGCACACTTTTTGTGCTTTTAGTAGTTTATGGTTTAGTTAATTGAATTTTGTAACTTTTTGTACACTTTTTCAATTAAACTTGCTGGCTTTGTGTTTGAACAGTCACTTGGCTGTTAAACATATCTGACGGCACCACATTCTAGAACATTTACCACTTCTGTTTGCACAAAACTGCAGATTTGTTAAAATAGCCTATATTGTGTGTTTCTTTCTTGTCTGGCTGTTTGTGTACTTAACAGATACTCCATTCTGTTACACTGTTTTCCTTTGTAAATTTATTAGATGATTGCTCAGTCTAGCTAATAAAGATATATTTGCTGTGCCTTTCCACTGTCACTCCTACGTTTACAACTTTGCTCACGTTAAAGTACATTTTGGTTGGTTTTCTTTTCTAAGTATAAACTTGTTGAGGGAAGTAGTGATTATTTGGTGATGGAGAGTAATTTGCTGCTGCCTGAGGGGCAGACATCATTGATTAAGCTCCAGCTGCATTCTTATTGTTTCTTTCATTTCTTCCACTCAGTTTAAACAGTGGATGGTGTTGCTCTGTGGAACACTGTAATCAACAGACATAAACACTCTGTTCTGAATTCTCTCTTAAGATCCTTAGCTGAATTCTCCTCCTCCCAGCTGTATCTGTATATTAAGCAGTGGTATATTATTGCATGCCAAAGGCCATCTTATAGACATTCTAGACAAATTATTTTGCTACCTACCCGGTGTGATGCTTAAAACAAATTTCTCTATCTTCATTTGTATACCCCAAACCAGCATCTTACCAAAGAGGTGAAATGCTCTCTCTTAGAAGTTGCATATAGAGGCTCTGATCCTGTGTTAAGTGACACATTGTGCCCTGTCTGGAGACTTAGATTAACCATATAGGTGATACCCTGCCTCCCCCTTTTTTAGACCACATTAGTAAGCTTATGGAATGATAGATTTGTACTTCCCATCTTTCTCTGCAGCCATCTTGGTTGAAATGTGCATCCTGAGACAATGTAGCAATTGCCTCATGTTTACTGACAACCACCCACTACTTAAACAAATTGACACAATATGTGAAAGATATAGTTATAGAATGTTACACTGGAGGTAAAGCTCTCACATGAAGCCTCTACAAAAATAAGTGGTCTGTCATTGGCACATATCACCATACTACACCAATCATATGAAGCTCCTTAAACCAACCTGCTTAAACCACATCTACTTCTTCTTTTGGCTTTTCCCGGTTAGGGGTCGCCACAGCAGATCACCTGTCTGCTCACGATTGGCAGTGCAGTTTTACAGTCTCAAGTTGCCAGCCCAATGCCCAACCTTCCACAGAAGGCACACACACATGCACACATGCACTCACTCACTCCTAGGGCCAATTTAGAGTGTCCAATTCACCTACAGCATGTCTTTGGGATGTGGGAGAAAACTGGAGCACCTGGAGGAAACCCATGCAATCACAGGGAGGACATGCAGACTCCACACAGAAGGCACCCCAGCCGAGGATTGAACTGGAGAACCTCTTGCTGTGAGGCTGCAATGCTAACCGCTGCACAACTGTGGCTGCCCATCAACCTGCTTAAACCACATAAGCTTACTAAATGTAACCTGAGAAACAAGTCAATCTACCAAGATTCAAAAGCTCACAGCGCAGATAGTACCCACCATGAAAAATGCACACCTGTGAGTCACATGGGCACAGGATAGTTTGACCCCAATGCAATTGGATAAACTTTCATATTAAAATTTACATTTATTGTCCATGAGAATATTTATTGGACAGTTTGACCCCAGATGTTTTGACCCTGCTCTATTTGATCCCAATTGAATTTAATAAAAGCATTTTAATACTTAATATTTTAATTAGGAATTTTAGATAGGAATTTAATATATTATTTAACATTTCAATATGTAAATGTTAATTTATTTAACATATTTAATATCTGAATATAATTAATTTAATTAACAATAGTTTTAACATGTTAACAATGAAATCAATCATGAATTTTACATAGGAAGTTAACATATTTAACTAGCATAGTTTTATGCATTTAATTGTTATTAAAGCTGATTTTATTCTACAAACAGTGTTCCATTTTTTTTAGTTTGCTAACATGAGTTCTTTATGATTGTACCAGGTTAAAGACGAGTAATGTGAATAATATTTTGTTCTGTTTAATGACGGGTAATTTTCTGCACAATTGTGTATGATTGCCATATGTTTTTGCTATTCTTGCTAAGTGTTCTAAACTATTATAAAGCTTTGTTAACTAGGGCGGAACAGTAGTATCAAGCTATCTTCAAAGTGTTACAGATCTAGATATGAAATGTGTTAATGCAGGGGTTAGAATGTCCAGGGTCAAAACGTCCCATACCCAAGTCATACTGATTAAATTCAAATGCCCAAAAGGCAAAGCTCCACCCAGTCCAATATCCTAGTCATGGGTGACTCCATAGTAAGGCACAGCAATGCGTAATGTAGCAGGGTAGGTCATGGTCAGTTGCCTAGCAAGTGCCAGGATTTGCCATGTCATACATGCACTCAGGTCCTTGCACTACAAGTACACATTTAGTACATTCATTGTGCATGACGTATAAATGACTATATGAAGGGAGATGTGACGGAGCTCTTGGAGTATGTGACTGAGGCAGGTATAGCCCTGGCCTTGAATAGTATTCTACCATTGCCAAGAGTGATGCCACACTATGAACAAAGATAACTGACTTCAACAGCTGCCTTAGCTTCTGGTGTCATTTTAAGGGGGTACAATATATATCAGCCTGGGATGAAATGGTAGACAGTCCTAACTGTTTTGCCAGGATGGCCTGCACATCTCCCCCAAAGCTTTTATATATTGGTCAAAACCTTGTCTACCCCACTGTGCCTTTTTAGGCAATGCAGGTCTTCTAAACTTTCCAGCATAATTAAACAGAATCCAGGTAGCATTAAGGCACTGCTGTTCAGTTTTAGGGACCTAAACAAAAAAACTCCATACCCTGCAAGTGCTACTTACACCAGAAAATGTTGATATATGCATTGTCATCGAGACTTGGTTCAAGGCCAATAAAAGTAGTCCATCATGGCAGCAATTCAATGCTTGTCACTCATACAGGCCCACTCCATTAGATGAATGAACCAAAGACATAGGTGTCTCTATGTTCTTAAAAAAGCTCACCTCCAGACTTCTTATATAGGACAATGATCTGGAACTTCTCGACATCCATCTTGCTGTTATCAAAATCCTTCATAACTTCATAGGTTCATAGGTGTGTACTAGGCTAATGGCCCTGGAGCCTATATAAGCCTAGCCCAAGAAGATTCCCTGGCATCATGCCACCCAATGTTAGTTCCCAGTGCCCCTGTCAAGCAAGGCCACTGAAGTGATCCCCGGGGTGAACTTCCTATTGCCCATTCACTTGTCAAGACTTCTCTTAAAGAGGGCCAGTGAAGTGCACTGCTTGACGTGAATGGGAAGTTTGTTCCAGAGTATGGAAAGTCTCTGGGTTAGGAACCTGTCCCACCAGCATGTTCTGTTTATTGTGGTAATGATGTTTAGGTCCCTGGAGTGTGTGGCATGGTGGGATTGGGATTTCTTTAGGTGTAGCATATCTAGCAGCTCTGGATCAGTCATGGCTTTGTAAGTCAAGTAGAGATTGCCTCTAAGTAGTTATCACATTATAGCCAACAATAGGACTCCCTGTATGACCCCCTCAGCTCACACCTCATAACTAAGCAGTAAATTCCCTATGTATTAAGCCAAATACCATTATCCTAGGAGACTTCACCTTTCACTCCATAAACTGGAAAAGTTATATATCTTCAAACATATATGCACAGAAATTTCTGGACTTCATCAGTACAAACTCTCTAGACCAGTTATTCCACACCCCAACCAGGGCTGATAAATTCCAGGACTTAGTCCTTGTCAATATAGGGTAGCTCTGCTCTCTGCCAATTGCAACCTCCTCTCTGCTCAAATCAGACCACAAATAAGTCACAGTCAATGTAAGAATGAAGCCAGAAGTATCCTCCAATATCCTGGTATTCAGAGAATATGTGAAGGCTAATTTATCAGATCTGAGTGATGACCAGGCTAAATTCAAAAGACCCCTCCACCACGATGACCACACTGCTTATGTCGAATTGTTTATTGCCAAACTCTATGCACGTGTAAATAGATGCATAGACACACCTTTATCCCCTCAGAAGGAAATACAATGCCAAATTCAAGAATAATCTCCATATGGTGGAACCCTAATATAACCAGGTTCTACAATAAAAGTGAAAAACTCATTCCATGCAAAAATAACTTTAACTCTCAAGAAGCCAAAAATGCTTTTTCTGAACTAAACAAGGAACTCAGGATCCCGCTCAAATCAACTCTAATTTTACATCAGTCTCCTCTCCAATATTCTCAGATCAGTTACGTGTATCTACACCCCCTTCATATCTCCCATGAAAAAGTCCTCAAGGCATTATATAAGTCAAGAACACTACAAATATAGGGCCAGATAACATACCAGCAGCCTACCCATTAGTGTGAACTGTGACTTGTCAGACTCCCTACCAAAGCTATTCAATATTACCCTCAAAACAGGCTTTGTGCTGGATGAATAGAGGACAGAAGCAGCCATTCCCTTGGGCAAAGATGGGACTTTAACAGGCCTTGGAATTATAGACTCATAAGCCTGACTAGTCTCAACTGTAAGGCTGTGTAAAAGATCATTATTGAACTAATAAATTGGGATATAAATGACCTCAAAACTCCCAACCTATTTCAAATTTGTGAAGGGTAGGTCCTACATACTTAACCTAGTTGATTTCTTTGAACAAGTCACTGTGGCAATGTTTGAGGACAAATCCGTGCAAATATAGACCTCATAAAGGCATTCAATACCAAACCACACTCAGTTATCATCAATAAACTCACCCCTGTGTAACGCATTGGATAGCAGATTGACTCACAAATAGAAGGAAAGGTGGGTGGCTGTACCACCTCCAAAAGACCTGTCACCAGCAGAGTGCTCTAGAGTTAAGTCCTTGAGCTACATCTCTTTAGCATCCATTTCTTTGTGGTCAAAGCTAATGTTAAGGGTTTGTGGCTGACCAAGTTTGCAGATGACTACAAGCTTGATGGCATCATAAACTCCGCAGAGAACACCAGGATCCTAAAAGAGGGCCTGCTCCAAACATATAGTTGCTATCAAAACTATGGACTAACACTTAATGCATAAAAATGCATAATTGTGTCCTTCAGCAAGCATGACTTCCCTTGTAACTGTCACATTGGCAATACCGGTCATAAAATTGAGCTTGTAACTAGAGCTCTGGGAACCTATGTCAACAATAAGCTGTCCTTCAATCACCATGTATACACTATTGTAAGGAGGTCCTTTTTCATTGCACAGCTAATACCTAAGAGTATCGAATCCAGAGCTAAGGATGTACTTGTCCCATTGTACTCATCACTCATTAGGCCAGTCATCAAGTACCTGTCCAAACACTTGTCACAACTGGAATGCCCACAATATATTCTAACTAAAACAAGGGCCTAAATCATAAAAAACATGCATTCCATCTCCAATCCTCGTCTCTCTTTTCAGTATCATAGACACTATTGGGAGGTGACATCTGCCTCACGTATAGAGCCTCAACAGGCTCTGTTATACATTCACAAAACCAATGGTGTCATAAACACATACTCAAGTCACCTAAATCTTTATTTACAAAATTAATAGAACATGCTGGAGGGATTGGTATACATCACATGAATGCTTCTCCTATGGAATTGTCTTCCACACCACATAAAGCAGAGTACTTAGCTTACTCTATTCGAATTTAACTTAGATAAATGGATGGGTAACCACAAATTCACTCCCAGTTTACCACCACTGGCCCTCATGGATAGGGGGACATGTAGTTACCCACCCCAATATATAATCACACTGAAACACCTAACCTGAATTTTGTTCACCATGTGCCCATGGTGGTGAGACAATTCTTCATCATGGCACAACTTATAAGTGAGGGCATGGCATTTAGATCTAAGGAGAGCATAGTCCCACTGTACTTAGCCCTCAGTAGACCAATAACTGAGTACAATGAACCCTTTGGTATGTATCTGTCCAGGCATTTGCAACAGCTGGAGTGGCCACATCAGCTCCTCACTAAAAGAAAAAAAGCTGTAATTAAATAATACATTCTATGTGGACCACCTCAAAGCCTTGTCCCTGTATTCTGTCTGCTATAGACTACTGAGGAGCAATCTATGCCCAACCTACAAGCCATTCTCCAGTCTAGCCCTGATGGATCTGCTACACATTCGCCAAACCAACAGCACTAGAATTATTTTATTTATTTATTTAACATTTGTTTACCAGGAAAGTCCAACTTGGAATGAAGCCAATTTTCACTGGAGACTCAGGGAGAAATGCTCCCGATGTATGTCTTTGTAATGTGGGAGGAAACCAGAGCACCCAGAGAAAACCCACATGAATGCAGGGAGGACAAGCAAACTCCACACAGAAGGCATCCCAGCCAAGAATCAAACAGGAGAACCTCTTGCTGTGAGGCAACAATGTTACCGCTGCACCACTGCGCCCTCCAGTCTAAGGATTTAAACCTCATCTGTGATATAAACAAAAACATGTTGTAGGGACAGGCACATGCTTCAGAGATTACTCTTCTCTGGAACAAACTCCCCTTTCATGTGAAATAGAGCTCTTCCCTAAGCAAATTTAAATTTAATTTGGACCAATAGATGGGAAATCACAAATTTACCCCTGGCTTGCCACCTGTGGCCCTTAGGGACAGGGGTAGTTTCTAGATACCCTAAGGCACAGGCATATACCAAAGCCATTCTAGCTCATTGACACTGACAACAGTGATAATTGGAGCACGAATGGCTAGGCTTGAAAAGGCTCTAAAGTCCTTAGTCTAGTAGCTTCTTATGATCCTATGATATACTTGTTTGGCCCACCTTTGGATATTCATATTGAAAAACATAACAGCTAATAATTTCCATGGGACTGCAAGGCTATGCTTCTTAAGATCCTCACAAATCAATAGCCTTATGAACCTATGAACCCATAAACATATGAACCTATGAACTTAGGAACCTGTGAACCTATAAGCCTAACCTATATTTACTAAGAATAATTATAATAATGTTATTATTAGCTTTAAATATCCAATTACAGATTGGAACATTTATTTCACCTTTAAAGATAGATTATGCCTCATAAAATGTATCTTTTCACTTAAATTATTATATGTAATGTGATCAGCTTCTATGCTTCTTTAAAAATACATATTAATTACTCAAATTAATGAAATGTTGTTATAATTTCTATGTCATTGAATTTCACATAGAATGAATGAAAAGTATTGCATAGGACTTGGAATAAAGCAATATCATTTTTCCCGATGTAGATTCCTGTATGTTTGCAATTGTACCTAAAATGGTTGTTAGTTGGTAAAATACTCATAAAAATGTAAATTATTTTATTTATCGTAAAATTAAAATGTATGGTAGCAATACAATTGTTTGTATTTTACCAGATTCCATGCAGTTTCCTACTGATACACTCACAAACTCCATTGTTACTAGTATGATATTAAATTATTTCAACAACTACACTCACAAACTCAATTGTTACTAGTACGATCTTAAATTATTTCAACAACTGCACTCACAAACTCAATTGTTACTAGTTCGATCTTAAATTATTTCAACAACTACACTCACAAACTCAATTGTTACTAGTACGATCTTAAATTATTTCAGCAACTACACTCACAAACTCAATTGTTACTAGTACGATCTTAAATTATTTCAACAACTACACTCACAAACTCAGTTGTTACTAGTATGATCTTAAATTATTTCAACAACTACACTCACAAACTCTATTGTTACTAGTATGATATTAAATTATTTCAACTACACTCACAAACTCAATTGTTACTAGTATGATCTTAAATTATTTCAACAACTACACTCACAAACTCAGTTGTTACTAGTACAATATTAAATTATTTCAACAACTACACTCACAAACTCAGTTGTTACTAGTACGATATTAAATTATTTCAACAACTACACTCACAAACTCAGTTGTTACTAGTATGATATTAAATTATTTCAACAACTACTTCTATGAAAACACATCATTCATGTACTGTTTTCTAGTTTTCCAATCAATATTACAAAATAATCTGTTCATGATATTAATATAGTTAAGAAAGGACATAGAATGTTTGAAGCTGAGCTTATTAAACTGATTGTTTAGAAAAGGGCAATGTTATAAATAAAAATGTTAAAATTTAATTTAGATAAGAATAATTGAATAGATATTCAAGTAAGAAGTTTTTCATAGGCTTTAGAGAACACCTGTCTGCCCATGCTAATTATCCAATGTGGGTTGGTCAATTAGTACAATGGAGATAAAGTACCTAGACAAACACACACATGCACATACACTCATTCAGCTTCTTTCATGTTCCTACACACACACACACACACACACACACACACACACACACACACACACACACACACACACACACACACACACGTGCGCACATGCACATGCACATGCACGCTACACACACACACACACACACACACACACACACACACACACACACACACACACACACACACACACACACACACACACACACACACACACACACACACACACACACACACACACACACACACACACACACACCACCCCATGGGTCTGCTGCTCTACTTACCTACACCACAAGTATTTCCCCAGGAGTGAATGAATGGGTGATTGTTGTCATTTGCCAGTGTCCCCTTTTGCATCCTACAGTAAAATGTTAGTTACTCAAGCAATTCTATGAATCATGTGACCAAGTAAATCAGGAGCTGTGAACATTTCCAAGTAAATTACATAGGTATTATGCACTGCTCTGGACTGCCACATTAGCACACTGCTTCCCTAGCATGACTGATCTCTCTGTCCCCATGGGGGGAACCTCAAAAGGAAATTGGTCTTTGAATCACAAAGGCTTTCTGTGAAATGATAGCTTTTTAAGATAGGGCTTCTATACTACAATAAGCCTGACTGAATTTGCTCTTTTGTAATTCAAGGAACCAATGACATCCCCTTTAACAGAGAGAAAGAAGTATTGTAAACTATTAGTATATAGCAATTCTGTGTTAAAAACAAGACATAACTGATATACATAATATAAATAAATATTTTATAAAAATATCTTTTATTTATAAAATATGTTACAAAAATCAGTTATTCATTCTTGATTTCTGCAGGGCATTTATGATTAACTCTTTTTTTTCTTGATCTGAACAAGCGTCATAAATAAATTATAATAAAATCCCCTACTCATCCATCATCTTTATACTAGAGAATGTTTACATATAAATATATACATAAAGCTTTTCTTACTCAGCACAAAATAGTAAACTTGTCAAAATTATTATTGTTATTATTATTGCTATTAATAATAATAATAATAATAATAATAATAATAATAATAATAATAATATGCTGGGAATAGAAAAAAGGCAGTCTAGGAACTTAATTTTTTTTCTTGTAAAGGTACACAAAGTTTTGACAAAAATGTTAATAATTTGTTCAAGTTTTATATCCAAACAGATTTAAATTATCTACATGCATTCATAGCTTAATTTAACGTCACAATTCCTATTTGTATTACTTTATCACACAGAGCTCATTTAAGGTATCATTTTGATAATATGAAGAAATACAAAACTCAGAAAGAAATTTGAGATCCCTTTTTTAATAATTTCATGCAGTTGTTATCAGTTGTTTATGACACACTGCCACTATACAAATGTAATGTGAAGGTGACAGATTTAATTCTAAATATTGGGCAAACTGCAACAAATTATTCATAAATACAATGCAGGCATCCTTTAGAATCTAAAGTTTAGATATTGTTTTATTTAGAATTTCAGAGTTCTGTTAAAGCACTGAAATCACTTTATTGTGATCAGAACTGTTGATATTTATAAATTGTTGATGCTACAATGCTTACATACTCATTTTATATAAAATTACTTGCTTTTATATATGTCAGTTTTCTGTAAGTCATTCTTTGCTCTTTTATTTATATTATTAAAGTTGATACTTTAATGGTTAATAACATAACAAGATGTTATTGGAATTATATTATATGATAATATATATATATATATATATATATATATATATATATATATATGGATTCCTATTACAAGAATGAAAGTTCACTACTTCGAACTTGTAATAGGAAACCTCACTTTTGCAAAAGTTCACTTTAATGAAAGTGAACTTTTGCGCAAGTGCACTTCACCGAAAACACCGCAACACAGTGGAGGACATAAAAAACAAGCTATGTCCTCCACTATGGTGCAATAGTCATGGACCTTAGGGTTAGGGCACGGGTTAGGGTAAGGGGATAGTTAGCAAAGCTATCCCCTTACCCTAACCCATGGCCTAACCCTAAGATTCATGACTATCGCACCATAAGACATTGCTATGTCCTTCACTGCACTGCAGTTGTCATGGACCTTAGGGTTAGGGCACCGGTCATGGTAAGGGGATAGCCCTATGGGCTATCCCCTTACTATGGCCTGTGCCCTAACCCTAAGTTCCGTGAATACTGCACGGAAGTTCAGTGCAAGACCCGTTCATTGTACTGAAGTTTGCGTAAGTGTACTTTTGATTAAGTGCACTTTTGCTGCAGTGAGCATTGCATGCACTATTTTGAATTAGTGAAAATTCGATCTAGTGTATGAAACCCGTATATATATATATATATATATATATATATATATATATATATATATATTATATTATTCATATAGGTAAGTATATTGGAGTTTAACACTTCAGCAGTGTCATTTTCATTGCACTTTACTAAACTGTAATAAAAACATAAGTTAAAAAGGTAATTGCTTGCTTGAAAGACAATCAGATGCTGAGCATAAAGTTGGAGGATTATGATGTCTTTTGTATTCTGTGAATTTTGTTGTAGTTTGTGGCATGTAGCATTCTCTCCCAGTTCTTAAACAAATATAATATATACATTTGTAGCACAGAGGGTCTCCCTTTCATATCCTGGCATATATAGCTAGAAGAAAAGTCTGAATAAACATTATTTAATACTCAGAATTCCATTTTGCACCAAAAACTCAACTGAATGGGGTCATGGCCCAAGATAGCTAACTGACAGCAGTAAATGATGAAAGTTTTGTGACTGAAAACTTTTCTCTGACATAAAATATAATCAAAAAATAATATTTGGTGATACTTGATAGATAATTTTATTTACTAATAGTCAAAGAAAAGATTTATATCTACAATTTCTTCAAAAGCTGTAATTTTTCTGTCAGAATTTCAGCAGCTTGGTTAAGAGAGAAGAGACTTCAAAATGAGCCACCCCAAAAATGTTACTCAGGATTCTTCTGTTAAAAAAAGATATCCATCCAGTCACTAATATCTAATATGCAGAATGTATTACTTAAAATGGACATGTTGGATATCAGAATAGAAAGTTTCAAACAAAAGTCAAGAAAAGAAGATGGAGCATTTATAATTTCTTATGAAACAACAAAAGTACACATAGCAGCAGTATGGAAGTAACCGTAAGTGATCATGGAGGGAGAATAACTGAAGGTGAGTCTCAGAATGAATTCCTTTTAAAACAAAATAATGAGTTCATAGATATAATTGATGATTTAGAAAAACTGAGAAAAATAACATCAGAATATATAGTATACCTAAAAAGTATGAGGGAGACAATATAATAAACTCTTTAACAACCAGGCTACATAAAACATTACAGCCTCCTGAAACTTTATATTTTGGAAATGAAAAGGTACATATAACCCTGAGAGCACATTTGAAGAAGGAAAACTCATGACCATGTTAAATTATAGTAAAGTTATGTCCATCTTAGAAAACGATCAAATATTACAAATGGCATAGTCCAGTCCACCTATCAAAATAGGTGAACATGTAGTCAGATTTGACAGTGATTATTCCAGTAAAGTAATGAGTAAAATAAATTCCTGCTTGCCACTGATTAAAGAAATTAAAAAGAACAATATTAAAGCCACATTGCTGTTTCTTGCAAAGATCAAATTGTTTCTTTCTGAAGGAACTAAAATATTTGACACAATGGAGGAGACATCTACTTTTGTTAGCATAAATAAAATCCTTAATAATACTGAAGAAATTGATTGGAACACTATATCTCTCAAGAGGCAGAATGAGCTGAATTCCTGGAAAAATGCTTCAAAAATTAAAAACCTTAAAAACAAGTGATTTTTATTCTCTGCTTGCAAGACTTTTATTTTCTGAAAACAATAGATTTACTCTTTTAGCAAAATCTTTGCATAGGACTTTAAGCTTCAAAACATATGTAAGTATGAAGTATGTATTTATATTTTATGTTAAAGCATTTTATGTGATAAGGAATATAAGTCTTCCTATATTTTTAGCTAAAGACTTAATATATTTCATTTAAACTAAACCTAACTTATAAACATATTTTGAAATATTTGACAAATACTTGCTGTAAGAGAATGTCAAAAAATTTAAAATAATAGAATTTGTAACATTAACACTATATAAGTTAAAAATTGTATTGTATTGGTTTTAAAGACCACCACAAAGCAGGAAAGCTGAGAATCAATACACAAATTCCCCAGAAAAATGCTATTGCACTGTAAAGGGCTAAGCCAAGCACATACAAAATGATTATGACTTACTGAAAATGAATACATCTTTAAAAAGAACATAAATAAAAAAAACTCCAGTAAAACATTAACGCTAAAACCGATCAGTGTTTTTGTTCTATTATTTGAACTTCCTCAGAAATATTCAGTAAACTTAATGGATGCTATTTATACTCTTTCTGTTCCTATGTCATATCCTTTACTAATGCATTTCAACCATTACTATTTATAAATGCATATATTTCCATTTATAAACTCAGTTCTATTATAAAAATCCATATTATCTACAGTGACCAGTATAAAAATGTGTAAAAACTTGTAAACACTTACAAAAACATAAACATGTTGAAAGGGACTCACAAATAAAACTCACTTTTTATTTTACATTAAATACCATCTATTTTAGAAACAACTGCTCATATTCTAAAATTATAACTAGTAAACTGCAATCAAAATCTAACTAAATTTAAAAACTAATATTCCCATTTTTCAAAGAATCACAAAAATACACTTTATATACATGATGCAATCCATTCTTAAAAAAATACTAAACATTTTATCTTTCTACCCCATTTTCTTCATAGTCTAGCTGCTCTCAATTTTAACACTGGGGTGATAGATATATTATCATTCAATCCTGAATCTTTATTGGCGTCTAGCACCAGTTGCCAGTATAATTTCTGTATTCTATTTTTGTCTCTCAGAGACCACCCCTAGGATCTGTTGGAATCTCCTCTACCACAAAAAACACATAATCTGCATTTTCACAGTGTGTAGAGTGTCTATATAAGGCATTATTTTCACCTTTCTTTTTAATATCATAAAGGTGTTCATATGTTCTTGTTCTTGAACTTCACTCTGTTTTACCCACATAGAATTATAAACACCTTTTACATATGAAAATGTATACTACACCTTTACTGTTATGATTACAGTGTTGACTATTGTGTATATATTTATTCCTACCAGCGATTTATACATGTTCTGCATTCACTATATAGGGGCATTGCTTGCAAAACCCGCATTTATATGTACCATTTTTCTTAGAATTATGCCCAAGGAATGCATGTGTCTTACTTTCTAATATATTTTTCATGTTTTTTCCTTTTCTAAAAATAAAGGTCATAAATTCTGTAAAAATAATTGGGAGATCAGACGCCTTGGAGAACATCTTCCAATTTTTTAATATAATACTTTTAGTTAGAGTGACATCTGAATTATAATTCATAATAAATGCATCATTATATTGCTCACTTTCCTTCGTATTGTCACCTTGAATATTATTACTCTTGCCTAACTGATAGGATGTTAATTTCCCTCTCCCTAATATAGGTAAATATTTAGTAGTTCTAGCTTTTATAACTTCTTCTAATATATCTTTTACTAAACTATCTGGGTATTTTCTTTCTAAAAACATGTTTCTTACTCTTTCCTATTCTTCTAAAAAATCCTTTTCATCCAATACAATCCTTGCTATCCTTATAAAGTGTTGTTTTACTATATTTTTATTTTATTTTAAATGGTGCTCACTTGCAAAATACAAGTATGAATTTGAAAAAGTATCCTTTCTATATAGAGTTGATTTAAACCTTTTACTGACTTTTAATTTATGTATTGTTACATCTAAGTATCTAAATATCATATTTAATGTTATATGTACATTTTAGGAATGTGGTAGTATCCTCAATATATTTAATAAATTCCTGTAAAACCTCTTTAGTGTCTCTAAAAAGATACATATATTATCTAAAAATGTTTATAAAAGTTCCAACATTTAGCAAACCTTGAATTTAAAATACATTTATTTTCCCATATATTAAGGACCATATTCACAAACATAGGTACACATTTAGCCCCCATAGCTACCTCCTGTACTTGTTTATAATATTCACCTTCAAAATGCACAAAATTATTTTTCAATATAATATCTATAATCTCTGTCATGGTAATGGTTGGAATGCATTAGTAAAGGATATTATGTAGGAGCAGGAAGAGTATAGATTGTATCTCTTAAGTTTACTGAATATATCTGAGGAAGTTCTAATAATAGAATAAAAATGCTGATTGGTTTTTAGCATAAATGTTTTTATTGGAGTTTTTTGATTTATGTTTTTGTTAAAGGTGTATTAATTTTCAATAAGTCATGGTCATTTTTTATGTACTTGACTTATCCCTTTACAGTGCAATAGTATTGGTTTCGGGTGAATTTGTGCACTGATTCTCAGCTTTCATGCTTTGTGGTGGTTTTTGGTTATTTATGGAGAGCAGAGAAGAATGAGCAGGCATTCCAGACAGGAATGCTAGTTGTAGCCAAGGGAAGACCTTCAGTCTGCATCGTATTCATCAGAGAACTTACTTAACTTATTCAAATGCTCTCTCAATCCTTATTGGTGAACATTTAAATGACAGTGAGATTTCTTTACCGAATAACCAGGAAATATTGTCTCAGACAGGATGTGTGGAAACGATGGCCCAGAGAGATGATAACGATAGATTTTTGAGGAACACTCAACAAAACTGGGATGGAATAAAAATAAACTGCAACTAAAGGACTTTACTAATAGTAATATTACCTCTACCGAGAGCACTGTTACTAACAAAGATGAAGGAATGGACATCAATTTTTTACAGCTGTTATGAGTGAAGCTGTTCAGAAAGGACAATTAGGCCATTCTTATAATAATACAACATTTAACGGATACAATAGTTTAGACGGTAACAATTGTTTTTTTACCTAATAATACTAATAGATATAAAAGTATGGACATTGGCACATGGCTTATGGCTTTGTTTCTTTTTTTCAGTGTGTAACAATAGATGATAGCTATAAAGATACTTATGAGACTAATGTGAGTAAAATACAAGATTTAATGTTTAAATATAAAACTCTGAAAATGGATAATTGCTATCTTAAAGAATGTATAAATAGAAAAAGTGTGCCGCTGGGCTTAAGGGTGTATAAATACCCTAATAATGTTGTTGAAGGGAGTGCATTCCATTAAGAACTAATTGATATATTTGACAAATGTGGATTTGAAATTATGAAGGCTATTATTAGACAAAATGAATTAGATATGGATAGTATATATAAGAATATTGATATCATTAATAATAAAATACAAAATGATTTACTATTTACAGTAGACAGTGAAAAGGAAAAGTATTTTGATGTTTTGAAACAAGTGGATACAAAATTTGGACAAATAGTTATAAGAAAATATAGCAAATTGGAAAAGGACAGAATAGAATATGAAGAAAACAGAAGTTATTCAAAACCTTGGAATTCTAACTATAACTTTCATTCCTATTATCAAAGGGGAAATTTTGATATAGTACATAATGGAGATATAAGGGACCATAATAATTTTAGCCTTAGTAATGAAATACAGTTTAATAATTTAGATATAAATGACCCCTTAGAATTTCACTAACTAAGGAGATCTGATGGACTGAAAAACAGGCAGACACAAGGACCTAATTACAGGAACCCAAGAGGGTGGAGGAAATATGACAAAAGAAGAAAAGGGAATAGGTGAATAAGAAAATGATCAAATAACAGCAAGGATAACATTGATGAAGTAATTAAAGTTAATGGTAATGTTTCTGTTTTCAATAATTTTATTTTTTAATTATAGTAACCTTGATATAAATAATAATTTTTTAATGTATTTATTAAGGGTTTTAAGTTTATTCCAAGTAAATTTTGTGATATAAGTAAGATACTTATAAATTTTTAATTATTTATAAGAAAAATGAATTTAAGTTACTTTTCCTGAATGAAAGGACCAAGCTACAAGAAAGTAATTTTAAAAAGAAAAGCACTTATAACCCCCTATATACCCCCAATTGAAGAACTTCAAAATGTTAGCAGAAAATGATATTAAAGAAACAAGCTTTTAATAGAAAGAGAATATGTTTTTAATGCAGGAAAAAAGGAAAAGGAACTTATGGATTCATTAAGAGAAAATAAAAATATTAGTGGCATGCACCCCCATGGAGGTCCCCAGCAGGTAGTCCTCTCCTTTCCAGCAGTACTATTGATACCCATAAAAAAGTCCACCTATACACCATAGTCACTTACTATGGCTAGTACAGCTTGGTCCAAGTCCAGCCTTGCATACTTTTGCAACAGAACTGCTCCCTATACATAAAAGGTTAAAAGGAGACACTAATTAATAGCAGTGTTATACTAAGTGGCCTTTCAGACCAGTCCTTTGACCCTCCAAACAAATAATCTTTCTCTTAGCTACAAAAATGCGTTGAACATATTTTTTAAAGGAAATTATAAAAACTATATTATTTTATGGCCAGTGAATCAAGTATTTGGTTTACAAACATTAATAGTATACAGTTACAAGTACAGACATTGCTCATAGATTGTTTTTCCAGACCTACTCTTCTGCTGTAGCTCTTCCTGCTCCATTCACCCTCACTATGCTTGAGATCTCTCTGCTCCCCTACCCTACCCCCATTTCCCATAGACCCCCGCTATCTCTTAATTTATACCTAACCACCAAACACACCCCTAACCAATTAACCTATCCAAACTATTTAAAGACACCCAATCACAATCCAGACTCAGTAAAATGTGATTGCAACACATATCTCTACTATTACTACTCACCTTAACCTACCATGCTATCTCTTATCATAAACAAAGCATTACAAGTATCTACTCTCCCACTATTCCATTCAATTCTTCACATAATGCTAAATTAACCAGTATGGTCACATCACTTCATCTCTATTATAGCTCCCACATAGAACTTTTTACACTTAGGTACACAGTCTTAAACACAAAGCGTCACATAAATTATAAATTTGCCAAACTACTATCTAAAATTAAACATTTATTTCTGATAAAAGCCAACTACATTAAATTATGTGGGGACATACATTCCAATCCAAGGCCTTCAATATACACAGCTCTTTTACCCCATAACACAGACCCTCACAACATCAGCAACTTAACACACAACATATCTGACCTACTATTGTTAAACATGAACCTAAGAAGCATCCTTAACAGGTACATGAATTTCACTCAGCTCTCACCCTATACAAGCTAGACATTGTAGTTATAACCGAAACATGCCTCAAGCCCCACATAAAAGGCACTGAAATCCTTGCCCAGGACTATAATTTGCATACATTGGATAGAACTCATAAATATGGTGGTGGCATAGCCATAGTGTACAATAACACTGTCAAATTTGAATGCCTTGTTATCAAACCTCCAGACCTTAGAAAATTCGAAACACTAATTACGAGTCTCTACCTTAATTCCAAAAAACACACACTACTGTTGTTGCCACCTAAATCTCCCCAAGTAATAACTCTTTAACTATCAAAAACCTCAGTTGGCCCACCTCCAATTTTAATCATGACACTATCATAACATGAGACTTTAACTTAGACTGGACCTCCAGCTACTCTGAAAACCCCACCAACTTTATTAACCTTTATGGATTCTCTCATTTGATACTTTCCCCAACCAGAATCAATAAGCATAACAAAGAACAATCAATCTTAGATTGGACACTGACAAGTAAGCCCTCTCTTGATTACCTCACTGGATGCCTCCCAGATCATCACAAAAACATCAGAATTAAATATGGTCATAGAAAAAAAAATTCTCCAGCAAACCTTCAATTTACTTCTTAAACAGTGTGACTGGACCCCCTTAAAACACCTCCATATGAGCTTTGCAATTGAATATTTCAATGCCACCTTCCTAGATATACTAAATATTCTAGCACCCCTTAGGAAAATCTGAGTTAAAACAAATAAGCTCCCATGGCTAATTAGGGATGCCATCCAACTCCTCAATTGCAGGGACAGAGCCTGGTCTCAATGTCAAGAGACCAAAAACCAAACCTCCTATGAATCATATTGGCAACTTAGAAACCATGCTAAAACAAACACAAAAATGACAAAAGAGCTTATTATACTTTAGCTCAACAGTTTCACCATAATAACCCCCAAAATTCTGGGCAACCTTAAATCATCTCCTCAGCCCTGGCAAGTCCACTACATCATCTCCTACTAACACAAATACCAAAGAAAGTATAGCATCACAATTTAACTCTCACTTCGTAAATTCAATACTGACCATAGTAAAAAGTGACTCTGATGAAGTTCTGCAACTGTTGGAATGAAAGTGCTCAGGTACTGGTTCAACAAGTCACTTTTTACACATTGCTGTTTGTCCCTGTGGACATTTTCTTTGTTTTCAGTTTAAACAAGGGTACAAAGCAAGGGTGTCCCTTGTCCCCTCTACCATTTGCCTTAGTTATCAAACCCTTAGCTAATCATATAAGAAATAATGAAAAAAACTGATGGATTTTCAATTAATAAGGATTGCCAATCTAAAATACATTTTTTTGCAGATGATATTTTACTAACTATAGGAGTCTTACATTATTCATTCAAGGAAATAGATGAGGAAATAGAAAAGTTTCAAGGAGTATTGCTGCTGAAATTTAATAATAATATAACTGAAACTTTAATGTTACATCAATTTCTACAGAGTAAGTTTAATGATAAATAAAACATAATTTGGGAAGGAAAGGAACTAAAATATTTAGGAATAAAATCTATCAAGATGACAGTAAGATTACTACTAATAAGTTTGAAAAAAAGAAAAAGTGTCAGTTCTTATTAAAAAAATGAATGCTTTTACCTGAGAAAAACTTTTAAAGAAAGTGGAAAAATGTTAACTTCGTTCTTATGGTATCCTAAGAAGATGAGAGTTGTTGATAGAAATCATATAAAATCATGGGAGTATGGTGGGATTAGCTTCCCCAATATAGAATCATATTCCATTGCTGCAAGTTTTAACTTTATTATACTCTGGATAGACTCAATTTATACTAGTCAATGGAAACCCAGTCAGCAGCAGATTAGACTAAATTCTTATACATTTATCAAATATGATAAATTAGAAATATGTAACAATCCTTTCATCTGTTTAATAAAATTTACCTTAGAATGAAATTAATTTCAGTCTTTAAACTCTGTAGATATTAAATCAATTCTTAAAACAGTTAAGAAATATGTTTTTCAAACTCCATTAATATCAAAATGGAAATTGTTGTGCTTTCCCTTTGCACACACATCTAGATTTAAGAAAAGTCAGAACAATATTAAAATGAATTTATTAAAAATAAATAAATTAGTGTAATGCTCTGATTACTTTGAAAATGGAAAAGCTAAGTCACCAGAATATTTAATGAATAATTATAAGTTGGATGAATCTGTTAACCAGTTGATATTATCAATCAGTAAAGAATTAAATTAATTTGTAGGTTATATGAGTGAAGCAGAGCAGAGTACTACCCCCCATTATATAAATAGATGAATGCTATCATCAAAGTTAAACTGACATACAAATGAAGCTTGTCCAAGTTATATAACTTAATTATAAATAATAATATTTTTTATGTAAAATTCTGAAACTTTTTATATAGTATTGAATTGAGTGACTCAGTAGATGGTAGGAATAAAACTTTGTTACTTAAGCAGTTATTTTAAGTTTATATTATAAAGATTTTATGTGGAAATGTATATAAAGAATGTTTGTTACTCCATATAAAATCTGTAAGTTTAGTAATATTGCTTCTTCAGTTTGTTGGAGATGCAGTAAAGATGTAAAAGCTAATTGGGCATACATGTTTATGGACTGTGAACAATTAAATGTATATCGGGAAGAAATAAATATGTTTTAAGGGGTTATAGTCTGATAATTGTTATTTAACTAGATCAATAATATTAATGAATGCTCCACTTCCTTTATCTATAAAAGCTAAACAACAAAATATGTTTTGGAGTCTTCTGACAGTAGCTGGAAAAGTTATATCAAAAAGTTGGTAATCAATCTTGGTTCCTACATTGAAAGAATTTTTAAATTTAACAGCAATGCTGTGTAAAAGTGAAAAAAAAGTGATTAGAATAAGATCATTGAAATGATGCCAAGACTTTTAGTTGTTGGAATAATGTTGAAATGTTGCTCTTGATATACCATGTGTTAATTGCATAAGATTATCTTGATGATTCAGTGTATTCCTAACATTACGTCAACAGTATGTGATCTTGAATTTCTTCTTTTCTGTGTATATATGGCTGTTTGCCCCTCTGGACATTTACATCAATAACATTTTTCTTAAAAAAACTCCACTGAATAACTTCAAACAAATATGATTAGGCAGTATTAATTCACTAAGTTATCTGTGTTTCAGTTTGAATCTGCTGCCCTACAAGACAATTGGATTCATCAAACAAGCATATAGATTATAAGGAAATGCTATTTTTATATAAAGTTTCCCACTGAGCTATTTATGGTTTTCTTTGGCTTGTTAATTTGGAAATTTATTTACATAAAAATTATCATTATGTTTTGGGTAGCTATCATTAAACAGTTGCAACATTGCCTGCTTTTCTATTAGAATATTATATTCCTTTCTTACCTTTACATATTGGTGTATCGCCTGTCCATTTTCCTGAACTGAGACACTGAAGTAGCTTATCTCCAATGAGTGTAAAGTTCTCAGGACATGTAAAGTTGCAAGTTGATTTATAACTGTTCTCTTCATAAAAAGGCCTACATGTCATCTCTCCATTTGTTACAGATTTCAGGGGTCCACAGTTTATCACTGGCAAAAAAATAAATACAGTACAGTATGACATCATATGATACAGTAACACAGTACAGTATGACATAGTATGATACAATAAGAGTACTAGGATGAAACATAATGAACTGGATCAGAATTTTATTATCTTAGTGAATGTCTGCAAAAGGTAATCAAGGCTGAATTGTCATAAAACTGAGCATCACAATCAACATGGAAACAAGTCAATGCAGTAAATGCACACACAAGTCAAAATCAAATAGATGTTTCAAAAATTCCATAAAATAATAACCTAAGGAAGATTTAACAACATTTATGGATTTATATTTGTTATCTATGGAAGATCACAGTTTGCCCTAGAACATTTGCAGGTTCAGTCTGGAAGAGTACATATACAGTAAGAACAGTAAGAGACATTCATTATATACAAGATAAGAACAAAAATATAAATATAGTCCATATCTAATAAACAATCTAATATAATTTGTAAAAGTATTATACCAAAACAATAGAGATTTTATATTCAAAACACACAGTGTTGTAGTGGACAGTGAGGGAATGAAGGAAATAGGCATTGTTATTATCATCATAAGCTGCATTTCAACTGTGTTAACAGAAAAAAAGACAAAAAAAGGGTTGAGACACTAAAAATAAAATGGGGACAGTGATGCACTTAATGAAGTCTTTGGAGAACAAACCAGACTAGAATGGCAGTGGTAATAATAGTATACAGAGTGCAGTAGGTGGCTTGAATTGAGGAGGGGCAGTGATCTATGTGTCAGATGAGTTCAGAGTCATTTCTTATGGGCTTGTTTAAGGAAGTGAAGTTTGAAGAGAGTGAGCAGAATTTGTTGTAAAACAATATATTTTTGAGCTCAGACAAGTGCAAGAATTGAAAAGCAGTGGTTTGTGCAGTGAAATTTGATTCTATATGTTTCATTATTTTCCAAAATAAAGAAGAATAATGCACATACAGATTTAATCAGCGCATGATATGCACACTTATTAGAGCCAACAGCATGTTACTTATGTGTAACAAAAATAACACACATACATACTTAATCAGCACATGATATGCAAGGTTTTTAGAGCCAGCAGTGTGTTACTTATGTGTAACTCCTTGTTACTGACTGATACTTTGATAGTTTAAAATTTGTTAACTGGGGCATACCTGCGATATTAAAAGTTCATATACAAGCTTTGCTGTTAATAATGTCTGAATAAGCATTAATGATAAAAGATGTTCTACATGTTCTATGTGACCTAATGCTGGATAAAAGATGTTCTACATGTTCTATGTGACCTAATGCTGGATGAAAGATGTTCTACATGTTCTATGTGACCTAATGCTGGATGAAAGATGTTCTACATGTTCTATGTGACCTAATGCTGGATGAAAGATGTTCTACATGTTCTATGTGACCTAATGCTGGATGAAAGATGTTCTACATGTTCTATGTGACCTAATGCTGGATGAAAGATGTTCTACATGTTCTATGTGACCTAATGCTGGATGAAAGATGTTCTGCATGTTCTATGTGATCTAATGCTGGAAAAAAGATGTCCTGCATCTTCTATGTGACCCAATGCTGGATAAAAGATGTTCTACATGTTCTATGTGACCTAATGCTGGATGAAAGATGTTCTACATGTTCTATGTGACCTAATGCTGGATGAAAGATGTTCTACATGTTCTATGTGACCTAATGCTGGATAAAAGATGTTCTACATGTTCTATGTGACCTAATGCTGGATGAAAGATGTTCTACATGTTCTATGTGACCTAATGCTGGATGAAAGATGTTCTACATGTTCTATGTGACCTAATGCTGGATAAAAGATGTTCTACATGTTCTATGTGACCTAATGCTGGATAAAAGATGTTCTACATGTTCTATGTGACCTAATGCTGGATAAAAGATGTTTTGCATGTTCTATGTGACCTAATGCTGGATAAAAGATGTTCTACATGTTCTATGTGACCTAATGCTGGAAAAAAAATGTCCTGCATCTTCTATGTGACCCAATGCTGGATAAAAGATGTTCTGCATGTTCTATGTGACCTAATGGTGGATAAAAGATGTTCTGCATGTTCTATGTGACCTAAGCACTCAGGTCTCTCAACAGCAGGTACAAGTACGACTCAGTCATTGTCCACGCTGGTGTCAATGACCTGAGACGTACCTCCTTGGACTACATGAAAAGGGACATCGAGGAGCTCTCTGATTATGTAGCCCAGGCAGGTATGACCCTGACCTTGAGCAGTATCCTACCTTCACCTAGAATGATGCCACAATACAGTGATAAGATGATCAGCTTTAATAATTGGCTTAAATTCTGGTGTCATTCAAAGGGGATCCAATGTCTGTCTGCCTGGGATGACATGCTGGACAAGCCACGCTGCTTCAAGGGACGGCTTGCACCTGTCACCCTGGGCTTCGGATATTGGCAAAGGCTCTTGCCACCCCATAGTGCCTTTTTAGGCAAGGCTCAAATTCTAAACCTACCACCCTAGAACACCAAAAGGAAAAAACTAAGGGTAATGCTGCTCAATGCCAGAAGTCTCAATCTCAAGATGCACGCACTCGAGGCCCTTCTCAATATGGAGAACATCGATGTCTGTGCTGTGACAGAAACCTGGTTCAAGGCTCCTGAGAGCACCCCAGCACTAACAGGTTTCACCTCATATCATGCGTTCCGGCCCCAAAATCCGGACAACACCAAGAAAGGAGGGTGTCCATATTCATAAAGGACACCCACACCTCAAGGTTGGTGGCAACGCATGATGCATCGGAGACCATCCAGGTGCAATTAACCATAGGCAAGACTGCTCTGCAATTTGTAGCATGTTACAGGCCACCCTCTCAAACTCAGGAACCTCACATGGCCTTCCTGAAAACATTGGAGGGATAAATGTATCTCCAAACACCATCATACTAGGTGACTTTAACTACCCTAATATAGACTGGGAACACTACTCAAGCCCGAACACTCTAACCCAAAGATTCCTGGAGTTCATAAACTCAAATGCCATGGAACAACTAGTCACCATCCCCACAAGAGGAGAAAACATACTTGATCTCATCATCACGAACATGGGATCAAAATGTTCAACACCGGAAGTATACCCCTCACTGGTGAGATCAGATCATAAACTAATCTCGCTGGAGGTCCTCATCCCGCCCCACCTGAAACAAAAAGACCACAGTGAAAAACTTCTCAAAAGCCGATTTCACACTTCTAAAAACTAGTGTGGTCTCCTTTAAGGCCCCTGAGCCAGTGGTAAACATTACTCAAACCGCTGAATCACTTACAAATGCCTTCTACCAGCACCTACAGGACTGCATGGATCAGGCAATCCCAAACAAAACTAAGACTCTCTGTACCAAAGGCAAGCGTCCAGTCTGGTGGACCCCAGCCATAAACAAGCTCTACAACAAAAGGAGGAAGCTACTACAAGATAGAGCAAAATCCTTGAAAGGTAAGACACCTTTGATCATTATAAGTAAAAACTAAGAGCTCTCATAAAATCATCCAAGGCAAATTTTGAGAGAAAAATCGCCAAGGACTCTAAAGAGAATCATAAGGCCTTCTTTAGCTATGTTAGAAACCTAGGAGGAAACTCCCAGATATGCTCAGAATTAGTTCAAAATGATGTGAAAATTACTGAACCTGCACACATTGCCAACATACTGGCTGACAGGTTCAGTGCAAACTTCTCCCCTCCCCAAAGGAGAGATATCTATTCCAGAGGATTGTAGCCCCCAAACATCTCAAACGCCCAGGTGAGAACTGCCCTCACTAAGGCAAAAACACAGCATCCATGGGACGGATGGTGTCCCCGGCTGTGTGCTTCATGAACTCAATGAGGAATTAAACCCACAGTTAGGACAGCTGTTTAATCTTAGCCTCACCTCAGGATACGTACCCAAGGAGTGGCGCACGGCGACTGTGGTCCCACTTCATAAGGCCGGTGCCTCCACAGACCCTGGAAATTACCGCCCCATTAGCTTGACAAGCCTTATCTGCAAAGCCATGGAGAGGATCATAATGGAACTCATAAATAAAGACATAGGGAACTTGCAGACTTTGGATCCAACTCAGTTTGGCTTTGTCAAAGGCAGATCCTGCCTCTTAAACTTGGTTGACTTTTTCGAGACAGTCACCAAGGCCATTGATGAGGAAAGGCAGTCCATACAGCCTACCTCGACCTGGCAAAGGCCTTCGACACAATACCCCACTCAGGTATCATCGAAAAACTCATCAGCTTGAATGTAAACCCATACATCACAAGATGGGTTGCAAACTGGCTAAGTGACAGAACCCACAGGGTCAGAGTTGCTGGAGCCATGTCAGACTCAAAGCCTGTCACAAGTGGTGTCCCACAGGGCTCAGTCCTGGGTCCACTCTTGTTCAGCATCTACTTTTCTGAAGTACAAGCAAACACAGGAGGGTTATGGCTGACAAAGTTTGCAGATGACTGCAAACTGGGCGCCATAGTCGAAAACACATCTGACACAGATATCCTCCAGAAGGGCCTCACAGAAATGGATAACTGGTGCCAGAGCCATGGCCTGAAGTTAAACGCCAAAAATGCATAGTCATACCCTTTGGGAAAAACAAGGCTACCCCTAGCTACCATATAGGTGGCAATCCACTGAGCACAGAAAAAGTCATCAGAGATCTGGGGACCCAGGTTGACAGTAGCCTTTCGTTTGACACTCATGTTGCTAAAGTAGTTAGGAAAACCTTCTATATCACCCACCTGATCATGAAGGGATTCACATCTAGATCAAGGGAGGTCATCGTCCCCTGTACTCATCACTTATTAGACCTATGATTGAGTACAATGCCCGTTCGGAATGTATCTGACCAGACACCTGCTGCAGCTTGAAAGGCCCCAAAAGTTCCTCACCAAAAGGATAAAGGGTCTCAAAAATATGTCTTATGCTGCCCGACTGAAAGAACTCCAGCTCTATTCAGTCTCATACCGCTTGCTCAGAGGTGACCTGTGCCTGACATATAAGGCCATGTCAAACCCAGATTTGATGAATATGCTTCACCTCAAAAATCTAGATCCCTCAGAACCACAAGGGCGGGAGACTTAAACCTTGACACGGTTATAAATAGAACGTGCTGGAGGGACAGATTCATCACCCAGAGACTCCCTATGCTGTGGAACAAAATCCCGGTACATGTGAGGCAGAGCACCTCTCTGGTCTTGTTCAAGAGGAATCTTGACCAATGGATGGGAGATTGCAGATATACCCCAGGGATTACTTCAGCGTCACTGCTTGACAGAGGCACAGCAAAATGATAGGCATAGTTTTTATTCAAACTAAAGGGGTGGCGAAAGCCACATAACTATGGGCTAGGCTTATAAATGCCCTTGGGCAGATAGCCTAGTATGAACCTATGAACCTATGAACCTATAATGCTGCATAAGTGACACCCTAATATAAGTCTTGGGATACAGGTGGGTCATCCAACAGATTATCTGCTGAACATTTTTAATATCAGAGTCACCTGATGATGCACTTCTTTGAGTAAGAGTTTTGCTACTAAAGTATATCTGTAGTACAAATACCACATGTGACTTTTTGGCAGTTATGTTATTACTGAGATAACAGTGTCACATATGTTATTGTCATTGTTCAGTCATGCCTGGATTGACAGTGTCACATGTGGGGTTGTCACTGCTTTCATGCATGGGTATCAGTCCACTTGTGGGATAATGACTGTTCAGCCACTGTTGTGAAATCAATGCCTCGTGTGATGTTGTCACTGCAATGCCTTACATGGTGTGGCAGTGTCATGTGTGGAATTTTCACTCCTCAGCCACTCCTTAACCATGCATGGATTTGCAGGAGAATCATATATGGGGCTGTCACTTCTCACCCCCCCTATATACTGAAAGGATAAGTCTTGTGAAGGATTAACACTGCTTAGCAATGTCACAGGTGACAGTGTCATATGTCAGGTAATGACTGCTCAATCTATGAAAGCCAGTCCTGCACTCCATACCCAGGCCACATTGGGAAGGAGAATGTAGGTCTCTGACCTAATGGCTTTCATACAAAGCTTTAATCACATTGGCTAGAACTACTGGATGATGGAGAATAGCACTGAACATCTGACTATCTTTGTGGGTAGTGAATGGGAGTGCAGGTATCCTCACAGTCACATGATACATCCTCACATCCAATGAACACATAAGAGATGTTCAGAGAGCAGGAACATCACAACACAGGCCTCTGATAGTGTTATTCTTCATGTTTCTTAATAATAGCAGCTAGAGGAAACACCACACTTGGAATGAAGAAGTTGTTCTCAGGTACCAGTATGTTCTCAAATTCTCTGTTTTAACATGGCTGAAATTAAAAAATGAATTTTGCAGATGGAGCTCTGCTATCTGAGCTGAACCTTAAAATGGCTAATGAACTGCAACTGTGGTCATTCAGGAAACAGGACATGTACGCCAGAATCATCTCCTACTAAGCTTTGTCACCACAATTACACATAACTTGCAGAGGAGCCTATATGGCTGCATTTCTTTATCTTTGCAAGACTGGAATTTGTTATGGTATCCATGATAGGATGCCTTGACAAAGGGACTGTCTTATGTGCTTAATAAATTCCACTAAAGACCCTATTAACTGCCACCAAACTACTGCCTCTGACACCCTCTGAATCTTTCTGATATGCTTTCTCCTTAAAAGAGAAATTACAGTCATCATATTGTAAGCAGCCTTGGATTTTAATGCCCTAAAATCTCCCTGCTCTGAGTCTACGAATGCAACACAGGTAGTTATCCTTAGCAAACTGTGGGCCACACCTGGTGTCCTTTACTGTGCATCACCCCTGATGTCTTTGCTTTGGTCAACAGCCAAACAGGAAGCTTTGTCTTCCTGGCCTTGTGTCGTGCCTCATAAATAAATTAAAAAGGACTAGTATTGGTGCTGACTGTATTATATACTTCCCAACTTTCTTTCATCTCAGACAACTCTATTAACTGTAACCTTCTGTGTTCTATTCCCTAACTGTATTCCACTGCATCAGCCACCAGTCCAAATACATCAAATATGTTCACTAAGCTATCTTGTACCATCATGCCAACTATCTTGTTAATGTTTGACTGAGCCATGCCTGCATCTCTTTTTTAATGTTTTCATCCAGTTATCATTCTGGTATTTTTTCTTTTTAATTTGTCTGCATGGCCTTCTAGTTGTAGTCCATGTTACCTTGTGTTTTGTACTTTTTTCCTTGTGGATATTGGATATTTTCCCCACTGACTGTGATTCCATTTTTTTTCTTTTCCTGAGATCACACTGGCAGGCTGCTTTTACCTTTAGTTCCTGCTCCCTCTTCCAAAAAAAAAAAAAAATCACAGTTGAGGACTGTAACCTTCCTCCTGTACTTTAAGAAATTATCATTTTCCTTCAAGTTCTCTAACAATTTTAGGAAGAACCCCATCTGGTCCCACATGCACCTGTAGTTTTGCTAATCCATTCTAACACCATCTTACTTAATGTGTGCTAACCGTAACCTTGCCCAAATCCCCAACACTACACATTGCCTTATGAAAAACACTTTCCCTTAAAGTACCCCAATACAAAGCTCTCTATCATACATCATACACACCAGCACACACCCCGACATTGAAGGTGTCTTCTTTTCTAGCCCTTACAAGTAACTCTAACCTGCAAACACTTTCACACACACACTCCCACTGGGTGTCAGTGGGGCAAAATTAGTAAAGGTGTGTGTAGTGGGGATGCAGGATTGGCAATATTTTCCAGAATAACATTTTGTATATTAATGTTTATGCAGCTGCTGTGTTAGTCCATGAGGAAATTGTGGATGAAGAGAGAATTTATAGTTTTTCAGAATAGTTTAGGGTATCCTAAGATTTCTGCCTGTGCATTTCTACAATAAGAGACACTAATTTTTGTTCTTATGTTGTGGTAGTCATTTTGTTTGGTGGTATTTAGTGCCCCCCCCCCCTCAAGTCCTCCAGAATAAGTCACTTTCTTTCATTTGTTGCACTAAGTCAGCTCTTAACTAGGGAGCATTCTTACCTTTTAGCTTTAGCCTTCTTACTCAAAGTAGGAAAAGCTTGTCTTGTACTAGGAACAGTATATCCTAACATCAGCTAGGTGCTGAAAAGGGATCAGTACAGTTCAACAGAGGCCAGTTTATTGAATTTAGTTCTGTTAAGTAGGGTGTCTTCAGATGATTGTGTGACATTCATAAGTGTAATATATGCTGGAGGCAGAATATAGGATTTCAGTGACCACATACACAAAATAGGGTAATGATCAATTAGGGCAATGGAGAAGGCTGACAGACTATAACTATGGTTTAGAATATTGATAAGTAAAGTAACAGCAATTGAGATCTTGTTACAGTTGTAATTTGGTCTTCTACCTTCTTCTATAAGCTAAGAAAGGTTACATTTAGCAGCCATTGTATTTAGTTTTGTTTTTAAATGACTGTTGCAGGACAAGTTTGTATAATCCATTTTTATGAGCTTAACGTGTTTGGCTAAATGAGTGACTTTGCAAAGTGTGTCCTTCAGTAAGGTTAATGAGCTTGGCAGTCAGAAGCATACTGTTGCAGCACATATTTTTGATTGGATAACTATCTGGAGTTCTACTAGGAGCCAGTTTAAGTCTCTCTCATAGAAGGTATTACTTTTGCACATGAGTTTAATTGAAAAGTTTTTAGTTTTGTTTATCTTCATTATGACACTTCCAGCTTTCCTCCTCTCAGGTCTATTGTCAATGAATCAGTGATAGATAACAGGAACACGTATCATTTTTTTTCCAGCTATCAGTGATGTCATGATTGTTCGCTGGTGTTGTCAGAGTCATGTTTCTCTTTGTGACTACTTATTATTAATGTTTCCTGTAGTGAGGCATGTAATGGGAATGCGTTTGTTATTTGGCTTAAAGTTATTTGTTTGGTGTTGTAGGGGTCCTGGATTGAGCTGGATGTCACCATGGGTATAATTGTCACAACTGAGGTGGGTAGGTTATTATTAATCTAGCTTTTTATTTAGATTCATAGATTTATAGCTTGTTACTTGGCTATGACTCGGGGGGGGGGGGGGGTTCTAAGCCTAGACAGGTTTCCCCGAAAGAATAATGATGTCCTGTATCCAAATAGAACATTAAGTGCCAGGCATTTCTAAACTACCTCTGTCCATAAGGACATGGGTGTCAAGGCCAGTGTAAATTTCCTATTTCCCATCCATTGGTCTAGGTTCCACTAAAACTGTGTAACAGACAAACTCAGCTATAGGGTTGGAAGGGTGGCTTAACGGCTAAGGTGTTTGCCTTACAAACACAAGTTGCAGGGTTTGAGTCTCACAAGGGATAACTGTCTAGGCTTAAAATGGCTCACAAGGGCAGTTAGCTTAGTACTAACCTATGAACGTATGGATGTGAAGTCTGTTCCATAGTATGGGAAGTCTCTGGGACACATATCTGTCTCCTCCGCATGTTCTGCTTAAGTCACAGACAGAATTCAGGTCCTTAGACCGTGTATTTCAGGTACTATTTGATTTAAGAATATGCAGGAGATTCATAAGTGTGGGGTTTCCGGATGCCTTGTAAGCCAGGCAGAGATCCTCCCTCAGCAATCTATAGGAGACTGAGAGGGAAAAGGCTTTAAGGTGGTCAGCATAAGGTAGATTTATTACGCCTTGTTTTCTTTTTGTAAGGAACCTCTGAGGTTGGTCTAGTTGCTGCATATGCCTGGTCAGGTACATACCAAAGGGAACACTGTACTCTATGATTGGTCTGATAAGGGCAGAGTGCAGTGGGACAATAACCTCTTTGGACCTAGATGCCATGCCCTTACCCATAAGCTGAGCAATATAAAAGTATTTCCTCACCACTCTGGCCATGTGGTAGTTGAAGGTAAGACTACTGTCTATGTGCATACCCATATCCCTGACCACTGGGTCGACTCTTAGGGGCGTATTATTAACATGGTAATTATCTGGGATGGTTGATTTCCCAAAGGATACAACTATGCATTTCTTAGCAGTGAGGTTAAGACCATGGCTTTGGCACCATTTATTACTCAGAGATAGGCATTCTTAAAGAATGCTGGTATCTGCAAGGGAGTCGATGATAACCTCCAGCATGCAATCATCTGCAAACTTAGTCGGCCATAAATCTTCAACATTTGCTGCCATTTCAGAGAAATAGATGCCAAAAAGGAACAGGCCCAGTACCAAGCCCCTGGGGACTCCATTAGTAACTGGCCTCTTGGTTGAGGTGGCCTCACTTACTTTGACTCTCTGGGTCCTATCAATGAGCCAGTTGGCTAACCAGTGGGTGATAAAAGGGTTTATAGCTAAATTAGTGAGCTTGTCTATAATGCTTGAATGGGTTATTGTATTCATATGAGGCAACATGGATGGCTGTTTAATCAATCAGCTGGGTGGGTAAGTGTTTAACCCACCAGGTGAGTATCTGGACAGGAAAGTATATGTTAGGGAAGGAAGTTTGCATTGTAATATCTGGGTCTGTGTTGAAAGGTTTGTTAAGAAGGCTGGCTTTGCATATTAAGTTTAATAGAATCGGTAGGAATCAGGGAAAAGGTATATTTGAGAACAGGGGCAATGTTGTAGCAATGGCAAGTATGTGGAGATTATCTTTAACCGTTAAATGGGAGAAAAGTAGGAAGGGAACAGTGAATATCCAAGTACAACCGTCTGTGGTGGCAAGGGGCTGGAGGCAGGAGGAGAGTGGGGCATACTGTTACCGTGTCACCTTGGGCCAAGAAACAAGCAACTCTGTGGGTATTCTTCAGGTAAGGGCAGTTCTTACAGATACTGTGAATAAGTGATTTTTACTCAAAGAAGCGTATTGTACAGTTAGTATACATTCTTCAGACGTTTCTGCCACCTCTTTCATTTAAAGACAATGCAAATTTAATTTGTTTGCAAATAAAATGCTTTTGAAGAAAGAAATGTGTACCTTAGTGGAAAACTGCCACCCAGGCCAATTACTCCATTGATATGACACACCTAAGAGTTGACCTGGTTGTCAGGGATCTGGGAACATGTGTCTGTAGTAACACAGCCTTTGACCAACATGTAGTGAAGGTAGTAAGAAAATCATTCTCTGTTGCCCATCTTATGTGTAAGGACATGACAGTGACATCCAGGTACAGGGAAATCATGGTGCACTTAAGTCTGCCCTTATCAGACCCATTATTGTGTATAATGCCCCCCTTCAGCATGTACCTGAACAGACATATGCAGCAGCTGTACTGCCCACAAGAGTTCTGCACCAGGAGAATCCCGGGTATAAACACAATGTCCTATACGGATCACCTTAAAGCCCAGTCTCTATACTTCATCTTGTACAGATTACTAAGGTGATCTATGCCTGGCAAACATGTCATCCTCAGATCTAACTCTAATGGATGGCTTGCACATCTACAAAATGAACGGTATCAGAACCACTAGATCCAAGGATTTAAATTTTGCTTGTGAAATAAATAAGACATGGTGGCAAGAAAGAAATGTGTCTCAGAGGATACCATTCTCTGGAACAGGCTCCTGATCCATGTGAAACAAAGTTCAGTCGATGGCCTGATCCCATGTCTCTGATAGACAGAGGCAGATAGTATTGTCCAACATTTCATACCCCCCCCCCATAACCTCTAGAAACATCTTAACTAACATACCCTCACCTAATAAACACCCATGTTACATAAGGACACACTTGTGTTGGATTGCACAGCTAGGCTTATATACCTATGAACCTTTGAACCTATGAACAAGGGAGGAGCAAGTAAAAGCCATAATGATACATTGTTTCCAGTTTAACACAGGAATCCATCAGTTGCCTTATACAGTGGCATGTCTTAACTGTAATAGTAATAATGATGCATTGTTTCCAGTTTAACACAGGAATCCATCAGTTGCCTTATACAGTGGCATGTCTTAACTGTAATAGTAATAATGATACATTGTTTCCAGTTTAACACAGGAATCCATCAGTTGCCTTATACAGTGGCATGTCTTAACTGTAATAGTAATGATACATTGTTTCCAGTTTAACACAGGAATCCATCAGTTGCCTTATACAGTGGCATGTTTTAACTGTAATAGTAATGATACATTGTTTCCAGTTTAACACAGGAATCCATCAGTTGTCTTATACAGTGGCATGTCTTAACTGTAATAGTAATGATACATTGTTTCCAGTTTAACACAGGAATCCATCAGTTGCCTTATACAGTGGCATGTCTTAACTGTAATAGTAATAATGATACATTGTTTCTAGTTTAACACAGGAATCCATCAGTTGCCTTATACAGTGGCATGTTTTAACTGTAATAGTAATGATACATTGTTTCCAGTTTAACACAGGAATCCATCAGTTGCCTTATACAGTGACATGTTTTAACTGTAATAGTAATAATGATGCATTGTTTCCAGTTTAACACAGGAATCCATCAGTTGCCTTATACAGTGGCATGTCTTAACTGTAATAGTAATAATGATGCATTGTTTCCAGTTTAACACAGGAATCCATCAATTGCCTTATACAGTGGCATGTCTTAACTGTAATAGTAATGATACATTGTTTCCAGTTTAACACAGGAATCCATCAGTTGCCTTATACAGTGGCATGTCTTAACTGTAATAGTAATAATGATACATTGTTTCCAGTTTAACACAGGAATCCATCAGTTGCCTTATACAGTGGCATGTTTTAACTGTACTAGTAATAATGATACGTTGTTTCCAGTTTAACACAGGAATCCATCAGTTGCCTTATACAGTGGCATGTTTTAACTGTAATAGTAATAATGATACATTGTTTCCAGTTTAACACAGGAATCCATCAGTTGCCTTATACAGTGGCATGTCTTAACTGTAATAGTAATGATACATTGTTTCCAGTTTAACATAGGAATCCATCAGTTGCCTTATACAGTGGCATGTCTTAACTGTAATAGTAATAATGATGCATTGTTTCCAGTTTAACACAGGAATCCATCAGTTGCCTTATACAGTGGCATGTCTTAACTGTAATAGTAATAATGATGCATTGTTTCCAGTTTAACACAGGAATCCATCAGTTGCCTTATACAGTGGCATGTTTTAATTGTAATAGTAATAATGATGCATTGTTTCCAGTTTAACACAGGAATCCATCAGTTGCCTTATACAGTGGCATGTCTTAACTGTAATAGTAATAATGATGCATTGTTTCCAGTTTAACACAGGAATCCATCAGTTGCCTTATACAGTGGCATGTTTTAACTGTAATAGTAATGATTCATTGTTTCCAGTTTAACACAGGAATCCATCAGTTTTCTTATACAGTGGCATGTTTTAATTGTAATAGTAATAATGATATATTATTTCCAGTTTAACACAGGAATCCATCAGTTGCCTTATACAGTGGCATGTCTTAACTGTAATAGTAATAATGATGCATTGTTTCCAGTTTAACACAGGAATCCATCAGTTGCCTTATACAGTGACATGTTTTAACTGTAATAGTAATAATGATGCATTGTTTCCAGTTTAACACAGGAATCCATCAGTTGCCTTATACAGTGGCATGTCTTAACTGTAATAGTAATAATGATACATTGTTCCAGTTTAACACAGGAATCCATCAGTTGCCTTATACAGTGGCATGTTTTAACTGTAATAGTAATAATGATGCATTGTTTCCAGTTTAACACAGGAATCCATCAGTTGCCTTATACAGTGGCATGTTTTAACTGTAATAGTAATGATACATTGTTTCCAGTTTAACACAGGAATCCATCAGTTGCCTTATACAGTGACATGTTTTAACTGTAATAGTAATAATGATGCATTGTTTCCAGTTTAACACAGGAATCCATCAGTTGCCTTATACAGTGGCATGTTTTAACTGTAATAGTAATAATGATGCATTGTTTCCAGTTTAACACAGGAATCCATCAGTTGCCTTATACAGTGGCATGTTTTAACTGTAATAGTAATAATGCATTGTTTCCAGTTTAACACAGGAATCCATCAGTTGCCTTATACAGTGACATGTTTTAACTGTAATAGTAATAATGATGCATTGTTTCCAGTTTAACACAGGAATCCATCAGTTGCCTTATACAGTGGCATGTCTTAACTGTAATAGTAATAATGATACATTGTTTCCAGTTTAACACAGGAATCCATCAGTTGCCTTATACAGTGGCATGTCTTAACTGTAATAGTAATAATGATACGTTGTTTCCAGTTTAACACAGGAATCCATCAGTTGCCTTATACAGTGGCATGTTTTAACTGTAATAGTAATAATGATGCATTGTTTCCAGTTTAACACAGGAATCCATCAGTTGCCTTATACAGTGGCATGTTTTAACTGTAATAGTAATAATGATGCATTGTTTCCAGTTTAACACAGGAATCCATCAGTTGCCTTATACAGTGGCATGTTTTAACTGTAATAGTAATAATGATGCATTGTTTCCAGTTTAACACAGGAATCCATCAGTTGCCTTATACAGTGGCATGTCTTAACTGTAATAGTAGAAGTGAACAGCATAAACATATTCCTCACTGCCATACTGCAACACTGTAGCACCTTATATAAAGTCCTAAATCAGATTTTTAATGGGGGGAAGGAACTGTCTGTGCTTGTATAGTTTCCGAACATTTACTTTGTTATGCTGATTCTTGCCGCAATACCATATGCGTAAGTCTTTAACTATTCTTCCTATCAGACTGATCCAATTCTCTTTAGACCAAGAGGAGACAAAACAACATCCAGTGATCTCACATTGAAGAGTCATTCACTAAAGTCTTACATTTACCGGTTCATAGGTTCAAAGGAGGTTACTAGACTAATGGTCCTAGAACCCTTATAAGCCTAGCCATGTTATGCATGACTTACCTTTACAGTCTTAGCCATATTATACCTGAGTTACCTCAAATGACCTTGGATACATGGGTGTTATTTACAGAGTGAGCCTAAGGTCAGCACCGACTACCTCTGTCCATAAGGAACATGGGTGCCACCCCTGGGTGAATTTGCAGTCCACCATCCAGTTGTTCAGGTTCCATTTGAACATGGTCAGGGCAGAGCTCTGCTTAATGTGAATTGAGAGTCTATTCCAAAGGATTTTAAATTTCTGGGAGACATATCTATCTCTCCAGCATGTTCTGTTGATGTCACAGGCTAGGGTTAAGATCTCTGGAGTGAGTGCCTCCTGTCCCATTTCATCTGTGGATGTGCAGCATTTCCATTACAACAAGGTCAGAGACTATCTTGTAGGCAAGGCACAAGTCACCTCTCAGCAGCCTATAAGATACAGACTATAGTGACAGGGCTTTCAGTCTCTCCACATAAGACATGGCTTGGGGATCCTGTATTTTCCTTGGGAGAAACCTCTGTGGTCTCTCTAGCTGCTGCAGGTGTCTGTTGAGTTACATGCAAAAGGAGGCATTGTACTCTATTAATGGTCTAATGATGGTCAAATACAGTGGGGTTATAATATCCTTAGATTTGGATGTGATGCCTTACTTATGAGATATTTCCTTACCACTGTAGAGACATGGTGATTGAAGTTTAGATTTCTAGCAACCCAAATTCCCAAGTCTTGCATCACTGGGTTGGAGCTTAAGGGAGTGCTGTCACTACTGTAATTAGCAGGGTATTCCTCTTTGCAAAAGGGGATAATAATGTACTTCTTTAAATTTAGATTTAGTCTGTGGCTTTGGCAACAATTGTTTTTTGTGTTAGCCTCTTCTGTAATACATTAACAAAGTTGGGAAACTCAGTGATTGCACCCAATTTGCAATCATCAGCAAACTTGGTAAGCCACAGACCATCTACTTTGGCCTGAACTTCTAAAAAATAGATTCCAACAGCAACGGACCCAGTACAGGTATGCTACTGGTGACTGGTCTACTGGTAGAGGTGGAGTCCCCAACTTTAACAATGTGAGTTCTGTCTGTGAGCCACTTGGCTACCCACCTAGAAACAGAAGGGTTAATCCCCAGCTGGTGAGTTTCTCAATGATACCTGAGTGGGAATTGTTTCAAAAGCCTTGGCTAGGTCAAGATAGGTGGTATGCATTGTCTTACCCTTATCCAGGGCTTTGTTAACATTCTTATAGAAGTCTATCAGGTTTAACAAGCATGACCTACCCTTAATGAAGCCAAACTGGATTGATTCAAGAGTTGAAGGTCAGCTATGTTGTTGCTGATAAGGTCCATGATAATTATTTCCATGGCCTTGTTAAATGAGTCTGATTAGGCTTATGGGACTATAGTTTCCAGGGCTGTTTTGTGCAATGTGATTACTGTTTCTGTTCTCCACTTTACTGGAATATAGCCATTTCTTAAGTTATGGTTAAATATTTGCAGATACAATCACTCGGACCATAAGGCTGGAAACACACTTTTAATAAAACACAATACAAGGATGTATCACATCCTTGTATTCTGTTTTATTAAAAGTGTGTTTCCAGCCTGGTGGTCTGAGTGACTGTATCTGCAAGTATTTATCGTTTTATCTACTTCGACCTTTGGAGCTTCTCTGTTGTTTTTGGCTCAAAGGCTATGGTTAAAGAGAGTGCCAAGTGATTCCTCTAGGTCTTGTTTTAGATTATTTAGTGAGCAGCCTGGGATGTTGTCTTGTCCCATTGAGACCATGTATTTGGCCTTGGAGAATGCAGATATGACCCGCTTTCTAGAGATACTAGGGAGGGGATAAGTGTCAGGAACAGTTCAGAGTAAGGCTGGTGGGGACAGGGCAGTGAAGTTTGTGCCAAGTCTGTTGGTTAGCAGATTGGCAATTTCTTCAGGTACTGTATGAGTGGTACCTTCCACAACTAGCTCAGCACATAGCTCAGCATTTCCTCTGAGATTTAGCTCAGCATTTCCTCTGAGATTTAGCTCAGCATTTCCTCTGAGATTTAGCTCAGCATTTCCTCTGAGATTTAGCTCAGCATTTCCTCTGAGATTTAGCTCAGCATTTCCTCTGAGATTTAGCTCAGCATTTCCTCTGAGATTTAGCTCAGCATTTCCTCTGAGATTTAGCTCAGCATTTCCTCTGAGATTTAGCTCAGCATTTCCTCTGAGATTTAGCTCAGCATTTCCTCTGAGATTTAGCTCAGCATTTCCTCTGAGATTTAGCTCAGCATTTCCTCTGAGATTTAGCTCAGCATTTCCTCTGAGATTTCTGAAGTAGCTAAAGAATGCCTTACGGTTGTCTTTAGCTAGGGATGCTATTTTAGCTTCATAATTAGCTTTATAGGACTTTACAAGGTATCTGATTTGTTTGTTCAAGCTCTGGAGGGATTTCTTTCTCTTCTGAGTCAATTCCCTCTTGGTCTTAGACATCAGTTTCTTCCTCTTGTTAAATAACCTCTTTATACTTGAGGTCCACCAGGGTGGCTTGTTTTTTTTTCAGGATGACCTGGCTTTGATCCAGTTAGGTACTGCCAAGTCTATACAGTTGTTTAGGTGTTTATATAAGACATTTGTGTACACCTCTGCATAGGAGTCATTGCTGGCTGTGTTTGCAGGGGGTTTGAAGTCCTTTATACTATCGCGTAGTGGGCTGTAGTACCTATATGTACTTTTTTTGGTTTCAATTCAGGATATAGAACGGACATTTGGTTGACATGTGACTGAGCAACACCATTTTGTCAATTCCAGTTCTGTTGTTTGTGAAATGCAGTGAGACAGGTACTTGCTTCCCTGCAAGTCCCATTTTAGAACGTTTTTAGCAATTTAACATTAGATGGGCTGGGTTTGATATTTTGAATGTCGATTATGTGGATTTTCAGCATTTGCCAATAGAATCAGGTGTGTGTGTGTGTGTGTGTGTGTGTGTGTGTGTGTGTGTGTGTGTGTGTGTGTGTGTGTGTGTGTGTGTGTGTGTATCTGTCTGTCTGTCTTTCTGACTGTCTGTCTGTCTGCATATCAGGATCATTTCTCAGGAAGTTAATAACTCTCTTCTTCAGTCTGTAAGTGGTGGCATTTTCCATGATCTTGGAAGCCACTGTGTAATATACCTTTGATATTTTTGTATTATTGATAAGTTACTTTTTGTAGTAGGGTCCCCATTTTTTGTTAGCTACCCAGTGACCTGTGTAGGTAATGATTTCAACTAGAATCAGATCAGATATTATATTCAAGGCCACTAGGAAGTCACCTGTAGGAAATCTGTAAGGAACAGAATGCAAAGACTGTTTCTAAAGGCTTTCTGAATATGTCAGATTTCCCATCTCTGATGTTTTTTTTTTTTTTACAGAATAATTGTAACTTATTTTTCATGTAACTTGCATAAAATGTGAAATTCAGTACTTTACTCCATAACAGGTTGGATTTGTGAGGTATAAAATGGTGCAATAATGTATTTGCAATAATGAGATATGACCTATAGAATTAGATGAAAAATGTTTTTCTGACTTTGGTAGATGGACACCAGTCAAATTTTAAACTGCTGCCCCTGGCTTTTTATTGGAAATACATTTTTATATAATATCACCACTTGCTTTGCAGTGATAATTTGGTGCCTTTTTGATGTCTTATGATGTCACATTTATAGGTATTAAAGGTGATGTCATTACTGCTGCACTGTGTGCATTTTGTTCCAATAATCTGTGTTTCTATAACCTATTTCTCATTTTTATATCTGAGAATAACAGTCCAAAAAGAACTGGTTCCAGAAGACATTTGTGTGGGACACCATTGCTAACCTTCACTGGGACAGAGAGGTAAAGCCCATCCCTAACTTGCAGTCTTTTCTCCTTAACCAGTGTTTTACTCCTTGAATTGTTTATGAATTGGCATTTAATCTTTTTAATTTGTTGATTATTCCATTATGTGGAATATTGTCAAACATCTAAGCAAGGTCAAGGTACGCAGTTTGTTCTGTTTATACTGTTCTAGCCCTTCATCTAACTTTATTGTTGACACTTCAGAGAATGACATAGTTTTCAAAAGGAAAGACATCCCCCTAACAAACGTAATAAAACCCATTCTGTTCCAAGTCCTGCAATCTGGTGTTTGATTCCTTCAACTTTACTTTGCCTAATGTATGATGGAGCAAGTCACTTAAATAGGCAGTGCTCCCAGAACACCCCTGAAAATGGACACTTGTGTACAGCAGGAGTAACCAGTTAAATAAATAAAGTGAGTTTGCCCCTCTTGTGCCATTTTGGATTTTAATTTTTATTTATTTACCCTTTTCTGACTCGGTTAATCCCACTAGGCTAGTAGCATCTTTTCAGGGGAGACCTGAGGTGATATTTATACTGTCACACTGCCAGCCCAGCTATCGGGAATTTTGCAAATAATTCTATGTCATTTGTGAATATTGAAATGATTTTTTATTTTACATTTGTTAACTAGGGGTGTCTGACTGAGCCGAAAAGGCCCTTTTTCAGCAGAGGCCCGGGGAGAAAAGCTCCACAAAGACAAATTACAGACACATTTAGTTATTTAGACATGATCAGTATACACACAAATTACAAGAGACATGTTTTTACAGTGGTATGCGTCACATAAACAGTTACAGTGGAGAGAACAAACAAAAAATATTAATTTTAAAAATAAAGGTAATTAATAGATTTGTGGTGTACAACTGAAATTTGGAACATAGGTAGAATACATACATAATACACAGGTACAGTACATACATTGTAGATTAGCCAGTGGTTGTGAGTAAGATTGAAAACTATTATCAAGTGCTCTAGATTTTGTATTTATATGTTATCTGCTTTCACTAGCCTGGGGAGCAATCATGTCACTGCCAACTTTGCTTGAGATGTTGCCTGATGAGGTCTTTAAAGGAGGCTTTGGATGATGTGTTTTGAATGCTAGTGGGGACAGAGTTCCATTTTTTAGCCACTGAACTACCATATAGTGCATCTCCAAAGCTATTGTAGCTGTTGGTGACTTCTAGTAGTAGTTTGCTTGATGATCTAAGAGGCCTTTTGGCTGAATGATGTTGTACTACATTTTTGAGGGCAGGACACTTACTGGGGAGGTAATAGATAGAATGACAGAGGCAGAGCTGATTGTAGGTCAGGAGGTTGGGCAGTTCAGGCCAGTGGAGCTGTCTCAAAGCAGTACAGTGATGAGTTCTATATGAGCAATTTGCAGCAAAGTGGGCAATTCTGTTACAGCAGGCTTCCATTTTGCTTAGTTCAGTTTTGTTGAGATTAGTCAGAATGGGAGATGCATAGAGTAGGGTGGATAGAAGTTGGGAGCGAGCAATGGCTGATCTTGTGTTGTTGGTAAGAAATGGTTTGATACGGTAGAGTGACCCCCAGTTTGGCATGTACTTTTTTAATAGTTAAGTTGAGATGACTATCAAATTTTAGGTGGGAGTCTATGGTTATTCCCAATAGCTTAGCTTGTGCCACTGGAGCAATTCGAGTAGCATTTGTGGAGTAGATAGTGAATTGACTGTTAGTGTTTTTGTTAGAACTGGTTATAATCATAAGATGAGTTTTCTTTGGACTGAGGATAAGTTGGGCTTTGGTAAGGTAGTTTTCAATATCAGAGAATGCTAGTTGAGTTGTTTGCCGGAGGGTGGGAATGTTTTGTGCAGCACAGATTAAGGTAGTGTCATCTGCATACTGAATGATAGATGCATGCTGTGTGGAGGTATGGAGGTCATTTGTGAAGACTGTGAATAGTAGTGGTCCTAAGATAGAACCCTGTGGAGCTCCTATAGTTATGGGCAGCTGAGGAGAGAGAGAATTTTCCCATTTCACAGCTTGGTACCTGTCAGTTAAGTAGCTTTGGAACCAGGTAAGAGTGGAATTTGATAGATGACATTGGTTTAGTTTGTTTAGCAGGATTTGGTGTGAGATTGTGTCAAATGCTTTGGACATATCCAAAAAAAGAGTTGACACTTGTAGGCATTCATTTTTGAGATGGTTTACTGTGTCTGTGAAGCAGAGGAGGGCTGTAGTGGTACTATGGGTAGGTCTAAAACCATGCTAAGTAGGTGACAGGATGTTGCTATCTAGGAGATAGTTTAGCATCTGGGTATGGATACATTTTTTTAGGATTTTGGCCAGGGGGGAGAGTAAAGCAATGGGTCTGTAGTTGTTAAGTTCAGTGGAGGTCCCGCCTTTATGTATGGGTGTAACATAGGATATTTTCCAGAGTTTGGGCACATAGTTTTCAAAAATTGATCTGTTTATGAGAGTGGAAACTGGGATAGCAATAGCATCTGCTGTGAGTTTCAAGAAATAGTGGGGAGTAGGTCGGCTGCTGTTGATGAGGTTTTTAGTTTGGAGAGCATGCTTTTGATTGAAGTTGTGGAAACTGTTTTGAGGGTAAAGCTTGTATTAGTGTTATTTGTGTTGGGGGGGATAGTGAGGAAGGCACTGTCCTGTGATACTAAGGATAGAATTGAGTTCACAAAGTGGGAGATGAATTGTGTTTCGATGGGAATTTTAGTGTCAGGGGTGGTTAGTTTGGGGGTAGCCTTTTGGGTGGATTTTAGTAGCTGTTTACATTTTTCCAAAATTTTTGCGGGTTGTGTTGGTATTTAGTTTGTAATGTTGTGTAGTAAGATTTTTTGTCCAGCCTAATGCATTTTTTTGCATGGTTGCGCAGTTCTTGGTACTTAGTTAGGCTTTGTGTTTCTTTGTTTTTTTGATAGTAAAGCCAGGCAGTGTCGCTGGACTTGAGGATTTGTTCATTTTTTTTTACTGAACCAGGGGTTTGTAGAGGTTCTAACCTTGATTTTGCACAATGGAGCAGCAGTGTCTAGGTGTTGTAGAAATGTTTTGTTTAAATATGCTACAGCCTGGTCAAGTGGGAGGGTTTTTAGGGGGGTCCAGTCACAGTTACAGAGGAAAGTGTTGAGGACCTCAGGAGAGAATGTTTTTGTGTTTCTAGTGGATATATAGTTAGTGGTTTTGCATATGCTTGTTCTACTATGTATAAAGTATATTATGTTGTGGTCACTTAAGGTGTCTGGGAGACTGCCTTTGTGAGAGTACAATGTGGGGTTGTTAGGACCCAGTCAAGGATGGATTCCATTTTAGATTTTTTATCACATCTAGTTGGAATTTGGACTAGCTGCTGGTAGCCATGGAGATTTATTAGATTACTTGGTGGTTCTGATATACAGGTGAACCAATCCAGGTTGAAATCCCCTAGAATAAGGGTTTCTTGTGAGTATGTGGAAGAACACCAGGATAAGAAGTCTTCAAGGCTAGCAGGTATATTACCAGGTGGAATATAGATCACAATTGTGGTGATGACCTTTTTAGGGTGAAGTTGAAGTTGTGAGATAAGTATGTCCCAATTATTGGGGGAGGGGTAGGAGTTTGGTAATTGACGGACAGTTAAGTTGGACTTGTACAGTAAGGCAGTTCCACCCCCTTTACAAAGTGGTCTGTCTTGTCTAATGATATTGTAGCCGGTAGGGAGAACTTCTGAGTTAGCTATGTTTTTATTTAGCCAGGTTTCTGTTAAAGCAACTATGTCTGGGGAGTAGTGTTCTATTTTGGCCTGGAGTTCAGGTATTTTATTTTTGATACTTCTAATATTAATATTTAGCATTAAAAGATGGTTGGTTTTGCTGCTGTTGTTGATTTGCCCAAGGATGAAGAAAGTGGGGGTGTTATGTTCTGACATTTGTGTTGGGGGAGTTTGTGTTGGACAGGATGGATTTGGGCCTGGGTTGGGGTGGATATCCCCACTTTTGGTGAGCCTGGAGTTAAAATGGTTATACAGATGTTGGAGTTTGGTGAGGAGTGTGAGAAAGTATTGTGTTTTTTTTGGAGTAGGAATGAGAGCTTATGTGTTTAGTTCTAAATTGGTCCGTTATGTAGTTCTTGAATAACTGTGCACAGATATTATTATAATGTGTGGTATACGAGAGTGCATAATGCAGTGTTGTGCTACTAAGTTTAGAGATGAAGTCATTTGTGGACGAAACCTAGATCAGTTGTGGTGAAATTGTGTGTCTTTTTGCAATAAAGTACTGTTGGGTGAGCTTCTGCCTCTGGGAATTTGTTACAGTTTGTGGTCT